>NC_133916.1:6595506-6899852 GCF_964199755.1 Larus michahellis
GCTGGTGGGAGCCTCGAGCCATTTCACTGACAAACGCCAGTTGCTGCCATCCAGCAACGCGCGAGGCTTCAGCTGGGTGGGGAAGCAGCCGAAAGCCGGGATCCTCCAAAGGCTGCCTGAAAACTGCACGCCCTTACTGTTTATAGTATGATTGGACCAATATTCCCTGCTGCAATGCAGACTAGTAGATTTACCACAAACAGAGCGCTAGAGTGGGCTCGCCAAGAAAGAAAAGGGGAGGGGGAAATGATTATTGCCTTTACACCAAGAGAGGGAAATTGGTGCTCCGTCAGCAGATCTTTTTGCGAGCTTAATCCAGCTTTTCCTCTTTTCAGTCTTGAAGACAAATTGGTACTTCATTTATACCAAGTGTTTTAGTAAGAATTTAGGCGGCGAGAGGAATGCCATAGGAACCACGTGTACGACAGCATTTTAAATACATTCAAAATTCAGTTTTAGTCTCCATTTCTCACTGCGGGGTAATTTACAGCTGTTCCCCGATTGCCTCCTGTAGAAGTGGTTGTCATCTTCCAAAGCATCTGCAGTTTGCACTCACTGGAAACCGCGGTGTTTATGCCAGGAAGGAGCACATCCCACTTTCCACACACTGTGCAGACAGACAGTGGGTGCTGCCCAGCACGGCACTGCCCGCCCTAAGGGGGGACAGTCCCTTCGTCCCCCAGCACCCGCCCAGCCTGGCATCGCTCCGTGCTCACCGTGGGGTTTTTCTCTCCTTCCCCAGCAAGCCTTCAACGCTGCAGCCGTTGTGCACCATATGAAGAAGCTCCACATGAACGGTCACGCAGCAGCCGAAAGCACCCTCCCCGTTATACAAGTCTTGGAGGCATCCAGACCCAACACACCCATGGTGGCCAGCCGGCCAGCAACGCCAAACGACGACCAGGACACGTCCCAAGCTCTGGTCCCCACGCGGGGCTGCCCAAACCCTCCCTCTCAGCTGGAACAAGGCACAGGAATGAGAGAGGGAGAGCTGCAAAGCCACTCGGAGAACGCAGCACTGCCCACGGGCAGCAGCCTGGTCCTGCCGGAGAACCACAGCCCGCCGAGCAGAACGTCCTGCGGCTGCAGCCCAGCCTGCATGGGGCACGAGAAAACAAAGGCGTCCTTCTGCTCTGAGACGGTGCTGCTTAAAAAATCTGCAAAATCCCAGTAGGTATCCAAGTCATTAGCCATAATTTACAACAAATTATATGGGAGTAACCATCCCTGGAAGGAGTGACCTGGCACATGAGTTGCCAGCCCCAGGTGGAGACAGAAAGGAGGGAGGAATACGGCCAGAAGCAAACGTTCTGAGCGGCTGGGCAGCCGTGCCCAGCCAAGTCTCTTCCATGCGTGTGGGAGCATCAGGTGAGGCACGTTGCTGAGGCCGCGTGGCAAAGCCTGCAGCGGGCTGAGGCAGCAGTGCTCAGCTCCCACACTCCATGGACTCCAGAAATTACCTGTGGTTAAAGCTGCTGATGCCAATTGCTCAGCTGGTGCCGAGTGACCAGACCCTGCCTTTGCTGCAGCGTTGACTCGCACCCAGCTCTGCTTTGCTTTCAGCAGCTGATGTTCTTTATATTAAAACCCCATTTTCAATTCACCCACAGAATGATCGTAAATATTGCTATTTCTCTTTTTTCTTGTTTCTCTTCCGATTCTTCCATTTCCAAGCAGTCATTTCAAATCAGAAGGTCTTGTTGCAATGAAAACAAGTAAACACTCTTCTCACTGCAGCACTGGGCAAACTGGAGTTTGTTTGGTCATGTGATGAGGAGGCAGCCACGGGGCTCCCCGCATTGCCAGCGGTAAGTGCTCCGCAATCCAATCACTAGCTGCTTTTAATTAATCCCATTATGGCATGAAAAAGGGAAAGGCACAAATAGCAAAGCGATTGTACATGAAATAAATTGACTTGCAGGGTTTTTTGCAATAGAAGCAGCCTTAACCTTTCAGCTTCCATTAAGGACAGTGCAGTGACTCTGAATCCAACCTTTACAACTACGCCAGGGTTGCCCGAGGAGCGTGTGAAGGGAAGCCAAGCATGGACCCGGCCTATCAAACTCTACAGTTATTCAAAGCTGCTCACTGGGAACCACACTGGAACCAAACAGCTTCATCAGCTGGGATTAGGGCTTTTCAGCTGGGTCTCAGCTCTGCCCATGAGCAAGGGGCTGACAACAGGCTGCTGGTCCATGGCAAAGCGTAGACAGGGCATCTCTGCAGCCCGAAGGGCCATTCCCCTTCCCAGGTTCGGTCCAGGCAGGTCAGTTTTAGTGGCTTCATTACCAGAGCAGAACATGGAGATGTTCGTTTTGTAGGTGAGCAGAGTACAATCGTGAAAATTTCACCCTGTTTGACCACAGCTCAGATTAATTCGGGACCAGCTAAACTGTTAGCATTTGCACCATACTGTGTATGAGCAGTAAGAAGTACTGCTATGAGATCCTGCAATAAAGAATGCTCCTCAAAGGTGAGCATACGCGAGCACAGTGCACAAAAGCTACATAAAGCGAGCTACATCCTATCATCTTTCATGACACTCTCTACTGATGAGATTATATGAACAGAACTGTAATATACAAAGGATTAATAGAAGAGACAAATGCAAGTAAGATCTACTATAGGCTCCAAAAAGGTCCATTCCAATAACCCTTTATAAATAAGGCACACAAAGGGATCTAAGCTGTTCCTAACCCCCAAGCTCCCGGTTATTAACAGAGCACGTTTTGAAAGCGGCAGTCTAGTGAAACAAAGTTCAATCCTCAACTGAAATTCTCTCTCTTGCAGAAACAGAAGGGCTGTTTTACTCTTTTCTGCACTTCAAAGCCAGACATCAACAGCGCAAGCAAGAAAGGAGGCTGTGTCCCGCCAGCAGCAGGTGGGCAGCAGCGTCTCTGAGCAGCGACCGACTGGTGACAGCAGCACGTTAGTCCCAGGAATCCATCAATGCAGTGACCTCGGGGTGTCTCTGGATCGTTAAAGCTGGGAGAAGGCACTTTAGCAAGGGAAAGTCTGAGGCTACTGCTAGCATATTCAGTGTATATTATCCATACAACATCGCTCGGTGCTGTAAGCTTTTGTTTTCTGTATACTGTTTAGCTGTCCAATGCATAATAAGTACACTGCACAACATCAAGCCTATAAACCAAAGCCATGCAGAGTTTTACTCAGTGGCAGCTCAGTTATTTTCACAATCTGCATCCCATCCACTCCTTGGATTTTGATTAGCCCCAGGCTTCGGCACTCTGAAGTTCAGCATCAACCAGCTGCCCGGGCTGCACAGTTCTCACTTCAGCTATGAAAGGAGAGACAGCCTGCTAGCAACCTCCGTATGTCTGATAATAATCACAGCAAGGACTAAATTCTCTGCTTTCAAGTCTGTAATTGCACAATAAATACTTGCTTAATAAAGCTGAGTTTTGTTTTGTAAAGAGCCTGTTGGTTATTCATAGAAATTTAATGTGGAAACGGTCTATTAAGTCCCTTCTAAAGCATTCCCTGTGCATCTGCAGACCTGCTCCCCCTGGTATTTTTCTGGCGAAGTGTGACATGGTAAATAAGCAGATCATGGCAGAAAGTCAAACAAGACATTTGACTTCACCTTTGAGTATGAGATCACGTTTCTCTTACTTGCATAAATATAGCTATATTATATAGATATGATAGAGATAAAATTCCATTTCTGTGATCCAGTTCTCAAAGATCTAGGAGGGAAGTACTGAAGCCACGACAAGTTTTAAGGATAACTGCAGCATAGATAAAAAGTTTTAAAAGGCCCCACATGAGGGTTTTAATTTGAACAGTGAAGTTCCGCTAAAAGCTTGAATTGGCTAAAACAAGAACAAGAAATAATGTCTCGGTTTATAAACCCCTCTGGAAATAGCAGCTTTGTGGATGTCTTCATTTGCAATGGAAGACTGATGTCTCTCCCCCTTTTTCCTCCAACACCGGGCAGCTTCAGCCAGTCCAAGCGAGGTTAGCCCTCTCCAGGGGGCTGCTCCTTTGGCTCAGTGCAGCTCTTTTCCAGAGGTACAGAAACTCAATTTGCTAAAAATAGAGACATTAGGCACATGAGAACTCCAGCCAGAAAACGGGAATAAATACAGAAGTCAGTGCCTGCAGAGGAGGAAGACAGTGCCGTTGGAGCGCGGGCAGCTCGCTCAGGAGCAGCTCTCGTAGTAGGCGACTTGCTTGTTGATGGCGTCCCGGATCCTTCCCACCCGCTCCTCCAGGCCCGACAGCCTGGCCGACTTGGACATCAAAGCCTTGTTGCTTTCCTGAATCTCCGTCTCTAAAGCTGAGGAGAGAGCGCAGGAAAGGGTGATGTGATGATCGGACAGGAGGAATGCATCATGGCCCTTGCCCTCCCCAGCAGGTTGGGCTGAGCCTCCACCTCCCTCCTGCACAGCTCTGCTGGGGCAAGGAAAACAAATACTGCATCTTCCTCCTCCTGTGTTCCTCCCTCTCCCCCTCAAAAAAACCCCAACATGACTGCTCCAAACAAAGCCGTCACTTTTGAATGCTTAAAAATGGAAGCGAGCGTGTGGAAGAAAACAGGGGGACGCTGACATCGCAGGCAGGGCGTCCCTTCCACAAGGCCACTCACGCACCCTTGCAAAATCTAAATTTACTGGCACAGCACCAGCAGATGCAGCCCAATTCTGCACCATCTCACTGCCCAAAGTATGCTGTCTTCCTTGCAATTTCTTCCCCTCACCCCGCTGGGAGTCAAAAGGCCTTCCCCAGTGTGTGAGATTATTACATTGAGCTCACAAAGAGTCTTACTTTCCATCCTCAGCATCATGGTCAAAGTTTCCTCAAACAGAGCCTGTGCCTCCAGGTCTATGCTCTGCACCCTGCTGCCCTGCTCTCCCAGAGGCGGGCTCTGCTCCATCCTTCTCTTCAGCTCAGCGTACATCTGTTTCACTTGTTCGAAAGCCTGTGGAAATGCAAATAAGCAGTGCAGGTAGGATCAAGCAAATAGACTGGGGGGAAGGGGATTTTTCCAATGTTGAATCCCTTTTAAGTTTTATAGGGATATTGCACTAGAGCTTTGCTGTGATGTTATCATGCAAATCTGTAACAGTTTGTGACACACTCCCGAAAGATGCTGACTGACAGCTGTATGGGCTACTCTGCCTCAGGCAGGAGATACAGCAGAGAGAAGTCTCCAGCAAATAGCACTAGGATTAAGAAAGATCCTGGGAAAATTCAGTAGTGGGATAATGAATCTGATTAATACAAAGTGACATGACAACATGTAAGCCATGGCCCGAACAGAAAAGCCTCTTCGCCTCATCCAAAAATATGCCAGGACACAGCTGGCTTTGCTGTCTAACAACAGTGAGGAAGCGGAGCATGGCTGTGACCGCCCTGCCTGGTGCCACGCCGGAGCCCGGTACCTGCTGCGCGCTCCTGGCCTGCTCGCCCGCCTGCCCAGCCGTCTGCTGCGCGTCTGTGGCCCGCAGGCGGTTCTGGTCCGCTCCGCGCTGCAGCCGCGACAGCCCCTCCATCAGCCCGTCCAGCTGGCCCGCGATGGACCTCACGTTCTTCTCGGCCGGCCGGAGAACAGCCTCGATCTAAAAGCAGAGTGTTCTGTGCTGAGAAGGAAATCACACCCAAACCCCGCTCCTAATGCCTTTTTCCTCTCTGCAGGGACCAGCTACGCTGCTTGACAGCCACATCGCAGAAGCAGGGTTTTGGCAGGGAGCAGAGACTGCTCCCTGCACAGCTGAGCACAGCAGCCCTGGGGGAAGCCAGGAACAGCAGAAAGAAGATATTTTCACAGCAAAAGCTTCACCAAATCCCATCTCCCAGCTGCGCTGGTGCAAGACTCTACCAAGTGGGGAAGTTTCAAAGGAGCGGTGAGCAGGGCAGAGTATCGTTATTTTGGGAAGTCACTGCACATCACTTACTTCATTGACGCGCTCCTGGATGAACCGGAGGGAAGAGCCAGAGCCCCTGATAGCACCCTGCGCCTCCAGGAGCACCGTGTTGGCCTGCCGCAGATTCCCGACCACCTCTTCCACATTGCCCTCCACGGCATTCGCCCTGTTCCTGGGGAAATGTGGGAAGCAGCCTGGAGTGAGTGTAGATAATTTCATGGGCTGGAAGTCAGGGTTGCAGAGGGTAAATAAGGAAGCCTGAGAAGCGAGACAGGACTGTTACTGAGAAGGCTGCAGTCTCCCTCCCCTGAAAGCCACAAGTCCACACATCTGCACACACTGCACTCCAGGCAGGTTTCCTTTCGAGAAAAACATTACTTCCATTTCATACCCCCAAGCAGAGGAGACAAACCAAGAAAGGGAGAGAAAAGCCTTCCTTTAAACTAGTTAGAAACATTTATTTTGTAAGTAGTGCAAGAAAAAGTATTGAAGGGAAGCAATAACCACTGAGCCAGTTTCAATGAATACTTTTCTGCTTGCAGTGGGACTATTCAGGTCCCACTGATATAGATAGAGCTCCCTGTAGAAAGCCAGACTCCCTTGTCTCATCACTTCCAGCAGGTTAAGCAGGCATCAGACACTATCAAGGAGTTTACATACTTATCCCACTAACCTTCTCGCTGGGATATTGCTGCAAGTCAACATGTGACAAAGTTGATGCTCCAAATTTGCAAGGACACTCCGTAATTACTTTTTAAGGGACCATGGGATAATCCTCCCAACTTTCACCCAGAAAACAAATAGCCCATTTAATCTCCTCATGCTCTCTTGTGCAATTAGGATGAAGGTCACCAATATCAAGTAATACCAGGGCAACCCTGTCGTCTCCCATCACAGGGACTCAAGAGATGGAGAAAAGCCTCCCTTACTTTTGGTAAAGACCTTCTTGTTCTAGTAGCTATAACAAGATCTATTCTTGGCAGCCAGATTTCTTATTTGAATTTGGGCACCAGGGAGGTGTCTGCAGAGATTGCAGACTCATTCTTTTAGGCACTGTACAGACATTGAAGATCCTGGGCTAAAACTTCATATTGTGCAAGTCAGTATAGCTCCAGCAGAGTGAGAATTCAACCCAACTGAGCACTACCTCACTCACTCTGGCTGAGTGACCCTCAGCTGCCGAAAGCCCTTGAACCCCAACCGACCTGGCTTGTTCCGCCTCCTGCTGAAGCTGCTTGGCCTTAGCGATGTCCTCGGCCGTCTGGGCAAGTATGCTCTCCGGGCACTGCAGCTTAGTCGCCAAATTTTGGATCTCGGTCATTTTTCTCAGGACTGCAGCAGCATCCGTGGGGAGACGTAGGGAGAGAACAGACTCACTGATTTCCTGGATAGTGGCAGGGTCCGTGTCCTTGTCTACAGAGCAGAGAGACAGACAGTGTCAGAAACAGGAGAGGGGAAAGGCGGGAGTGCAGAGGCAAGGGAGGATGAGGGCAGGCATCCAGCCAGGCATGATCTCGCACACAGCCTCTTCACTTCAGACAGCTGCCGGGATCTAATCCCCTCAATTTAATGTACTTCTCATTCACATCAGCAAAACTTTCAGGGAAATACTGAAATGACACCTTTAATTTGGTAAAAAGAACACCACGGCTAAGCCCAGAGCAGAGTCAGGTGGACCTCACTCAGCAGATGAGGCTATGTTTCAAGACAAGTCTTTTATTTCACAAATAAAAGTTAATAAAACTGAGGAATCAGAGGCAGCCAAAGCCCAAGGGACATTAGCCCAGTGATTAGCTCAGAAATATCTTCACTCATCATTAACACCAGGCAGCACCAAATGACCTGATTTTCTTATTCAGCTAACGCTCATGAGGCTCATTAAGTTATTACAATCTGTCTGCGAACAGTAAGTCATCCCATTGGTTTATAGGACAACAAGGAATTCTCGTCTGATTAATAGTTTGCTCCAGAGAAGATTTGTCGGTTTATCTCCAGTGAGTGAGTGTTGCCGGTAAACTTTCCTGCATCGGGTCAATGCCAACTGCAAATCCTCGGAGAGCACCAGCCGCAGGGATGGGTTTGTCCTTGAGCCCCAGAGATGGCGCAGGGCTCTGCGGCAGAGTGGGACCCAAAGCAAGCTGTTGTCCAATGCCGCAGAGAAGAGACTGCCTCCTCCACAACTCTCCACTTAGGCTAATTCAGGTCACTGTTTTAGAGGTAATGTTTGAGAGCAGTTCATGGGAGGATGTTGGGAGACCCCTCCAGAAAGCCTTGCGCACAGAAGGTCAAGGTCATGGAGTACCTCCTGCCCCATGGACCTCACAGATGGCCCCCAAACGTGCCCAGAAGGAAGCAGACAGGGTCTGCCCTGGTGACATCCCGGGGAAGTCGACAGAGATAAACCAGACAGGATTATTTTGGGTCAATCTGAACAGCACGGTCAAGCCTGAGCAAGTCAGTTGGCCAAACTGCAGTCGCTGACAAAGTCACGGACTTCTGTACAGCTGAAATGTCTTCTCCATTTTTCAGAAAATACTGTCCAAGCCTGCCTTGCCATCTCAGAGGATGCGCATTACCTTTGCTATGTACATACCCATGTGCAGATAAACTGGATATCCGAGAGCTTAACTGGGGTGAGCTATTCAGCCGACTCCCTTGTACTGCACTCTCATACATAACATCACTGTAAAAATTCGTTTTTTCCGTGCACAACTCAACCTGCGCAGACGTACTTCACAGCTCGCAGAGCGCTACCTGACAAGAAGTTTCGGACTTGCTGGATGAACTGCTGGATGCGCCGGACATCTCCTTCTATCTGGGTCCGTGTTACGCTCATCTGGTCCACAAGCCGGCGAGTATTGCTTTGAATCTGATTTGCAGACATCTCTGTCGTTCTAATCTGCAAACAACAATATCCTGATGGAGCCATTTCTTCTTGAGCTGGAATCCCAGCAGCCCTACCTCAGCTCTGAGTGAACCGGGCAAGGCACTTTGAAATTACATATTCCCCATTCTTAATGGGACTGATTGAAAGGATTGTAAATGTTAAAGATTGAGGGCTGGATTTGCAAAGGAAGCTCTCAAACAGTACTCTTTAGCTTTTTAGAACACCTTTGAAATGGATTTTGAGCAAGTCTGAAAACTCACTTTATCTTTGTAAGCACCCAAGAGGCAGCAGAAAGAAGCTGCAACAGCACGAACACATGCAGTCTAGGTCACACCAAATGTTAAAGCAGCTACACATGCGGATTCTGAGAAGTTTCCACATCCCCACCCCTCCTGCCATACTAATCCCAAACCAGGAGGAAGACAGGCTTCCTTGTGACGGTTCCAGAGCCGCTCGCATGCTTTCAGCTCTGTGGCTCCTGTGCTGGGGGAGGCAGGACCCACGCACGCAGCAGGGAGTCTCCCACTCTAAAATTCCTGAATTTCTGCAGCTGTCCAAAAGATCAAGTCTCAAACAGAGTTTGAGATTGGGTATTTTATCACAGCTCACTCTTCCCACAGCTCTGCCCCCGGCTCTGCTGCTTGACACAGAAGGATGGAGTGTGGGGCTTGGCTGCAGGACGGGCAGCGCTGCTGCACTCACCAGCTGTGCCGTCTCCCGGAGCCGGGCGCTCAGGCTGCCAAACTCCCTGGCGGCTTCCCCGGCCATGGCCAGGGCCCCGCTCGACAGTGGGAAGATGCCGTGGCAGGGGCGGCCGGCCCCACAGGCAGTGCTGTTGTCCCGAAGGCAGAGCAGCCCCTCGCACTGGGCCGGCGTGCAGGTCTCCACTCGAAAGCCACCGCAGATCTGGAGAGGGAGAGAGCGGTGGGGCAGTGAAGAAGTGGCCGTGCTTGTGCTGCAGGGCTCCGCACGGGAACAGGGACGGGGCCAGCCCTCCCGACAGGGCTGATGGTGATGCATATGGCACAGCCCAAATGACCAACACCGTGACTGTGTTGGAGAAGGGCAGCCAGAGCTACAGACGTGTATGGCAGCGCTGCATGCCCACACCCAAGACAGCAATGTAAGGTCTGCATCTCCTCACCACCCCAAGCTGGAGCATAAACAAGAGCAAAGCACGAGCTAAACCCCAGCAGCTCACGAAGAGTATGTCTGTATGGAGCAAACGCCTCAGTTACTCTCAGCAAGTCTTCCCCTCATGGCAGGGGAACCCTGTCCAACCTCTGACATTTGCTTTGAGAGGGTGAATGGGCCGAGAAGACCCTGCGCTCTTGCCTGGACATCAATGGTTTTAATTACATGGCATCTTCTAGAGTTATCACCCACCAAAGAGCGCACGGCAGCAGGGGCACATGCAAACCCAGAGCCCGTGCGAGCACCAGCACAGGCTGGTCGCTTGGGAATGTGTTGCTGCCCTGAAAAGCAGAGAGGGGAGGTTGGTGGTCTCCACAGCAACCGTGCATTAGGATACACCGAAATGGATCTCCATGGCAATAACAAAGCAGCGAAGGAGAAATAAAAGAAACCTCATCCAGAAATTAAGTGGGTCTTTGAGATATAAGACGCGACACATGAGAGAGTCCTTGGAGGAAAAAGTGCGTGCTTGGGAGGGGGCGGTGGGCAATGCTTCATTATCTGCAATCCCCAGGCAAGGGATGCTCAGACAATTCTCCACTGATGTCCCAAAGCAGCAGGTTGCTCAGATGCCATTTACAAGTCTCTCTGGACAGAGACTTTGTCTTGTGCCATGCTGGACTCTTTGAGGAAAGATGCATGAGTGCAGGATGAGAATTCTGCCTCCTGAGCAATACGGGGCCCTCCTGAAAACTAGATGTGTGCAGTGGGGAAGCCATAAAACCACTTTGTGTCTTCACCTTATTTATGACAGGGGTCAGGTTGGGAGACGAGGCTATCTCGCCCTTCAGGGTCAGCAGCTTGGAGGTGGTCTCCGCAAGCCCCCCCTCCAGCCCCGCGGCGCTCCTGCGGCTCTCCCGGGCCTCGGCCAGCAGCCTCGAGGCACCAGCAAGGAGGCTGCTGGCATTGGTGGAGGTCTGGTAAGCAGATCTGATTGTCTTGAAGGCTCCTGCAGGAATAAAACCGATAAATGACATGAATGCCTCTGTGACTCATAAATGCAGCAGAGCTATCTAAACGAAGGCACTGACTATACCCTGGGAGTGGATGTGTGCACAGAGAGGAGGGGGACACAGCCAGAGAGATTAGTCACTACAGCACAATGAAAACACTCCTTTTATTTCCAGATGCCTCTCAGCCATTCCTTCAGTGAGCTACAGAGCTTTTCTGAAGGACTGAACTCTGGCTTAGGGCTAAAAGACAGAAACAAAACTAGAGCAAGATGATGTACACGTGCTGATCCTGGGCTTTGCTCCATGCAAAGGGCTTTGGCGGGGCAGGACAGGGTTCCTTCAGAGCCCTTTGCCTGGCTCCCAAGTAGGTCTCGCCATTCTCCCTCAGCACAGCCTGGAAGGAGACCAGTTGGGACATGGACCTCTAAGCCCCACTCAGACGGCGAGGTGCAAAGCGAACCTGCCCAGGCTCGCAGCTCACACACCCACGGCCGGCTGAGCCGCACTGCAGCGGCGAGAGGGAGGCAGCAATGAGGCGTTTGGAGAGAATTAGCTGTAATGGGGATATAATGGCAGCCTACCACCGGCATCGTCACAGGGCTTAATTAGCTCTTCTCCTAAGCGCCTGACAGCCACCTGGCTCCCTTTCCCACCCCTCCATCCCTTCCATCTGTGCACAACCTCCATTATCTCAGCTTCCTCCCGGGTTCAGTGACATGCTCCCAGCAGGGCTCCCCCCCTTCCCACTGCTCCCGCTGCACCCCGCAGCAGAGTTTGTGCTGGCCGGGGGACGGGAATGCGGTGCCCACAGAGCAAGCTGCCCAGACCCAAAACGCCAGAGCAAATAACCCAATAGCATGAAATCCTGGGTCATGGACCACAGGTTGAGTAGAAAACATTCCTCTTGTTGGGGAGGGAAGGTGCATTTGCTGTTCCTAAGCTAGCAGCAAATTAAAAACTCCATCTCATCCACCTGGCCAGTGGGAAACCACCAGGCACAGTCACACGTAGGTAAATTAATGACTACAAATTAAGAGATATTACAGCTGCAGCACTGTACCTGACAGATCCGTGCTCCGGCTGGTTTCAAACTGTGTCTTCTTGCTCTGATACTGGGTGTTAGTGATAAGCAAGCTGCTGTTGAGAGCTTCAAGCTCCCTTGATAGAGAGGCAGTCTCATCCAGAAACTGAAGGTCAGGATTTATACCTTGGACTTGCTCTCTGGGAGAGAAAAAAGTAGAAAATGTGAATTCAAGTAGAGACCAAAGCACCTGCAGACACAGAGCGGGGCTCTCCCGCACTGGGATGCTGCTAACACCTGGTGAAGAGGCACTTCTGAGCCCACAGAGATGACGGCCAAGGACATGCGATGGCCTCGCATGTTTGCAGAGGCAGCAGAGAGCAGGGCTGGCACAGCTCTCCCACACCAGGCCAGCTCGCAGGGCTGTGCCCACACAGAGACCAGACATACTGAATACACCCTGAGGGTGCCGATGGTCCAGAGCCTGTCCACCAGCCTCCTGCCTTTGCAACATTTTGCACAGGATGGGCACACATGGAAGCGCTGTTCTCTTGCATCCCTGGTCGCCAGGTGAACAGAGCAAGATTTTCAGGTACAGAAACAAAGCAGAACATGTGCAAGCAGCTCAGCATGACGAGTGAGCACACACAAAAGAGCTAGCATCCCCTCCCGACTAAGGGATGCACCCCTTTAGCAGCATCCATCCCTCACCTGATCGCAGCTAGTGTGCCGCCCACCTGGGCCAGGCTCTGCTCTGTCGTGGGAGAGTGCCCAAGGATGCCTTGCGCCTGCTGCACCTTACCCTCCGCCTGTGAGAGGCGGGGGCCGAAGCGGGACCCCCCGCTCCCTGGGGGCAGCCGGGAGGTGGAGTTACTGAGGCCGGCCTGGCGCAGACGCAGGCGCTGGATGTCCCCGTCGTAGGCACGGAAGCAGGGGTGGCACAGCTCGCAGCCGGGGTAGGTGCTGCAGTGGCCCCGCTGGCACTCGTCGCAGCGGGGGCCCGTGACACCCGGGCGGCAGAGGCATTGCCCCGTGGTCTTGTCACACCCCACATCCTCCGTGCCCTGGAAGTCGCAGTCACACTCTGGGGAATGGAAAGGTGGAGAGATATAGAGGTGAAGCCCACCAAAAGCCGGGGGGGGCAAATAAATTTATATACACACACATATATATATATATGTATAAAATCAGACCCCGTTAATGGGATGCCAACACAATCCGAAGTCCACCCCCACCCGTCAGCCCCTGCAGCATCTCAGCAGGAGGCGGCACGGGCAGAGGAACGGGAAGAGCCCCCAGGCCCAGTCGCCCACCCAGTCCCTAATCCTGCAGGGCCAGACCAGCATGGCCAAGGGTCTCGCCCAAGGCTGCTGGGAGGGGACTGGTGCATACCTGGAGAGCAACAGGGATTAACTAGGAGGTGTTCCAGAGAGGAAATTTCTCTTGCAAAATAGCGTGGGAAGTGCTGATGTCAGGACAAGGGCCAGGTGCTCTTTCCCAGATAACCCGTGATTTCACAGTGCTAAGCAACACCAAGCCAAAAGGAAACGGATGCTCCCTACCTGTGCATCCTACCCGGACGTCTCCATAGTGCCTGTCTGGGCAAACCTGCTCCTGCATGGCTGAGCATGTCCGTCCCGTGAAGCCTTCTCTGCATGGACACTGTCCTGTGAACTGAGGAAAGAGAAACAGATCAGGGTGACCCAGCTCTAGAAACTTTCCTGGGAAAGCCCTCCCTCGACTGCTCTTGAGCACTAAAGCCAGCACACGGACAGTCTTCCCAACTCAGCCTGTGTCCCAGGACGTGCCCACACTGCTCCTGCCGGGGTGCAGGCTCAGCCACGGCGATGCAAACAGTCTCCAAACAGCCCAAGTATTGCAAAATGGAGTTTTAAGCTTTGTTTCAAAGACAAAGGAATCGCTCACAAGCAGCTGGTTTGCCATCTCAGGTCTCCTCCCTGCACTGAGCTCATTTGGGGTTGAGAATTTGCACCTTTGGCTCCTAGAATTCGTCATGGGTTTTTTTTTACATTTAACTTTAATTTTCCCAGTTGTCTCTTAAGCCTGAAGTGACACACATGCTTTTCATTGACAAATGAGGATAATTAACTTGCCTTGCCTGTGTGAAGATGTCTTATTAGGACTTCCTTACTAAATATCAGGCCTTTTAAATGGCTTAATCTTGCTTTGATAATTACCACCTCCTTTCATTTTTCCTGAATAGCCTGTCATAGGGTTTTCTAGGAAATAGGAAAAGGAAAATAAAAGCAGGATGTGCTGGGGAATGCCCGGCCTTTTGCGGAGGCTCCCACAGATGGTACAGGACAACAGAGCCACCCACCCAACAGGTGATTTTGATGCTCTGAGCAATCCCTGGCACGGTGCTTCCCAGTGGGGACACGGCTCTGTTGGCAGTGGCACTCTCAGCTATTCAGCTCACCCCCCCCACTCCCCCGGGCAGGCCCTCACAGCAGCGTTTGCAGAGTTGGGAAAGGAAAAAGAGAGCAAGCTTGCAGGTGCATGCATGAAAGAAGGTGGGGAAATAAAAAAGAAACATTGCTGAAATATGCTGAATCTGCCGTGAGGATGCTCAGGGTGGGCTGGGCGGTACCTGGTTGCAGTGGGGGCTGCGGGAGCCGCGGGGGTGGCAGCCACAGGGCCGGCAGCCCCGGCCGCTCCCCATCTCCCAGTGCTCGGCCGCACACTGGTCGCAGTCATTGCCCACCACGTTGGGCAGGCAGAAGCACCTCCCCGTCTCGTCATCACAGGGCATGTCCTGCCGCGTTCCCAGCACGTTGCAGGTGCATCCTGAAACAGGGAGGGTTTTGTCATATTAAAAATGGGTGCAATCCTGGCTTCACACAAAGCCAGGTCCACAGAAGCACCTTGCAGCCACCCAAAGACAAGCTATTCTGCCTCTCCCTTCATATCCAAGCTCAGCACGAAGGACCCGCGCACACCAGACGAGGCACTGGGGAAGGGTCTGTAGCTCTGCACATGCCCCAAACACCGCTTTCCTGTGCTTTTTATCAAACTTATACCCGAGACAGGCCAAAGACTGAGCAAGGAGGTTTATAAGCCTTTGCAAAATGAGCTTTGACTTAGAAAACCCAAATCAAAGCTGTCAGGGAATTGCATCCCTTTCAGAGCCACCGAGGACGCCGAGTGCAGAGGTGAAGTGGGAGCACCCTGGGAAGCAGGGGTTGTTTGGGGTGTACTCACTGCGGCACCCCATGGGGTTGGTGTTGGCCAGCTGGGCAAAGCCCGGCTTGCAGAGGTGGCAGCGGTCCCCCTGCACGTTCTCCTTGCAGACGCAGCGCCCTGTCAGTGGGTCGCAGATGGAGCCCGGCACGGTGCCATCTGGGTCACACTCACAGGCTGGAAACATGGAAGAAACAGCATTGCTGAGGGGCGTGAGGAGCGGACGGAGGGTCCGGGGAAGGGGCTACAGTGGGGTAACTGCGCACTCACGCAGACAGGCTTCAGGATGGGTGAGATCTTGACGCCGGTTGCGAAAATAGTTAGTTTTGCAGCGCTCACAGTTGTTGCCTTCGGTGTTGTGCTGGCAGTTGTCACAGACACCCCCACTCGCCCCTCCACTGGCACGGTACAGCTCCGGGTCGAAGTGGCAGGAGGCCGAGTGACCGTTGCAGTTGCATCCTAAAAAAAAACAGAACAAAACCGCCCAGCTAGTGCTGCAACCGTCCAAACCCCTCCAGCAGCAGCAGCTGCGGCACTAGAGGGTGCCCGAGTCCCCTCCATGACAAGGTGACACCCGCTGACTGCCCCAGGACCAAGCTGCCACTCGCCAGACAGCGTGGCCAAGTGCTGGCGCAGCCCACCAGCCCGGGGCATCGCCCGGCCACAGCCCTGCAGAGCAAAGCCCAGGTGCAAACATGACGGGGTGCCTTTTGCAGAGACATTCGTGTTACCGTCCAGCCCCCCAAAGCGCCCTGGTAAAAGATCTCTGAGCTCGCTCCCCGTCCCATTGCTCACAGCTGGGAAGGATTTAGGAAAGGCCTCAGGAAAAGGAAAGGGGAAAGGCACTCGCCATACTCTGGCACTCGTGGGGATCGTTGTCCTCTGCAGGTGCCCATGGTCGGTCGTTGAAAAGGGCGGCGCAGCGATCACAGTTGGGACCGGCAGTGTTGTGCTGACACATGCAGTGCCCGTGGACCTGCTGCAGAGACAAGGCTTTACCCTCCTGGATGGCAGCTGCTCGGCTCAGAGCTTCATCCTCCTGACGCCTTTCCAGCAGAGCCCCAGCCTCCTCCTGCCCCCACAGGACCCCCATTCCCCACGCAGAGATGAAGCTCCAGTACCCAAGAGCACCGCTGCAGGGTCCTCCTCACCTGCAGAAATTCCCACCACCTCTTTCACCTACCCGGGGACAACCGCGCTCAAGGCAAAGCGAACACACATAAGCTGGGGACAAGAGAATCCCATGACAGCAAACACCCTGTGCTGGCAAATCCTCCTGCTGAAACTTTCTGTGTATTCCCCACCCAGCCGAAATATCCAGTGCCGGGCAGGAGCAGTTACCCCAGAGCCTTCCACAGACACTGAGCTTTGTAACTCCTTATAAAACCCCTCCACCTTCTTCCCGACACAAAAAGGGGGTTTTACATGGGTGTACCACCGGCTGCTGTCTCACAGCCACCACCCCATTGCTGCAGGCAAAACAGGGCATCGTTTCACCCGATTACGAGCAGCCTCTGGCCAGAGGAAGGACTGGTCATCCCGGCCAAGCTCTCCTGAGGAGCATCGCAGGGCTTGTGGTGGATCCTGATACCACAGATCTCGTCTTTAGGCTTTTCGCTTCACCTCGATGCTCACCGCGGCATGCAGGTCTCCTGAAGGAGCACAGCGGTTGGCGTGTCCGTGGCAGAAGCAGCTCCCCAGCACCCGCATCTCGGTCACGGCATAGAAGGTGCTGGGCGAGTGGTAGCCCTGGCGCGCAATGTGGGGGAGCTCGGTGAAGTTGATCCGCAGGTTGGTGAACTGCCCCAGCTCTGTTGGGGATGGAGGAGAGGGAGTGAGGAGGGAGGCACCCAGGCACTGGATGCAAAGGTGCATCGCAATTAACGTGGAGGGCTTGGAGCAAGAGAGAGAGGCACCAGCACGAAGAGCAGCACCCAAGTCATCAGCAAAGACCAAACACTGTTCCTTGACACATCAGAGGTGCCAGGGCAGTAGTCAAACATGCAGCCTGAGGCCTTGTTTGCCGAGGACCTGCTCTCCGTGGGGTTACCAGGGCTCAGTGTTCTCCATCACATGTAGGAAGAACTACGAGGTGCACCATCCCCCTTTCCCTTTCTCAGATATAAAAGAAGCCGTTCACTTACTATCAATGGTCTGGCTGTAAGAGGTAGTGATGGTAGACGCCAGGTCTTGGATGCTGAATTTCACCTGAGAAAGAAAAAAAAAAAAAGTTAAAAAGCAGGAAACAAAAGGTGCTTTCTTCCCATGCTCTGGGCAGCGTGTGCTCTGGACCTGCCTCTGCAGAACATCACTTAACACAGTGAAAAGGCCACAGAGTTGCAGAGGATTTTGCAGGAAGACCAACATAACACCTCTCCTGTCTCAAAGCAGGGAGGGCTTTCCTCCCAGAGGAGTAAGCATCCTCCTAAGGACACCCCTCAGCTATGCTGGATCCCTCCCGGGCTCCATCCCTCACCAGGCGTATTACATGTAAAAGATTTCCAGCCTACTGCATGTTTCTGCAGCGTTGCACAGGCCACCCCCCCTGAAACCAGGGTCACGGCGGGGATAACGGGCGCTTGTGGGGGTCCCTGCCGCAAAACCCCACAAATCCTACCTTGCCCCCATGCAAAGGGTACCCCTGCAATGCCTGGCACCGAGCGTCCTGCCAGCTCTCGGGGGAGCCCCGGGGGACGTGGGGGAAGGTGGTGGCACAGTCGGACGCCAGGTACTGGTACACCTCCCAGGTCTTGCCGAAGTCGGTGGAGCGCTCGATCAGCATTGCAGCAGGCAGTGGCGACTGCAGAGCAAGGAAAGAGGCACATATGTAACGTGGCACACCCCAGCTGGCTCTCACTCTGGGGATGCCTGTCCTCCTCCTCCTGCAAGCCTCAGGTCTCCGCAGGCTGCTGGAGCAACTCCATACCCTGCAGGTTACCAAAAACTTCTGTGTCTCCCCTGTTCCCTTGGGCCAGCCCCACTGCAGCCCCGCACTCGCAGCCACCAAGTACGTGTCTGCACCAAGGAGATTTTTTGGCAGACAGTCGTGGGATGGGAACCCATCACCCTGCTCTGCTCCTCCCAAATACCCAGGGGAATGGCCATGCAAACGGGGAAAATGGAGGGATGGGGGCACAATCCCTGGCATGCTTCCTATCGGGAAGGGAGGGAGCCATGTGCTGAGATCCCCACATCCAGTGAGGCCCATCCACCATCATGTGTGACCTCCTCGCGAGCAGGGATGATGCACACGAACCCTGAAGTGAAGCAGGATGCTGCTGAGCTGGAATGTCTGGTCCAGATCCAGCTGCAGAGAGACGCGCTCGATGCCTGTGGGCAGAGAGGCAGCTTCAGAGGTGCAGACAGCGGACTTCAGGAAAACAAACCACTTAGCTTCCTGAGCCAAGCCATTTATTTCCTTCTTTCCTTCCAATCTATTGAATTCAACACCTCCTCCTCTTCCCCTCAATGCCGTTTGTTGCCAGGGGTCCGGAGCCGCGGTCTCGCGAGGGACCCCAACATGCCCAAGGGTACTCACCATTCTGGGACTGCCACCAGCGTGAGTGCCCAGCGGAAGACAGGACGTTCTCCACACGGTGGCCATTGTAGGCATGTGGGAGCCGCGAGTCACACCTGCAGCATTTCACACTCCACTGGAAGAGAAAGGGCAGGTGGAAGCGACCGTCCTGGCTCGGCCGGAGGGAAGGACCTCGCCGCAGACCCCAGAGGCGAGGTGTCCAAGTGCAGCATGGACTCGCCAAGGAACAAATGGCATCAGTAAAGCTGGTCTATTAGAGATCTGTAGAACCACGATCAACAAGACTAATGATATGCAGGACTCAAGCAGTTGTCTTCACACCCCATTAAAAAACGCAACTCATGGTTTTATGGACTAAAAACTAAAACCAAAATGCTTTCGACTAAAACACATTTTTGGCAAACCATCAAAAATGCCTTTTTTTTTTAAGCAAACCTCCTGTTTTCCACAATGACAACGCTTGATAGAAAGCTCTTTGCAGCTTTTCAGGACCAGTTTGCCTTTTCCACACAGCTGGGGGGCTGTTTGTTTGGGTGAACAGAAAGGCCTTTCTCTTGCATCCAAAGGCCCCGGGCGATGCTCGGCCCCCTTCGCTCTCCCCTGGGAGCAGAGTGGGAGCAAACAGCGCAGCGGGTGAGAAGTCAGCGGGTGGGAAGTCGAGTGGCTCAAAGTTCAGCCCTCCACTTGAGCAAGTAATTCAAGGAGCAAACAGAGATGTGGCACGGGGAACGCACGGATGGGAGAAAACAGGGTCCCCGAGGAGCAAACAAATACTCAAATTTTGACTAACCAAGCAACGCGCCGTGCAGCCACCAACACGGGGCCACCGGGTGTGTGCAGCACATGAGTAGGCTCAGAAATGTGTAGAAGGCGGTAGGAAGGAGATTGAGCAAGAGACAGGGAGCAGGGAAGATCTGACCATAGGCCAAGACGAGAGGCGGGCACGGGGTGGGCAAGCAGGCTGGGCGAGGGCCACCACGAACCGGGGGGAGACAGCCAGGTGAGGCCAAGGTGGGGAGGGCAGGTCCCAGAGGGATGTTCAAATAGCAGGTGGTGACAGACCCCGCAACAGTGTTCCATGGGGGACACAGGGAGGCCCCATCCGAAGCACTTGGTACCGTCCATGCTCCGAGCAGAGCAAACACCAGGGGCTGCAGAGACTGCTGTCCCAAAAGCAGAAGTGATGTGAAACGTTTCAACTAGAAATTGAAGTTGTCAGTGGCCCAAGCAGTAAAGCAGCCTCCCAAATGGAGCAGTGGGACACGTGCTTCATGCCAACATATCCAAAGGCCTGAGAAATTGGGGAAGACTGAGAACAGGGTTTGCCAGTGATGGCAGGCGCTGGCCTTGGCGGCGCGGGGCAGGACGGCTCAGAAAGGTCATCCTGGGAGAAAGCAGGTTTGGGGGAGAGGAGAGGAGCGCATCTGGCACAGGGTCTAACAGCTGACACCGGGAAGGCAACGAGATACCCCGCTGTGAGGGCTGGCAGCCCTGGGGTGGCATAAAGTGACAGCAGAGGCATGGGAACGCTTGGGACCCCAGTGATGGGATCAGCTTTCAGCAGTGGAGCAGAGACATCAGGTGAGAAGTGACAAGAAGCACTTTATATCCACCTCTATGCTAAAATCTCCCCATCTGATGCTTAAACAAATGAGCCAATTCCAACCCAAACAGGATCCTACACAGGAGCTGGGGCTGGGAGAGCTCTGTGCCTCGGGAAGGCAGCAGGAGGTGCCGGCCAGGCAGGCATGGTGGCACCAAGACTTCTGGTTTCCCCTCTAAGAGATTAATTCACAGTTTACATCTATTTCCTTACTCCTGAAACAGGCTCAAGTCTCTTATTTCTACAGAAAAGGACTCAGCTTCGTAAGAACTACCTTTTTTATTTTTTGATTTAAAGAAAAATTCATGGAAAACTTTATTCAGAGGTACCTCTTTGCTTGCTCTCACCCAAAACCACACAAGGCCTAGGCTGGCTTTGACCAGAGAGCTCTAACTGGTCCCACACCACTGTTCTCCCAGCAGGGGCCGTGCTGACGCCCTGGGAGCAGATGGAACACGGCGAGAGCCGGGATGTGAGCTCAGATCCCGGGTGGGTGTTTGCTCCTAACAAAGCCCAGACCTGATTCGACTCTGCCCCCAGACCTGGGAACCTTTTGGCTGTTGGGTGGATATTGAGGAGAGATCCTCACTTAAAACCGATGTCTTTCCATAATACTTTCCGTGCTCTTTATGTTCTCTGTCTATAAATATCCCAGAACAGGAGTTGGCTAACTACAATATTTACAACAATATTGCAAAGTAAGCAAACAGAGAATTCGAAATATATAATCATGCAATTTCCCTGGCTCTACCAACTCCTCCTGGCTCTGCCAGTAAGAATCAGAAATAATGTAATCGGGTCCAGGCAGAAGAAGTCATTTCAGACAATGACTATTAGCAGCAAATTGTCAGGAAGCTACAGGAATTATCCACAGAAATAATCTAGTCAACGATTCCCAATAATGATTAAACTTCACAACAGTTCTGACTGTGATTAGCAAAGGGAGGAGGAAGGCTTTCTGCAAGGGCAAAGGTTAATCTCGGCTAAATTATTCATTAGGAGTGATTCATGCATACTTATTAGACCATTCACACAGCCAGAGACACAAGTGCCTTCTAGTAGCTACAAAGCGATGTTGGCAATGAAGCTGCAACCACACTTAAAATGCAGCGCTAAGTAAAAATGAAGCTTAAACTGTGTGTGAGACAGACCCCCCCCCATGCAGCCCGTAGGCTGTGCTTGCTGCAAACATCTTTGCCTAGTTTTTTTCTTTTTTTTTTTTTTTTTTTTTTGCCCCTCAGCTTTTTAATTAATGCTAAAATTAACAGTGAAAGCAAAATTCATTTCATGTCCTTGGATCAGATTGTGAAACCCCTCTATTGCACAACCAGAGGATCTGCTATTACTGACTGTGACTGTGTGTCTCAAAGTTCCTCGGGACAGAGGGAATTACCAAAAATGACAGTCCAGCACCAGGCCGAGGGGAGATTCACCAAGCACACACCTTTCCCCACCTCTCCCCTTCTTTTATTGCCAGCATAGCAACAGACCCGGGAGATCCCTGGGAGCTGGGCTTGCCAGGAACGGCCCAGGGCTGCAGGAGTACGTGACAACGGGAAATCAAGAGGTCAGGGTCTAAGCTGGGTCATCAGCCCCCGGGACAGCCCTGGCCCTGGCTCTCCCACACGTCGTCCCCTCCCCGCAGGCACCAAAGCCCCAGCCTGTGTGCTGCTGCGGCAGAAGAGCATCGGGACGTGCTTGAGGTGTGGGACGTGGGGCTGAAAAGGCCTACAGGAAGGAAAAAGAAGTTGTAGGTCTGCACGGTCTGTAGGTCTGTGCCTCCAAGCTACTCTGAAGAGTCACCCAAAATGCAGATTTATAGAGGTTCAGAGAACAAGGGGAATTCCTTCCAGCCTTCTGAAAGGTAATTCACAAGGCAGTCATCTTGGGGGAAAGCTAGCGTGTTGAGAATGAACAGATCCATGTCTTACAAATAAATGGTAGAGTGGAAAAAAAAAATAATCATGAAAACCTATGTAGAAGAACAACCAGGTGTTGTAAAAATTGCCCATATACTGCATCCCGCACCTGGGACACTTGTGGGCGGTGCGTGCAGGGACAGGGGTGCAGAGACAGCCCTCGCCCGCGCTCTCCGCAGCTCTGCGGCGGGTTTCTGTGGCTCTCCTCCTGCTCTGACCTTGTGAATCAGTTCCTGACCGGCCTCCCATGCTTCCCCGCTCATGCAGGGGCAGAAAACCACAAATGATTTTAAGCTGATGGACTCAGACCAAAGTATTTTAAGTAGCTCTAGCTGCCATTTTAATATGAGTAGAGAGCCCCTGAAATAAAACCTCCTGGCACAGGTGCACAACCCAAAATAAACTGAACTTATTCATCAGCAAAAATGGGAAGCTGCTTCTCTCCAGTCATGAAATGAAGATCTCTCGTAGCTGCAGAGGCCACGGTGGTCCTGCGCTTAACCCAGCCCCGTGTCGGTGAGGGGTACTGTGTCAGTCGGGCTCCTGGCACGCGGCCTCCCATACAGGAGCCTTGTGTGGTCTTGCACAATTAATATTGTATAGGGACAGTAATTACTGTTCCAAGTTTATTTGGGGACAATCTAGAAAGCAGTGGGAAGTTATATGTATACAGAGACATTGAGGTTTATTAAGAAATAGGGTGGGCAGCAAGAATAAATCACTTTAGGAACAAGGGCACCTGTTAAAGCTGAGTTATGCAATTCCCTATTCCAACCCAGTTTCATTCCCTGTTAACGCCAGCTGTAGGACACCGCTACGCCAGGCTCACAGAGCAGGGCTCCTCTTGTCTCTGAAGTACTCTGTACATTTTCCATAGGAAAATGGGGTAGACGTTACCCATGGGGATGTCGGTGTGGTTAAACTTCTCAGTGAGCAAATTGCCATTTGCTAAACCGGACTGTGCTTCAATTTTGAAGCACAGATACATCTCTTAGCCGTAACACCCAACGGCACATCTTTGCTTGAGCAGACAGAAGAGACACTGGAAAGCAAGCTCTGAGGTTCTGCTCAAAACCCAACTAGAGGGCTCTGACCTGCAGCTTGGTTTTACCAGTCACCCCCAAATTCAGAGGTGACAGCAGAGATGGGGGTGCAGACACCAGCTGGACAAACATCCTGGGCATGGGGTTTAAGGAAATCAAGTTCATTTCTCTTGCTTAAAAGCAAGCACGTGGGTGCCTGTTTTCCTCCCCCAGTCTGTTCTCACATCATCATCGCCCCTCAGCAAAACTTCATTTAAAATCTGCCAGGATGACAGTCTGCAAACCCATCCTGCACCAGCTTATCTCCACAGCCCGCACGCATCGCTGGGGTCCTCTCGCCTCTGCAACTTGTCTGCGCGGGAATGACGTGGTGTCTCCCAGCATATGTGTCAGTTTGCAGTCATGAGGCAAAAAAAAAAAAGACACAGAGAATGGAGAAGGAGGAGAAAAACAAATAATGGGAAATAGGCTTTTTCTTCTGCACATTCACTGCAGGCAGGGACATATCCCTGCAGGAAAGAGCAGGGTGTGTCTGAATGCCAGAATAAGATGAGATAAGCACAGAGCAGCAACTCGTGGTTGCCTGGTTGCCGTATTACCTTCAACAGGTCGGGAATACAGATTATTCAATGCAAACCCCTGACATGATGAAGTAATACCCAAAACTAGAAGCCCTGCTTTGAGCAGCGGGTTGGATCTCCCGCAGTCCCATCCAACCACAATTATTTCACGAGTTTGTGGATGCGTTTTTCTGTGCAGAAAACCTGAGTTTGACAGATGACGTGGGTCTGGAAAGCAAATGAGCTGGGAGGCACAGTGGCTTTTCAGCATGCTCTCCCCTGTTCCAACAAGTCTGGGGCCCGCTGAAGCACCCGGCAGGCAGCATGTTTTGGATCAGTACTGAGCTCCCTGACCGACTCACGCAGGTGGGCAAGCAGATGTAACCATCAGACGGTAGCAATAAGGCAGCCAGAAGCATTAGTCTTGCACATATTCCCTTTCACAGACATTGGCCTGTATTTTTGGAAGCAGCCAAAGACGACTCAGTGCTGAGACACCACAGGGAGAGATGCTACAGACCAAGCCTTGCCAGGCAGCTGCGACCATCCATCAGCAGGAGCAGGAATCCTCTGCCAGGCCAGGAGCTCTCCTGCTCCACGGCTCACACTCCCCCCCCACTAACTCATTTAGGGATTAGGCTTCTCCAGTACCCCTTGTCTTGATTCCTACCTGGATGACCCCATGTCACCACAAGGGGTGATGAGCACAAACTTGAGCATAGGAAGTTCCACATGAACATGAGGAGGAACTTCTTTACTTTGAGGGTGGCAGAGCCCTGGCACAGGCTGCCCAGAGAGGTGGGGGAGTCTCTGTCTCTGGAGACACTCAAAACCCGCCTGGACGCATTCCTGTGCGACTTGCTCTAAGGTGACCCTGCTCTGGCCGGGGGTTGGACGGGACGATCTCCAGAGGGCCCTTCCAACCCTATGGTTCTATGATTCTATGATAAAGGTGACATCCCACCCTTCTTTCCTCATATCCACCAAGTACCCATGAAAGGCAGGTGAGAGAAGGCAGAAAATCTTGGTCCTTGACCTTATGCAAACAACATTTTAACATGCAAAGTCTCCTAGGGTCGGGGCGTGAGGACCCACATAGTCACCACACACACAGACTGCTCCGCTGTAGGACGCAGGAAACAAGAGCAGCAACACGAGCACAAGGACACCCAGCTTCGCTCCTCGCTTGCCTGTTCTGTGGCAAAAGCTTTTACGGCAATGTGCAGGGTGCTTTGGGTACTCTTCAAAATTAATAAAACATCCAGAAAAGTCTGTAGCTATTTTCTAGTTCTGAATATGTCTAAGCTGAAAGCATTGCACAAGCCCAGAGGAAAGAAATGCTCTCCCTCCAGAGAAGCACTAATCCTGCTGGACGCGAACATGCCACGGCAGGGGTACCAGCAGCAAAGCAAAGAGCCGAAGGCATGCACAGCCCTCGTGCTGTCACTCGGGAGGGCCAGGCCAGGCCAGGCCAGGGACTGGGAACCTGCTAATCCGCGTGAAAGCCACACCGTGCCTTCCCTTGGCTAAAGCTAGGCAGTGTGAGCTGCTCCATATTCCTACCAAAGCGCTACATTTAGCATTTAAATAAAGAGATGAGTTAACGTGAATCACACCTCGGTCAATGAGAGTCTTTCCATACACATCAGCGCCTTTATGACTTCAAATCCAGGCTCACTTATTTTTCTATTTTATTTTCAGTTTCCCTCTTGCTTTTCCTTTCCCTGCTGACTCCAACAGCCATTTCCCAAGCGCTAAGTGGTTTCCAAGCCAGACCATTGGTCTGCCTGGTTTCCACCCCCCATCACTTTTCTAATCGTCGCCGCAGTCCCCTGCGCTATAAATGGCAATGCTGAGTGTCCCTCTTGGATTTCACTAGACTGAGCCTACAGCCAAGGAATGGAGCAATCAGCTGTGCAAAGTATAAAGGTTAGAGGGATTTGGAGCCGGAGCAGACAATGGAGCAGAGGCTGAAATCCATGCCCACGGTGAGTGACCCACCAGAATTGCAAAAGAGGACCCTGGGGCCAGCATGGGCTGGTGGCGGGGCCAGACAGCCTGCGCCCGCCAGCTGCCAGCAAGAGCAACCCCTCATCCCATGCCCTCTGCTGAGATTGCAAAACCGACTCCAAATTTGTACCCATTTGGCAACAAAACAAGAGCAAGACTTGTAACACAAAAAAAAGGTCCTAAGAGTCAATAAATTATATGTGCTTACTTTTTATGGGAAGGGAATAGGAAAATTGAGTTCAGGGGATTAATTTTGCTTAAATTAGGGAAGTAGAAAAAGGGAGGAAAAAATTAGGAAATGCTCAACGCATAGGGATTTCTCCTGCAAAGACAGGAGCTGGTATACTCAACACCCCCATCAGCCATTACAGCCTCAGAACAGAAATAAGGGTCTTTGAGGAATTTGCTAGCAGGAACAATGCATCTCTCATTTCAGTAAAGGAAACGATCACAAATACGTCCCAAAGCTAGAGTTGGAGAATCCAACTTAACTATCAGTGTTAATTGTTCCATACCCATTTTAACCCTGGTACTTGTAAGGCAAGGTATAAGGAACATGAGAACTGAATAGTTTAGGGACTTGAAAGACTAGGAGAGACTGCTGCAATCTTGCTCTCTGCCTTCCTCCGCAGCGCCGCCACAAGACCTCGGCTCACTAATTCTGGACCGAACGGATCATTTCTGCTCAGGTACATCACAGCCATCAGAGAGACGCCCGGTCTCCACTTCAAAGATTACAAATGATGCAGATGATCACAACTGAAGGCCCTTCAGAGTGATCTCTCAAGGACAGGCAAAGAGAATAACTCGCCCACTCCAGCTGGTATTAGGACACCCAGCTCAATCAAAGTTTTGCAGACACTCGTTTCCTAGAGCACAAGCCCCCTCTTCAAGGAAAAGTCACTGTCAAAGGTCAATGTTAAGTGAAGATTTCAGAGGTACGTTTATGTACGGTTTTCCTCAAGTATAAAACAAATTGGGAAGAAAAACAAAATTAAGTCAGAGCAGAAATAACTGCTTGCTTTTTTCCTGTCCATGGGCCACAGCACCTGTGAGATGCAGCAAGGCTTTGCCGGGGAGGTGAGCAAACAGCTCCCAGAGAAGTGAGTGGGAGCCTGAACGGAGGAAATGCCTGACCGCAAGTGTCAGCCTGGCAAACGCCCTGGCAAAGGACAGAGGCTGCAGCCAGCCCAGATCCAGGAGGATGTGATCCTCATATGCCCATCCAGGCCAGGGAGCTGCCCCAGTTCCACACCAACCAGCAGCTCCCAGCCATCCCTGAGCCCACAGAGGGGCGAAAATCTCTCCAGCCCAGCGAGAACACCGGCCCTGTAACCCACGCGCTTACTGCCACATCTTGGCCTTCAACTTGAAGGGGAATTAAGAGCAGAACGCTGACTCACTCGAGCTGGATTTCACTGCAGAAAACACCACCTCACTGGAGGTCTGCCATTTCCTTTCCCCTCCAGCATCTCTTCCAAGCCCCTTTTTGCCTGTCCTGCATTGAACCCACTCTCTTTCAAGCTCCTCCACAGCAGTTACTGGGTTAACATTGCCAGAGCGACAGAGAAAGGCTTTAGGAAGTGCTCACATCAGGGACATCACCCCTGTAGCTTTCTGCTCTGTGCTGAGGCAGACTTATCCTTAAACTCTTACTCTGGTTTGGTGGCGGCTTTGGAGCCTGGGAATACACAGCTGGCTGAAACGTTATCCTCCCAGGCATGATCTGCCTCCGCACAACCAGTGTAATTGAAAACAGTTGTTTGGCTCAGAAGCTTTTCCAAGTCTTTGTGAAAGACCTGAAATGTTCCCATTTTTGACAAGTGAAATATGAGTTTAGTTTATAACTAAAAAGTCGGAGGATAGGAAGACTTGGGATATTTTGGACGCAAAAGCTTCCGTTTTGCCTCCAGTGCTTCACACCAGAGCTTTGCTGCCTTTCCCTGCCGCTGCGTTCGTGCTCAGCTCTTCTTCTTGACCATGGGGCTTGAGAGGACACCACAGATGGTGCAATGACCCAGCATGGTTGGAAGGGGCATAAATACCTGCAATAGGTTAAACACATCCCTGCACAAGGGTAGGAAGAATAGGATGGGTTAAGGCATTAGCATCCCTACGTGAGGTTTAGCAGCGCGGAGGTGAACCTACCTCTCCGTGGGGTGTGCAGTACATCTCAGGCTTGGTGAGGCCGCAGGTGGAGGATGCTCTCAGGTGGTGGGCTTGTCCCAGCAGCAGGTCTCCGGCAGCGGGGTAGCAGGCTCCCTCAGAGCAGGTTTGCTGTGCACCCACCATCCACGGGGCAGCTGGAACAGCAGGAAAACAGGACTCAGGGTTGTGTCATGGTGGCACACAGACATCAGCCAACGTGACTTCTGTTTTCTACAATAGACCAACTACTGGCCTACACAATGCATATGCCACGAGGATCAAGGTATTTTCCCCCTGAACTACCTTTATTTTTATTAAGTGCTTTGTACTAACAGATATTTCCGAAACTCTTCTTTGCCACGTCCCCAGTGTTTGGGCTGCAGGGATGCTCAGTTCCCTGCCCATCATCCTGAACAGCCCCGTTAGCTGCCCCCTGTTTGCCCACACAGCCAGCCCTACAGCCGGCTGCTCAGGACAGACACCAGCCTTTTGCCACACACCAGCACTGTTATCAAATACCAGTCTCCCGGCTGCTGCCACAACACCGCTACTAACACGGAGCTTACGTTAGCAACTTTTCTAGTTAGTCAGCTTCCCCCATATCCTTTTAGAAACACTGTATGGAGAGCCTTACCCAGGAGGACAAATAATGCCCATGGCCAAAGCTGGCAGCGAGACTCCATACCACCAAGGACACACCTAGGAAAGAATTTGCAGCATGAGCTAAAATGACCAGAAAATTCCAGTCTAAAGCTCAGTCCAGGTCCTTCACATTCTTTCTCAGTTTACAGGGAGATAATTCTAATTGATCTACAACAGAATAACACAAGTGAAAAATCAAGAATAACTCAGAGGAAAATCAGATGCTCAGATTGTATTTGTTTTTAATGTACAAAGAATCCCAGCTTCTCATGAAGCATGCACAAGATTCTCCTAAAGTGTATATGAGATTGCCCTCTTCCCCAACACTATCTTTGGATCGTTGTGTAATTGCTGAGGTGAACCACAGGTACCAGCATGGCACCTTGCTCTCAGCAGAGCTGTAACCTCTGACTGCCCGGCTCCCCGGGCGCACTGAGAAGCCACAGCCCCAGCAGCACGATCTGTGGCGGGCAGGGAGCCAGCGCCGATGCCAGGTCGCAATGCACGGCCAGGAACGATGCCCTAAGGAGCGTGTACACCCACACCCCCCGTACACCCCCCCAGTCACCTCTTCCCCCCCACGCAGCACTTTTTGTTCTCCAGTCCCACCCTTTGCCCTGTGTTTCCAGAACCGACTCCAGATCAAAACTCGTCACCACACGCGATAGCCCAAAGTCTTGTTCTATGAAAAGAAGAAACCCACAAAAAATCGCTGTAAAATACATGTCTCCTGCAGGGTCTCTGCGGGAAAGCCCTGCAGGACAGCCCAGGGGAGGCAGAGCTGACAGAAACCTCACCTGCCCTCTTCCCTGCGTGGGTGGGAGCACCGTCCCCGGTCCCCGTGGCGTCCCTGGCTCACAGCGACGGCTTTCTCCCTCCGTACCACCCAGCAGTCAATCTGCGACTGCAGGAGCCCTCTGCGCGCCGGCTCTCTCCTCTCCCAGCTTTTAACAGGCATCTGCCTCACCTGGGAGAGAAGGTGCCTGTGGGTGCAGTAACGATAAAGGGAGTGATTCAGGGATCTTCAGACATACACACCCAGTTACCGTATAACTCATGACAGCTCCTAGACAGGGCATACGGCCGCAAACATAAATCACTTCGGACGAGGATGACGGCAGCGTGAACCAGCTGCTCTGCAGGTAACCAGCAAGCAAAAGCCCATCTGCAGGTAACCCCACCCAGGGCTCGCGTGGCCACTGCCAGGACATCACTGAGCCAGACTGAAACCAGCTCCCTCCAGAGCCACTGCACGGCTGGGCAATGGACCAGTATTTAGCCACCCTCTCAGACAGGTTTTGCATATCCTGCTTGGCACCACAATGACAAGGCAGCCGCTATCAGCACCTCAACTTGACCATTTAAAGCCTAATTGAGGATATCCACGTGAGTTATAATGACACTGCGTATTCACATATCAGACTTCAGCCCCAAGGCGACCTCGAGCGCAGTGACTGGGCTTTACAGGCAGACTCGGTTGCACAGCCCCGCTCCTGGCTGCAGCACTGGAATTCCTCAAGACACAAAATTACCTAAAATGAGCTTGAGGATTATCTACAAAATGCAATCCTGTGAATTCACCAGCTGTGAAAACAGTCAAAAAGTCAAATTTTTTAGAAATATAATTCTTGTTTGGGTACCTAGCTGCATGCCCAGCTGATGAGGAGCCCTTCTCCCCTACTTCGGACCTAATTCAGAGCTCTCCTGCACATGACACGTTTCAGTGGCCACTGTTCCTTTACCTGAGTATTAATGGAAACAGTACCATAAGTTTATTTTTTTTGCTGTGCCAGCAAAGTAACGAATTTTTAACAAATCTGTTTAAAGTGCCAGTTGTTGGGTGAATGTAGCTGTGAGTGAAGCTCAGCAGGCTGCAGCCCCCCCCCCCCCCCCCAGGGCTCCCGGGCATGGCTCATGTGCTGCGTTTCAGCTAAAACATGGGTTTTCATCCTCAGAAAAACTCACATCAGACCTTTTCCATTTACTTTACTGAAATGACCCCAAAATCACATCCTCCCCCATACTGGCCAGGGGCTCAGCAGACCACGTCAGACGACTCCGGATCTCTGCTCCCGTGGCTTTGCTGTGTGTGCTACCTACCTCCCCGTCCCCACGCTGAGCGACACGGGCGCGTGCAAGCTGAGGATCAGGAGCTCAGAGAAAGAGTATACACAGGGCTGGGGGAAAAAAAATATTGTCCCTAAGGCTACAGTATGTGAAAGATTGGCTCGGCTTCCGCCTGCGCCGAGGCGTGCCCGCAGCGCTGGGTGTGCCTGCCCCTACCCTGTTACTGCTCAGCAATGCAGTAACACCACATTCCTCCTCCTGCAACGAAGATGCCTCCTCCCCATCTCAGCTGGCAGCAAAAAGGAAGAGGGAAGAAACACTGGAACGTTTTACAGAGAAAGTGAGAGATGAGACATGCCACGAGCTGCTGACACCATTCCTGCAGGTTGGCCACGAGCAGAGCCCTGCGCGGGCAAATCCATCACCAGTGGAACCTCGTGCGGTGCAGTGCTAACACCTACCTGTCCCAGTTTCTGCTGGGAGAGAGTTAATTCCAGTAGCTGCTGTGTTCCAGATTTAGTACGATAATAGTGCTGATAACACGTATCATTTTAGTGGTTGCTAAGTGATGTTTACATTAGTCAAGGACTTTCTCAGCTTCCCACAGAAGCTGAGCAGGAGCAGAGACAGGACAAGCTGGCCAAAGGAATATTCCCTACCATAGACATCATGCTCAGTACATAAATGGGGGCTGGCCACGGGGGCAGGAACCCACGATCACTGCTTGGGACAGGCTGGCCAACTGATCACCAGGTGGTGAGAGCAACTTGTATTGTATCACTTTATTTTGTATATTTTTTTACCATCATTATTATTTTCCTCTTCCATTACTGTTCTATTAAACTGTCTTTATCTCAGCCCACGAGTTTTAGGTTTTTTCCCCTCTCCTTTTCTCCCTCTTCTCCCTCCCCTTCAGGGGATGAGGCGGGGAGCGAGCGAGCGGCTGCGTAGTCCTAGTTGCTGCCTGGGGTTAAACCCTGAGACTACCCCAGGCTCTGCCAGAAATCACATCAAACTCTCTCTGCTGGAGTGACCATGCTGGAGAAGTCAAAGGAGAGGAAGGTCTGGGTTTCTGCAAAACTGCCGGTGATGCTGGACGTGGCACTCTTGCAAGCCTCAGCTAAATGTCCACTTGCTGGGTGCCTGGTGTAAAGCCATACCCCACAGCACTGGTAGTCAAACTGGGAGGCTGAAGCTGCTCTTGGAAAGACTGTAAATGCCACCTATCGATCCTGCCAGAGCCAGCAATGCTGAGCATTAATACACTCTGAAATGCTGATACTCCACCCCAAATTACTGTAAAGCATGAGACACTGCAATTCTGCCACACAAATAAGGGTAGGATCGGAAAATCCTACCTCAACCACAACCTGTTTGAAAGAATTATCCAAAATACCTTGATCCATCCTTTCCTCCTCCAGCCTGCCCCCAGTGACTTGCCAAAGCAAGGTAAAACCATCATCTGGAATTTCAGGCTCTGCAAGTCCAAACAACAAAAGCAAGGAATAGTCTCATTTACAGCACATCTACTGCAAATCAATAAAAGCACAAAAGAAAAGAAGCAGCTGTGATCAGCTGGGTGCTCAGAGACAGTGTGGCTGGGTGCAGGGGACCCCAGACACAGCCCGTGCCCCTGACGGGACTCGGGAGGCTCAAACGCTGCTCCAGGCTGTATGCTGCCCACTTTACCACGCACAGATGACAGTGTCGTCCTCAGTACCAGGGAGTGAAGATGCGTTACAGACCGAGACACATCGAGACAGCAGGGCCAGCTACATACAGAGGAGACATAATGGTAAAAATGCACTACCAAAACCAAAAAAAAATGTTGGAGCAATACTCTGTGATCAGCGGGATGGAGAAGAAAGATGCTCTCAGGACTTCCAATGCCTTTCCAGTTTAGCCTACAGCTGCACCACTCTCCGATGAGCTGTGTCAGAGCCCACAGGCCTCAGAGGGCTGGGTAAGACATTCCCTAGAAAACAAATAAAACTAGTTCCTGCAGGAAATTGTGCTCTGAGTCATGGGACATGCCCTGCCCTAACATGGCGTTAGGCGACACTGCTGGAAGCATCTTCTCCAGGATGAGATGTGTGATCAGATCCTGAGGAGCTCCCGCTCCCCACCGCACAGTCACAGAGCTGCCGCCTCCTCGCAGCCGGTGACGTTCATGTGGTCAGGATAATTTGAGCTCCTGCTCTGTGGTGCGTGTCTGTGATCCGCTAAGCAGCTTCTCTATCCTATCCCAGCGGTGCTCATCACAGGCAGAAAAGCTCCACATCTTGCGATCCTGCACTGGTGGCAATGGGCTGGCATCAGAAGATCTTAGTGCCAGCAGTGAGCTGACATCCCTTCTGCACTGGTAGCAACCAAAAAAGATGCTGCTGGGATCGTTTTAAGTTTCAGGTGGAAAGAGGTCACAGAGATGCATTGAGAACAGAAATGCATCACAGCCAGCTGTTTAAAAGCTAATCTCCCCCTAAAAATGAGGGAGGGTGCAGCACAGCCCTGCCAGCTGGGGACACGTGTGTCACTCAGTGTCACAAGCTCACATTCTGCAATGGCTAATACCTGCCAAGCCTCTGCTTTTATAATTAGGGTCCTCAGCTGGCCGGGCAGCCAGAGCCCCGCTGCCACGTGTGGTCAGATTCCCCGCACTCTTTCTAGGCTCCGACTTTGGTGTTGGGGCGGGATGAGCCTCGGCGGAGGGAGGGAGGGAAGGAGGCACCACGGGTTCGTTATCCTCGGGCAGCTCCCGGGTACTGCACCAGAGTGAACTCGGTAACGAATGCGCTCAGGCGGTGGCAGCCAAAGTTGAAAAGGATGTGACTCCTGCATGAGTGGCTTTGTTTTACTTCCTCTGATGTGCCTCTTGCTTTCTGCTCGGATTAAAGGCGCATGAGGACTTTACTCCTTTGGGAGCTTTTCCAAGGACACCGTTTGAGTTCAGTAGCTTTTGATTCAGTTGTTGAGGTATGACAGCAGTTAGTCAGCACTGACCAGTCTGGAATGATCGTGTTCAATTAGTTTTTAACATCTCTCTGGACTTCAGAGGAACACAAAGGTAACTGGAAGTCAGGGGCAGAGCACTGCATGCAAGAACACTTAATCTCTTGAAACACAAAACCTCCATTAAGGAAAAAAGATGCTAATTGAGTATCATTTTATAGCTTGAGCATATCAACATTAAACAATACTTAATGCTGCTGTTGCATTTTTCATTGAAGGATTAATAAATGCCCAAACCACAATTCCCAAAAGCACATTTGCTATATGGGCAGCTGCAGAGGGGCGATTTGCTTAGTGATGTGGAGCTAGATCTCGACACAAGGGAGGGCAGACTCCAGAGTTCCTGTCCCTGCCTTCCCGGAGCTGGGATGAAACCCCAAACACTCTCCATCATTAGACCCAGTACAGCCCATGTGCACCTTGTCAGACACATGCAAACGTTTGCGGCAAAAGGCTGGAGGGAGTTATGAGACCTGGAGCTGGAAGCACGGGAGCTGCATGGGAAAAGGTAAACTTGGGAAGGTTTTGTCAGGGGTAAGAAATGCTGTCCCATGTTGTAACTTTGACGACTCTGCTGATTTCAGTAACAAAACAATGTTTCCTCCACCTAACCTTTTAATTTCCCATTTTAATTAAAACCCACCAGGCAAACCACCTCCTCATTCCAGCATATGCAGATGATTTAAAACACTGTCTTTGCTAATTGTCTTGTTTTCTTTCAAAAGCATTTCCAATTCATGGCCTGAAAACCCTACACCTGCTCTGAAAGCAAATAAAACTTTGAACCGAAATCCATCTGACCTAGTTTAGGTTTAAATTCAAGCCACGCTGGGAGCTGGTCCAGCAGGCAGTGCCGCTCTGACTCAGCCTACGTCGGCTGCTGCCTCCCTTTGCGGCCACACGCCGGCACGTCCCCAGTGCCGGCCACAGGCAGGTTGGGGACACGGGCTGTGCGCTGCCTGCGAGGTGGCCAGCCCTACCCACAACAGCAGCGTGGGACCTGCTACATACTGGCTGCGAGTGGCCAAATGCCAGAGGGCAGCTGATCTGGGCACAGCAATTGCCCCAAATCCCGGGAAAGGCAGGACTAGCTCTCCTGCACAAGTGACGCACCAGCTGTGAATTAAAGCTAAAGAAAAGGCGGTACTATTTACCCTTAAGTCAGACTTTTCCACACCCAGTGGAGTTTCACATGCCCAGTGCACACCGGGTCAGCGCAGGGCCCTGGTGGGTCCGTGGCCGCCCCCCTCCTGCAGCACAGCCCTCCCAGGCACATACCGATACGGGCAGCAAAGTTGGCAGGGGCAGCACGCTGGGAAGCCTGCCTGCTTTCCACCGGGAGCTTTGACAAAATTATCCCTGCAGGGGAACATCTTTATTTTTGTCACATCCCCATTTTCTAAAGGAGAAAATATGCCGTTTGGAAAGTGTCTGGCTGCGATCTGGAGGATTTCGGCTTTTCCAGGCCATGGTGATGGAGCAGGGAGGAGGTGTCCATGCTCCCACTGCTCCCACATGTCCATGCTGCCAGCCAGCGTGCCCCTCGGGCACAGCAACCCTGCCTCCCCCTGCAACCATCAATGGCAGAAAGTTTAAACTAATGGGGTATTTATGAGCCCCCTTTAAGCCACTACCCTCCTTGACACTACGAGTGGTGACTGAAATGGAGGCCACGCCATTTTCTGCTCCTGGTTGCCAGCTTGTTCCTCCTGGAACCTGTTGGAATTGAAACAAGGGACTCGTGCACAGGGTTTGATCCTGCTGGGGTAAATACAAGTGTTTTGCCCCATCTTTTCTCCCCTTCCCGGGCAGGACAGTGGGCTGGAGCAGGCGAGCACAGCCCCATGTCCCAGACCACGCTGCAGAGCTCACGCTTGTCACGGACAAAGTCCGTCAGCACCCGACCCTTGCCCATGCACAGACATGTGGAACATGAAACAACCTCAGCAGTGCTCCTGCCGAGGCGATGCTCTGCCACATTTTGGGAAATGTTACCAACAGGTAGAGGTCACCTCAGCATTTTGTCTCAAGTTCTATCCCCCAACTCCACAAAACCCAGAGCCACAGCCCGAGCTGGTGGGCAGGGACCTCTGGCAGCCCTCAAGGCCAAGGTGCCCCTCGGCATGGGGCTGGGCTCCCAGCTAGGTCAGGATGGGCCTCCAGGTTCACTCCTTGCACAAAAGCACTTAGTTATACGTGAATGTCCTTCTCTAAGGGGAATGACATCAAATGAAAATAAAATATTTGGATTCAGGATTTGGTTTCAGACAAGAGAACATGGCCAGGCCTACAGCAGGTCAGCTGGAAGAGCACCCACACAAAGCCGCGTGAAACAGGGGCAATATTAGGTGCTAAGCACCAAAGTCCCTGCAGCTATTCCTCTCCAAGAGGCAGCTATCGCTCCTCGAGATGCCACGGCAGAGCACAGCCACAGATCGGCCAGGTCACCGTGGCTGAGCCACGTGGCTGTCACACACTCTGCACTTACCCGTCCTTATTCCATGCCCGTAGCAGTCCACGGGCTCTTCTGTGCCCACACCCAGCAGGCACACAGTGCTTCAGTACAGTGGAAACCAGCAGTGTAATAAAACCAAAAGTTTTCTCATTTTATTAATTTTTAATAGGGACAGACCCTTAACATGGCTCGCTGGCCTTTGGGGCTTCCTTTTATTTTTACATCCCTGTTTCACCCCAGTGTTTTGGGGAGGTAATGCCTAAAGTACACTCATGCCTGAGCAGAGCAACTGTCCCCAAGATGTCATGGAGTTTCGTATGGGGATGCTCTGGCAGCAAGGGCTGGTCCTTACGCCATGGTCGTTTCCCGTCCAACACCTCCCAGCCCCTCTGGCAGCTGCTCTCCCCCCGGGACACCGACACGCACCCGCAGCATGCCCAGCGCCTGCCATACCCCTGCCCAGAGGGGCAGCTGCCCCTGCCCCGCTGCCAGCACCGAGCTGTGTGCCGGCCAAGGGACACAGCTGACACCAGAGCTGAGCCACCTGCAAGCCCCACGGCTCACCCCCCCAGATCCAACCCCTCTCCAGCCCTTCTGCAGAGCTGGAAACACTCATCACTCCTCTCCTCCAGCACGTCCACACGCAGCAAAGGCAGAGCTCTGGCTCCCAGTGCCCCCATTCCCGGGAGCATCACCAAGGTTATCACCGTGCAAAATGAGCCGTGCCAGCAGGAGAGTTAAATTTGGGTTCCTGCGGGCAGAGCTGCCCCGGAGCAGCAGTGGCCGCAGCACGGCTTCGCCTCCACCCTCCACAGCAATTTCAAGGCAGCTTTACCCAAGCTGGTGGCTACAGCACCACGCACCGGGCACCAGCCGAGCTCGGCACGTGCAAATGGGTAAGCGGAGCCAGGCTGAGGAGCATCATCTCCCTGAGCCCTCACACGTCCCGGCCTTCCCCCGGACGGCAATATTCAGGTTAAGCCTCAGATGCTTACGCTGCTTTGCAAATTCAGGCAGAGCTCTTCTTCCAGATGACGTTAAACTCATGCAGTTTTCCCAGCTATAAAGCCTGGTTTAATCAAAGTTGCAATTAAACCTGACAACCTCCTTGTGCAGACTCCTAAATAAGATTAGGAACAGCTAAAATTAGTCTAATTTAGTGTTAATCATTAATCCTTTTATCCACTCTTAATCCAATTTAAATGTCCACACAAAGAGTTTGCGCAGACTTTGTTACTCAAATTTAAAACAAAATTGAATTAAATATTATTTAATTAAATCAACCCAATCCAAGTGCTGCTATAAGAGGCATTTGCCACAGATGATTATCAGCTGCTTGGTTAACCCTCAAAATTATCCTGGGCTCTGTGCTCTCCCTACTGCTCCAGCTCTTAGTACTTCGGATTGCGCAGACCTCTCCACCTACATGTAGTGAGTGAAAAGTGCCCTGCCGAGCCCTCGGGCTGGAAAAGACGCTTTCAAATGTAAGGTTTAGGAGGCAAAGAAAATTCTGCCTCAAAAACCCTCCTTTTTTTTAGGCAAAATGTCATGATTCCAACCCTTCCCACTGACCTTTGTTTCTGGGATTGCGTACTGCACAGACACAGAGGGTGCTGGGGTTTGTGGGGGGCCTGAGCAGCCCCCAGCGCTCGCGGGGCGAAGGAGGGAGCACATCTCACACCTCACACCCCCAGGAGCTGGCAGCCTCCCCAACGCAGCCAGCCCTGGCTGCAGGTACGGTGACCTTGAACTTTCCCTGTCTAATTGCTGTCTCCTCCAGCTATCTTTTCTCCAACGGTCATTTTTCAAAGCATTGCAGAAAAGAAAAACATAGCTTGAACGCAGGAATCAGCTGCAACCTTTGCTGCCAAGTTGGCAGAGAAGATAAGGACCTTTTATTTAAAGAAAAAAAAACAGACACTGAGGAGGGACAGACAACTCTTTAGCAACTTTTATAGCCAGTCTTGCAATACAATTTCCTAAGCACATTCAAAACTTGCATAAAAAAAAAAACTACCAAGTTTTCCCCGGCAGAGTTTCCTTGGAGCGCTCTGCTGTGAACGCCCACCCGCCCGGTGGGTGCTGCGGCGGCGGGGAAAACCTCCGGCCTCCCTCGGACGTGCAGGATGTGAGGAGCGAGGGGTGACTCACTGCTCCACCATGCCCACGGCACAGCTCAGCAAGGAAAAGAAAAACCAAACCCACCCCAAGAAATTCAAGCACCACGTCCCTTAGAGGTGGGCAGGCTGCTGCCCAGGCTCCCGTGGCCCGTGAGCCCAGCATCGTGCGGGGCATTAATGCCCACAGCAGCCCAGGGAGGGCGGGAGGGGAGGAAAACAGCACCATCCTCACCCGGAGGATTGCCAACGAGAGTTTTCAATTGTGACCCCAACACAAAACCAGCCTAAAGTCTGGCTTAATTATAGAATCAGAGAATGCGTTGGGTTGGAAGGGACCTTAAAGATCATCTGGTCCAAACCGTATGAGCCAGTTCAATGATTTTAGGGCAGAATTTGGCCAGTATCATCTCGTAGGGCAGTTTTTCCAAAAGGAAGGTGTTCAAAACCTCCACAAAAGAAAGAAGGGACCTGGGTAACTAACACACACTCCAGTAGTTCCCACATTGTTCAGAGCTCTCTTCTGCCCCTTTCCCACACTCGGAGACAAATCTGGTGCTCAGCCTCAGCTGTGCCACGCACACAGACCTGCCAGCTGCGGCACCAGTGACACCATGGGGGCAGGAAGGGGAAACATAGCACCAGTCATTCACATCACAAGTTGCGCACGTCACAGAGAGGTTTCTCCTGGGCGAGGCCAAGATAAAACCCAGCTCAGGGGCATCAAACCCCCATTCCCTGTGCTACCATCCCTCCTGTCAATGTGCTGCGGGCAGGGAGTGAGAGAACCTCCCTTTATCCCTTTCCTGTTCAAGTACAAGCCCCCTTCAGCTCCAGCTTGCTCTGGGGGCTGCCTGCCCACCCTTCGGGCTGCACCTCGCCAGGGTTTCCCAGCACCCTTGGGTGCCCCCCCAGGAGATCCAGCCTGGGGAGCCACCAGGCAGGAGCCTCCTTTACGGTATCTTTAGCAAAGGCTCCCTCTGAGCTTTACCTCTCCATGTATACCAACAGCTCCTTGGAGGCGCTGCTACCACATGAACCCACACCGTATTGTAATTTCTATATACTGCCCTGCCAGAGCAATTCCCATCACCTCAGCCATAAGGATCAGGTAAGAAATCTGCCCAGACACCCTCATCTGCTCTGTGAAATCAGAAGCTGTAAACCCCAACAACTTCTTGTGGCTTTAGCAACTTCTCTAAGGTCAGCAGCCACTGAAACGTATATGGTTCTTGCAGCCAGAGCAGTATATGTGCACCGATGGTGCCACCAGCAGAAGCAAATGATGTAATCTGCTGTATGTTATTGATGCAATGCTCTTCGGCAGCAAGCCAGGGAAGAAGTGTGACAGTGCTGCCTTCTGTTTTGGCCCAAAAAAGGAAATACGCTGTCCTTTAGGCAAATCACAAGGAGTGACACAACCGGGTGTTACAGAGTTTCAGCATCAAGTGTAGGAAAAGTGAAAAATGGGGTCTTAACACGTTGCATGTGACTTTCACTAATTTAGGAATTTCCAGTTATTCTCTTATTTCCAAGAAATCAAGGTGCTACCACACGCTGCATCTATCCACTTTGTAGCAGTTCCCCTTGCCTTGAACCACGTATAGAAACCTTTAACACACGCCTTCACACCTTGTCCTGGGTAACACCTTTGTTACGCTCCATTGAGGCTTTTTTTTACCCACTTCCCTACAAGAGAGGCCAGAATGGTGAAAACGCCTGTTTTGCTGAACTGGACTTTGCACAAATTCAAGCTCTAAATCCAAACACTGGAATATTTTACCAGCTGTGGACACAGACCCTCTCCTTCACGCCCAAGGTCCGGCTCAGTAAAGCTCCTACTAATATAGTAAATATTTCTTACAGAGGCAGCCGTGGAGCTGCGTTGCAAGCGGTACATAAGATCTCTGGCTGTGAAATCAGACTTCAGGATTTTTTCTGTAAAAGGGAAAAAAAAAAAAAAAAAACAGTTGGGTTTTTTTTGTTTTTTTTTTTTTTTTTTTTCAGCCTGGCCGGATTAAGGGCAGGAGCTGCCAAGGCGGTGGGGCGGCCCGTGCAGGCGGCGTGCTCGGGGCACCCTGCCCGCCCCGGCCCGGCCCCCCCGCCGGCCCCGCCCGCCCCGGCCCCGATATAAGGCGGCAGCGGCGGGCGCCGGGCAGCAGCTGCCGAGGGGAGCCGAGCGGAGCCCAGCCCAGCTCAGCCCACCCGACCCGACCCGCAGCGCTCACCGCCCCCCGCCCCGCAGCTGCCGCTGGGTAAGGGGGTTCGCTGGGGGGATGCGCGGGGGGATGCGCGGGTAGCGCAGGGATGCATGGGGGGATGCTGGGGGATGCTGTGCGCAGTGCGGGGGCATGCCGGGGGGAGCCCGGCTGGATCCCGCAGCCCGGCTCCGGCTGCTCTGCCGGGCATCTCCCTCCTACAGCCCCCGCATCGCCCCGCTGTCCGGGCAGATGTGTTTTCCTGAAGGGAGCCTCTAGCAACAAATCAAAAACCGCCACTTAAAGCAAGGCTGGGGGGTCTGCGGGGAGCTTGCACTGCCTGGGGGGCTCTGACCACTACAGGGAAAAGCAGATGGATTTAACTAATGTCCTTCTCCCTCTCTCTTCTCTTGCAGAACTGACATCTTCCAGATCTGCAAAAAAAATGGAAACCATGCATGAGCTGATCCCCTTTGCCAAAGAAATGCTTAGCCAGAAGCCCAACAGGAAAATGGTCAAGCTGTACATGCTGGGCAGCGTGCTGGCTTTCTTTGGTGTGGTTATTGGTCTGGTGGAGACAGTGTGCAGCCCTTTCACCTCTCAAGGGAGGCTAGAGGAGGAGGAGGAGAAGAAACCTGCCCCGACACGAGAGCAGATGCTTCCTCAGAAACAGGAGGATTTGATCTTGGACAAGAGCAAGAAGGTGGCGGGGATGCAGAGGGCCCTGGTGACCAGACCACACGCCTCCTAAGAGCCCCGCGGCTGGAGAGGTGCCTGCTGAGCAACCTAGCACAAGAGACTCTGCTGTCCTGTCCTACCTGGTGGTGGTTCCAGCAAGAAGAGAGAAGAGTTGGCTGAAGAAGGAGACCGCAAGCGCAAGACTTGAAAGAAGTGAACGGTTATATTTGCTGCTGTGCAGCAGTGGGGAAAAAATACCTTTTGTTGGTATAAAAATGTGCAAGATGCACAGCATGGTTTCTTATTTTTATTACAGATGCGTTTTGCAAAATCAATAAATATTTTATATGGTACCAGTGCTCTCTAGCTGCATTTATTTTCAAAGCCATCTCTTACTGATTTGCACATAGGTTTCACTCACACCTCTGGCTCCTCTCGGGGGGCAGCTGGGGGGACCCAGGGAACAGCTGAGGCTGGTGGCTGCACCCTCCAATGAAGCCCCCCTTGGTGGGGCTGCTCTGGCACTGAGCGGGGGGTGGCCTTTCCTCCAGCAGCTTCTCCCTTCGAAAATGGGCCAGCTGCGTGGGGGGAGGACATGGCATTTGTCTTACACGGGTGACAGACACATGCCCCGTGTTGGAGGTGGGGTTGTACCTTTCAGGGGTTATCTGGGTTTAATGGCACAGATTTGTGTCTGCCCTGGCTATGCATGCCCAGAACTGTTTAAAAAAACAAACAACCCTGTACATCCCCCAGCAATCCTCTTAACAGGCTACGGCTGATGCACAGCTGAAAAATCTTCTAGCTTTACTGGGGTCCTTCACAAACCCACCCGAGACACCTAACTGTGCAGAATGATGTTAGCTTCCAGCATCATAGGGGTGTCACAGATAAGAAGACTGAAGCAGGGACAGACACGATGGCACGGTCAGCCTGGAGGGTGTGGAAACGGATCCAAGCTTCAGGGCTATACCCAGGGCACTGCCAGGCTCGTTAAAGGACTTTCACCTATTTAAAAGTCTTTCCTGGGGTTAGTAAGAATCTGCTGCATTCAGGACTATGTCATGTTAGTCATTAAACCCTCCAGACAGCCACAGCTGAAAGATCCCGACCACGCTACAGCAGGGAGGGAAGGGAAATAGTCCCTGTCAGCCGTGGCTGGGGCAGAAAATCCCTCTTTATCTGCTCAGGAGCGAAGAGATGGGCAGAGGTAGGAGCAGGCTACACACCTTGCACAGAAACTGGGAGATGCACCAGCGATATGCTAAAAGTACTAATTTAGCTAAAAGCAAAATCTAGCTAAAAGCAAAATAATTGATACAAACAGCAGGCGATTATGGAAAATGAAAAAGCACTCTCTGACACCAGTGCCGAACGCATAGCTCCTCCCAGAGCTACACAAGTTAAGATCAGAATCTGAAAGTGTAAGAACACAGATGAAGTCCACCCTTACATTTTCATAATACATAAACACACAATTCATTTTGTTGACAATTATTTCTGTCAAAAACACAGCAGCACACTGCAGAGGAAGAATCCTACCGAGCCTGCACAAAAACTCTGTTCAAGTCTTGAATCAAGCACCTTTTCCTCACGGGGAAAAGAGCACAGTCAAACTAAACTACAAACAGCCTTTGAGAAATACTTCATTTAATCCATAACCAAGCCCTTTGGTTTCTGGCAAGGTTGAACAATCAAACACCTCATTGATACCTATGGAAATTTCATGGGCAAACATGAAAGGAGAACTCAGGCCTGAAGAAAAGCCATCAGCTGACTAGTCCCCCCCAGTTCCAGCTCTAAGGAGGTTCTGGGTTTGCAGCATGGCCTCAGGGACGGGGAAGGCTGACCTGGAATTCCCTGTGGCATGCTTCAGTGCATAGATACACCAGGGACCTGAACGTTCGTGGCTGTGTCAGGCAGGAAAGTACTGCCAGGTCTGAGCTCTCGCACCACTGTAATTCAGGAGCATCGCTGCTGCAGCAGGGCTAAACAGTTGATAAATGGATTAAACTGAGATGAGAATCACGTCTTTTTCCAAGGCACCTGCAAACTCCGTCAATCACACATCAGTTCCCAAGATTCACCCTTCTCTACGAGTTGTGGGTGTCCCACCCTGCCCGATGGGAAAAGGAAAATGTAAAACATGAGGAGAGCGCGCTGGTCTCGGGCAGCCCAGCTCACCAGTCCAGGGGTGACTGGGGAGCTCCAGGTGAGCCCACCCAGGCTCACCTCCACCACTTTGGGTTTGGACCTCAGGTTGGCTCCACACCACGTACATGGCCTCCCTGCACCGTGCCGGCACCCTGCTGCCCACACCTCCTCGCCACAGTCAGGGGGTTTATGAGCTTAAAGCAAAGAGGTTTGTGGAACAATCAAAATAGTTCCTCCTAAGACAGCTAACGGGATTAGACAGCTAAACCACGCGCTGCACCGGCGGTTCTGGAGCCAAGTCGGTAAAATCGTGTCCTGCAGAAGACAATCTCCCGCCTCCTGACGCACTGCAAGCTCAGAGGTCGTTACCTCCCGCATATTACCCTCAAAGGGCGCCTGAGAGGTCAAGCCTACACGTCACTGATCGCAGACAGGACCAGCTCTCTGCAGAGTGGGGAATTAGACACGCATTAAAGGCTGATTTTACCACAAGACCATATAAAGTCTTATTTAAACTGCACAACGACAAATTCAGTGTGCATGGAGACCTAGTAATCCTTTTAACATCACTTTTACTACGATGAATGACAGACTTGCCAGATGCAGTAGCTTAAAAGGCTGCGGCAAACTTCTCTGTCTTTAAACCATGGCACGACTCCCCACAGCAGCCCGTTTCCCAGCCCCGTCTCCTGAGCCCCCTCACGTCTGCATGTCGACACCTGATGCTCTGCAGAAACACAACTGCCACAAACACAACCCCACCCGACCAACATCCACACTCCCCAGCAACGGAGCACAGCGGAGTCATTCCGACAGCCTGTGTGTGAACTGCAAAGAGAAATTTTAGTTATAAGTACTGTGATACAGCAGAGAGCAACCAGATGGAACAAGATGTACAGTGAGTACTAGTAAAGCCACCTCAGGCAAGCTACCGTGCAGAAGCATATGGAGCAGTTAAGACTGCGTTAAACCAAAGTCCCGAGGGATAAACTCTTGACAAGAGCCACATGTTGCCCAAGGTGTGCGCTAGGTTGCCCAGCGTCACATGAGGTTGATTTCTGTTAATCTTTCTTTTAAGACTTGTCTGAACGCAGTTTACTTTAACCTGTAAATGTGACATTTTCCTGGTGCATTAAATACTCAGGAAAACTACAGCTGGCATGAGATCTGGTATTTGTCTGTACCCATCCTGCAACACCTCTTCAAAGATCTTATTTCAGCTTGGAGCCGTTGTCCAGACTTTCATCATCGGGAGCTGAAGGCCAGCTAAAACCCAGCAGCCCTCCCTGACAGGCCAATCGCCTCAAGGGCACGAGCCGAATGACTTCAGAGAGTCCCCACTCACTATTTGCAGTTTGGACTCTGAATGTTTCCAGAGCTGCCAGGCTAAAATTAGGGGCCCAGATAAAAATATCAGCCTCTGCCACCCAACACCAAGGGCATCGGGAACATGGACAGCAGCCAAGACTTAAAGCAGCCACAGTACCAACAATCAAATATCAAGGCAGCAATTCCTGATTTGGTCACGCAGGAAATAAAATAAATTTAGTCCTTAGACATGGCTTATCACAGCATTTACTCTGAACTGTCAGTAAGTAGAAATATCACGTAAACCAAATCCAGTCCTACAATCATCCCAAGTCCTTGGTTCTCAGCCCTTGGACCCGAGAGTGAGTGTTTCAGGAGCAGCAGAGCCGTGATGGCACTGGCAGGACGTCGGGGCTGGCAGGACGTCGGGGCTGGCAGGACGTCGGGGCTGGCAGGACGTCGGGGCTGCCCGCCGGCCGTGCAGCTGTGCCGAGAGACATGCTTCTGTCACAGCCCAATAGCACCATGTTGCCATGCACATCAGCCTAACGCAAATATAACTGAGGGCAGCCCTTTATAACAGTGATACCTGTAAAGAAAGGAATTAAATCTGTGCTCACGGTAAAGTATGCTGAGAGAGCTGGGTATGAGAAATAATGTCCTAACGTCTACATGACAAAGGAAAGGGAGGGAAGGAAAATCCTCTGCATTTAACAAAGATTTGATAATAGGTAGAAAAAAGCCAAATATTACTCAGAACAGAAAAAAAGAAGTGGTATCCCAATTCCTGCCAAGCGCTTTTGAGTCTCTGAGCCACATGCACGAACCTGCCCGAGCCCCAGCCCTGCCCCTGGAACACGTTCCCTCCCAGCCATGCCAGGCTGGGGGCACGGCAGGGGCTCCCCAGCAGCTCCTCTCCACTGCTCGGACAGTTTGCTGTCAGAATAAGTCTCCTTCACAGCTTTGTTTCCTCCCAGTGGGCTCCAGGCAGCACTAAATGAAGAACCTCCCCTGTGCAGAACGGTTAGCACAACACCGAGCATCATCCCTTGAAAAACATGGCTTCAAACAGACACACAAGGCAGAAGCGACCTGCAGCGGGGGATACATCCAGCAACATTCGGGTGAAGCCCTTTCAGAAGCAAGGGGCTGCCCCCCTGTGCTCCATCTCACTAGCCTGGGGCCGGGAACACCGCCGGGCTCCCCTCTGCCAAGCCATGAAGATTTGGCAGCCACAGGGCCAGGACCAGCTGACATCAGAAGACACTTCTGTGTGGTCACCTCTTCCTGCCCTCCTCTCCCTTCCCTCGCTCCCCACCCCCAGGAAAAGGTTAAAACAAGTTCTTAAGTTGCTTACAGCAAAACAAACCCAGAAAAGGCTGCGAGTGGGAGTGAGGAGCTGCAGCACCCAGGAAGGGTGACAGACGGCCAGGAGCAAACCCTGCTGGGCAGTGAAGCGTGGCTGGATCCAGCAGCTCCCACTGCCGCCGCAGCCCCCAGCCCTCCTGCGACCACGCCAGCACCCCCACCCTTCATTTCCACACAGGACACCTAAAATGGCACATGCAGAGATTTTCTTTTATAAAAAGATTAAGTCCAAAATATTAAGTATTTCAGTCGTTTATTATAAGCTATTCCGTTTCAGAGAAAAGCCCCAAACCAACCTGCAATTCTCGGTAAGCACCACACCAGTGAGGCAAGTGTGGTGTTTGGCTCCATAGCCACCGAGCTGCCCCGCGTCTCCCCACGCCAACGCAGAGCAAAGAGCACGATCCCTTCCCAACACGCTCGCAGACGTGCACAAAGGTTGACAGTTACTGCTTTACTGCAGGATCCTAACACTAGTAATAAACAACAATATCTGAAAAGAGCCTCTCCCCCGACTGGCAACACAGGCAGGATCACAGCTGAGGTAAGGTTAATTAGTTCATTTTTTTCAAGCCAAGGAATGAAACGATTGCCCCATGATCACAACCCAAGCTCAAAGCAAAGGGAGGCAGGAAAAGGCAGAGAGATTGTACTGGTGTTATCTGACCAAGTGTGGGTTGAGTGCTGCGATGGTACTCTGCGATGAAGATCCCAGCGCCAGACCAAAGCTGGAACACAGCTTATACCTATTGCGTAAGATCGATGGCATTGAATTTGCTCCTGCCGAGACTCGGGGAGTGAGCAGATATTACCTGGTTTTTCCTCAGACTATGCTCACTTAAAAGTAAGAACAAAGGTCCTGCCGAACTCAAAGCAGGGATCACAGCAGCAAGGACCCTTATTTCTCTGCAGAAACAACATTTGGTATTTTACTGCAAACCTCCCTGTGTCCAAGCAGCCCCATGGAGCTGGGGTGGTCGCAGCCCTGGTGCTGCGTTCAGCTCAGGCCCTGCTCCCTCAGCGCTCATGGGGTAGGCACAGATGAAAATATAAACCCTGCCTCCGCACAGCATTTTTGGAGCTGTTTAGGGGTGGTACCCGCTGCTGGGCTCCCACTGCCCAGCATCTCGGTGGCAGGCAGCTGCTTCGGGGCACAGAGCGGCGATGCCCCAGGGAGCACAGGACCTTTGCTGCGTGTCCTGCCGCGTGTACCCCCCCAGCACGGCAGCTCCCGGTCGCTCCCCAGAGCCTGACCCCTGCAAGCGATCAGACCCAGATTGCATCTCTGCATGCACCCACATACGGTGCCGGCAGGAATAAAAGCCGATGTTTAACCACCTGCACTAGGCTGCCTCTGATGTTCTCGAAGTGAAACTTGATGCTGCTCAGCAAAGACACACCTCTTCCAGGGTGTTGTGCAAAATTCTGCATTTTAACGTAGGACAGGAAATATGAAAAGAGCCGGGCAGAACCCCTCGGTTAGGCCGAGGTTCGCCAGCTCCAGCAGCAAATCAAAGGGTTGGCTTCACTTATCCATCCTCCTGAGATTTTCCAGTGCTTTGGAAGTTGCAGTTCCTTCGGCTCACGGGTTTTAAAGGATTGGCATTGCTGCTTCCCTCTGGAGCAGCTCTGCAGAGGGCTTTTTTCCCTCCCTTCTCTTTCATGCTTTATTTCCTGACTCCACAGTGGGATGGGTCGGTTGCAAAAGATTCTCATTCCCTTTTTGGGATTGGTTTTGGCCTTCTGGTTTTATTCTGCGAGGGATAATTTCAAACCGGGTAAGTATTAAAAGTGAATCTGTCTTTAAGAAAAAATATTAGAAGCCACATTTGAGTGTTTTGCATAGAAACTGTACAGAGCTTGGACCAAAACATGTCTGAGCCTTTGTGTGGTGGCCGATATCGGAAAGTTGTTTTAACAAAGATTTGAAATCAAACTGAGCAAATAATATGCAGAAATATTTCCCGAGGGAGCAGGTGAGGCAGGGAGTCTGAGAGGGAGAGAGCTCTGAACACTATTTTCCAGTGTGTAGCAAAAGAATTTATGAACATGACTTTTAAGTGTTGGATTTTCAGTTTTGAAGCATGCACTTAGTGGATGATTTTTTCTTACAAAATTGTTGGGGTGTTTCTAAGTTATGTCCTGACTTGTGAAAAAAACGGCTGAATGAGCCAAGCGCTGTCCCCGTATCGCTGCGCTCAGTGAGGAGCCGCAGCTGCTCCTCAGTGCAGCTCTTTCCAGCAGATGGAAGAGACATCCTGGTGTCCGGACACTTTGCACTTGCAGGCTCACTTAGCTTCCAATTAACCGCTTACTCTAAAAGGCATTTGGGGAGTTTTTAATTTTATTTTTTTTTTAAATAGTATTTAGATAAAATAAATCCCTGTGCCTTGGTCCCCAGAGATGCTGAAAGGGAAGCGGGTGATTGTCACTGGAGCAAGCACTGGAATTGGAGAGCAGATGGCGTATCACCTGGCACGGATGGGAGCCCACATTTTGATCACAGCACGGACAGAGGCCAAGCTACAGAAAGTAAATGGCAAGCTGGGCACCCACACGTGCGTGTTCATGGCGGTGCACACACAAACATATGAAGGCCAGTCTCACATCACAGGTACATGCGTGAGCATGTGCACACGCGATTGCCATGGCACAAATACCAGACAGGCGCAGTTACATACAGGTATGCACACTTGTGTTGTCCAGGGCTCCCGCGTGCACAGAAATCCCTCTCCTGCAGATACATGCACTCTGCGTAGCACATATTATGGTATTTGAACTTGCTTAGTTATGTACACATATCCCCATACACACAGGCTCCCTCAGCACACACACGCCCTCATTCCACTGCAGTGATATACACGCTCCTGCTCACCCTACACACATGCAATCCCCGCACAGACTGCACCCACAGAGTGCCAGACTGCCTTGGGTAACATATTCATCAAAGGAATAATTTTTCAGGCTCCCTTTGAAGCCTAAAAGGCTCCAAACACACTACTGAAACTCCAAACTGCTGTTTTAAGGTGGGGACACATCACAGGGAACAGAGACACCCCCTTTTGCTCCCACAGCAGGCGTCCCAGGGCAGGGAGAGGGGTTTCTGATGCTTGGTGTTGGTGCAGGTGGTGGAGCGGTGTCTGGAGCTGGGGGCAGCCTCCGCACGGTACATCAGCGGCACCATGGAGGACATGGCCTTCGCCGAGCACGTGGTGAAGGAGGCAGAGACTTTGCTGGGTACGTTTACAACCCGCTCTCCGCAAACAACACCAGAACATTGCATCTCACCTTGGCCATGCTGCTTTTTGTCCCATGCCCACTAAAAAAAAGGCAGGAGAGATGAAGATGGGGTGAGACAGGAGAGATTTTTCCCTAATTCTGCCCTTTGCAGTCCCGCTCCTCTGCCCAGCTTCACGGCTCCAGCTCAGACTGAACTGCGCTCTCGATTTCAGCTCTGTGCCCTCATGACATCCTGTTCCAGTATCAAAATCCTGGATTTCATCACCCCCAGTTACTGCGGTCTGAAACCGTCCATCGGGCCCATAGCAGCCTTGCTATTGCGGTCATGGGTCACGGCTGTGGTAACGCAATCCTTCGGCTCAGTGCGGAACACACTCCCATCCTGGGCCCACAGACAGCTCGAGGGTGATCTCCCTCGTGCCATGGTATTTGTGTTTCGAGCCAGGAGGAAAAAAAAAAAAATAATTAAAAATATCAAGACCAAATTTTTACTGGCAGCCACCATCTCAATTATATCCCCACTCCAGAGATGACAGGCCACAGCTCTGACCCAAAAACCTGATTTCTTTTGATGATATGTGTTCTGCTCCCAGGAGAGGCTCCGCTCCGCTGGTGGTAGCCGTCTCCCACCCAGCACTAATGCCTGCTCCTCTGCCTGCAGGAGGCCTAGACATGCTGATTCTTAATCATGTCGGCACGTCGTACTTTGGTTATTTCAATGGGGACGTTGAGCACGTACGAAAGCTCCTAGAGATCAACTTCCTCAGCTACGTGGCGATGACCGTGTCTGCCCTGCCCATGCTAAAGCAGAGCGAGGGCAGCATCGTAGTGGTTTCATCCATGGCAGGTGAGTGGGAGCAAGGTAGGTGACATGGGATTCAGTCAAGACACTGTGGGCTAATTTTCAGAAGTAAGCAGCATGCAGAGACACCAGGCATCCTAAAGGAGCCATAACTGCTTGATGCACTCAAAAAAAACCCCAAACTAACCCCCATAAAACCAAATTCAGATCTTTTTTGTATTTTCTCGATGGAATTTGTTCTCTGATGCAATCCAATTGCCCCAGCTTGCTTTTTGACTAGCCCTGTACTTAAACCCCACACCCTGCTGTCAGGCTCATTAGAGCAGCAGAGCTCATACACCTCCAGTTTTATGGAGAAAAGTGGAAATGCAGTCATTTCTCACTGCATTGAATCTCTGACCATTCATCTTGGTTTGGTAGGTCAAGTTCCTGATAATATTTGTAGAGTGAGTTATTAACTGACTCTATTCACAAAAACATGACTCTGTTCTAATAAATTTCTGTTAATTCAGGAAACTAAATTGCTAACAGATTTCCCCACTCACAGCCAGTATTTTGGTTAGTCTTCTGGTCATCAGCTTAGCTCAGTATCCAGAGACAAGAGTTTCAACTTTGCTCCATCTCCCCCTCTGAGGGTTTCCTAGTTACTGCGGGTTGCTCATGCCCAGAGCAGAGACATGAGACATGGTCTTGGCCTTAAGACCTTAGAAGAGCTGGAAGCTGACGGGAATATTTGTAATGCTGCTGTTCAGGTGCCAGAATGACATCTCACTAACAGTAAACTCCCTTTGGGTAAAATACTTTATCTAATGAAGGGCAAAACAGAGGTTCGGGCAGAGCAGCTCTCTGTGTTATAACACAACTTCACTCTGTGTCCAGGTAAAGTTGGGTTTCCCTTTACGGTCCCCTACTCTGCAACTAAGTTTGCCTTGGATGGATTTTTCAGCTCCCTGAGGCAGGAATTCAGCATTCAGAGCATTAACGTTTCCATCACACTCTGCATCCTTGGCTTCATCGATACTGGTAAGATCAGTGCTGTCTGATCTGGCTGATGAGGAGCTGAGCATCAGCTTCTCAGCCTCTTATCCTGCCCTTCAACTCCCTCTGCCACCAACTCTCCCCCTTCACCTCTGCCACTGCTTCTCCTCCATCCTTGCTGTCGCGCAAGTGCATGCAAAACACGCTCTGATCTCTGGGGGATGCTATTGTAGAATCATAGAATGGTTTGGGTTGGAAGGGACCTTAAAGATCACCTAGTTCCAACCCCTGCCTTGGGCAAAGACACCTCCCACTAGACCAGGTTGCTCAAACACCTGTCCAACCTGGCCTCCGTTGGCTCCTACCTCTCTTCCACCAAAAGAAGTGTCACAAAATTAACTTTTTTTCCATGCTCCATAAAACCAGCCACCGCATATGGGCTGGTACAGCCTGACATTCAGTTAGTATAAATGGATGTGCCAGCCACCTACCTCCCGTTAATCCCATCTATTGATGCAACAAGATACAGGCATGCAAGTGCACGATTAGGGCAGCTGGAAGAGTTCTGTATGCATTGGGCAGCAGAGACGAATTTAGTCTCATGAATTTCTCTCTGTTTTGATGTGTGTACTGTATCCTGGGCTGCATCCCCAGCAGTGTGGGCAGCAGGGCAAGGGGGGGATTCTGTCCCTCTGCTCCACTCTGGGGAGACCCCCCTGCAGTGCTGCCTCCAGCGCTGGGGCCCCCAACACGAGAAGCACATGGACCTGTTGGAGTGGGGCCAGAGGAGGCCATGGAGGTGCTGGGGGGGCTGGAGCCCCTCTGCTGTGGGGCTGGGCTGAACTGGGGGGGTTCAGCCTGGAGAAGGCTCCGGGAAGACCTTAGAGCCCCTGACAGTCCCTAAAGGGGCTCCAGGAAAGATGGGGAGGGACTCTGGAGCAGGGAGGGGAGCCATGGGACAAGGGGAAAGGGTTTTACACTGAAAGAGGGGAAAGATTGAGATGAGATCTGAGGAAGAAATTCTTGGCTGTGAGGGTGGTGAGCCCCTGGCCCAGGTTGCCCAGCGAAGCTGTGGCTGCCCCATCCCCGGAGGGGTTCAAGGCCAGGTTGGACGGGGCTTGGAGCAACCTGGGCTGGTGGGAGGTGTCCCTGCCCAGGGCAGGGGGTGGCACTGCGTGGGCCTTCAGGTCCCTTCCAACCCAAACCATGCTGTGATTCTATGCCCAATTTTAATAAGCGTCTCCCCGCTTGATAACTCAACGAGACGGCCGTCCGCGGCCCCGGGGCGCTCTCCCCGGCCCCGGCCTCGCCGCTGCCGGCCGCCCGTGCGCGTGCCCGCGCTGACGCCTGTCCCCGCGCAGAGAACGCGGTGCGCGCCGCCGCCCACCTGCTGCTGGTGGCGCCGTCGCCGCGCGCCGAGTGCGCGCTGGAGATCCTGAAGGGGGCGGCGCTGCGCCGGCGCGAGCTGTACTACCGGTACGGCGCCACGCGGCTGCCGCTGCTGCTGCGCGACTGGGCCGGCGAGCTGCTGGACTACCTGGTGCGGAGCCGGTACCGGCTGGACGGACTGAAGAGGAGCCCCCCCGAGCCACCCCACCGCCCCCCCGGCACCGCCCGCCCCGCTCACTGAGCCGTCGTTAACGGCGGCCGCCGGCTCGGGAGGGTTCGCCGGTGCAACACCCTCCTCTGCCGGCGGAGAGGGGCCGTGCAGCCGGGCCGCCCGCCTGAAATCTCCGCTTGTGCTTTGAAAAGTCAGTTATTTCAACGTCTAAGTAGGTGGCATCGCCCCTGAGCGCGGTACGAGGCGTGGAAGAGGGGAACTCGGCGGAGCCGCTGTGTTCCCCCCGGCCTGGGGAAACATACTTACAAACTAATGAGTAAATAAAACTTACTAACCTGAGAGTTTTGTGTGTCCTGTGGGTTTTTTATCCCCTTGCTGCATTACTAAATGCTGCTGTAAACAGGCACAACTCCACCGACTTACCTTTCACAGGCAAGTGAATCCTTGCAATAATCATCATTTCACTTGAGGAATATCTGCCTTTTTAGCCTATATTTTTTTTTAGTTTAATGGCCAAATTAAATGCAAGTTCTTAGCCCAAGCAGAACTTCCCAAACCTGGTGGACGGTTTCTTACACCATTATAACGGGACGATGCCCTGTAAACGCTGGGAGCTGCTGCACCAGCAGCCGAAGGCGCGGGCTCGGGCCCCGGCAGCGATGCCCGCTGGATGCCAAAGCAAAGCACAGCCCGCAGCGAGCTCTGCGCTTCTTCCCTCAGCCTGACAGCACCGCCTGGGCTGGTGTATTTACATCTAACATGGCTCTGGCCATTGCAGCACCAACGGTTACCTTTTCTGAGACAAAGCAACACAAAACCTCCCCAAACCATTCCCAACGAAGCACTCCCAGGATTGGTCTGCTCCTCGCTTTCTAAAGGAAATCGGGAACCGACACTTCCATTTTCCTTATCCTGAGATTGCCCACACAAAGCAGTGCATGGGGAGTGGGCTTTGCCCTTTAAACTTTCTCTTTCAGAAAATTATTTGCAAACCCGTTTGCCGTATGCCCAGGTAGACGCTGAGCAGTGTGACACGCAACACTCGGGAAAGCTGAAGATGTTTATTATTCACCCGCTTGGCTCTTTTACTGCCTTATGCAATCAGTGGATTCCTCAACACAAGAGCACAATTTTTGAGGTGTAAAAGCCACCCAGCAAACAGCAACCAATGGTGGTATCACACGGGATAAGCCAGAAGCACTGATAAGGATCTGAAAATCACGAACTTTGCCAGCCCTGCTCTCTCTAGGTCTTATGAACCCATCCCAGGGTGATCACTGGTGATTAATAAATCCTCATGGCAGCCAGCAAGGAAGCGTTGCCTCAGTTTTAGACATGGAGCGGAGAGATAGAAGGATGCCCGTTCCATGGAGGGCTGCACTGAGGGGACAGGAGCGTCCCAGCCCCAAAGGCAGCCACCAAACAACACACCCACTGCTCTACGGAGCAAAAAGCTTTGCAGTGCCTTGCCTTCGATGCTCTCAAACACACACCTGAAACTCCTGGCAAAAGGGTGCAAAGGGACAGCCTAAAGTCCAAAGCGACGTGCTCTGTTAGGTTAATGTTTGCTAAATTACAGGAAGCACAAAGAATAGTCCAACAGATACCAGCAAACTTGTGCAAGACAAGACTCGGTTCAAGACTGCCAGCACTCCCATCTGCAACCTACTGACGTGTCCACCTCCCGCAGTCAGAGCCGCGGAGTCTGTCTCTCTCCTGCCCGTACTTCTGCAGAGGGATGGGTCTGCTTCTGAAGATTTTCATCCCCTTGCTGGGAGTGGCACTGGCCTTTTATTTTTATTCAGCACCTGAGAATTTCAGTGAAGGTAAGTCATTGAAAAAACACGCTTTAAAACCACGATCAGGGAGGGTGGTGCCAGAGTGGCAGTGTGTGCCCATGCAGAAGAGCTCGGGCCATGAAAGGCCTTTCAAAGCCCAGCTGGAAGAGCCAAGGCGCCGGAGGGCTGAGCACCCGGAAGGGAAGCGCAGGCAGCCCCGGTGCAAGGGGTCAGAGCACCCCGTGTCATGCAGGAAAGCTCATGGGATTACGCTGGGGTCTGCCGACATGCATGGAAAGTGTCTGATCTCAGCAAATGATTTATTCGGGAAACATGCAGCTATCCACCTAAAGCATTTAATTGTTTTATTAGTCAACTCTTGCCATTTCCAAAAGCCACTCCTAGGCCGGGCTGGATGCTGATCTCAAGCTTCCCATGTGCTTCCCGCCAAACTGGGATTAACAACCAGACCCCAGTCTGGGTCTGCACAAGCGGTGCACGCTGCCGCTGCCTGCAGCTCCTCGCACCCAATGGCGAGGGGCAGCGGGGGCAGAGAGGAGCTGTGGTGCTCGCCTGCGGGGAGATGGTCTGGGCTGTGCCGGCTCTGAGCCCTGCGCCGTCCTCCCCAGAGATGCTCCGGGGGAAACGGGTGATTGTGACGGGAGCCAGTGGCGGCATCGGGGAGCAGATGGCGTATCACCTGGCACGCATGGAGGCCCACCTACTGCTCACCGCGAGGACGGAGGCCAAGCTGCAGAAAGTAAATGGCAAGCAGAGCGTGCGGGCAGGCAAGATATATGCGCAACCCAGAACCCCACAGGCAGACAGAATGTAGATATTCACCCCAGCCCAGGCACGTGAGGATCCACTACAGATCCACCCCAGCACCAGCCTGTTCTAACACACACACACACCCCTACCACAACAAATTGCATTTTCAACGCTGACAGCACGGCATTTCTTTCTCCACAGTCTTCAGCTGTGAATTCTGATCTCCACCACCAAGGACAACACTAGTCTGCCCAAGTCCTGGTCTGATCAACCTTTACCCTTTCTCAAAGTCTGAACTGTTTTAGCATCCTGTATACAACATAATCATATCCCTAAGCAGTCATATCCCTATTTATAAATACTATATATTTAGCTCAGATGTGCCATTGTTTAACTCTGCAGCCAGAAACGTTTCTCCAAGCAACGTGTCTCCTCCCATGAAGGAAGAGGCGTTTCCAGTGGGACAGGGAGACACGCTGCCCATCCACCCAGAGACAGCAACAGCCTTCATGGGAAGGGGGGGCATCTCTGGAGGGGGGTCCATTGCCAGCACCGCTCTCGCTGTCACTGCAGGTTGTGAAGCGGTGCCTCGAGCTGGGTGCCGCGTCCGCCCGCTACGTGAGCGGCTCTATGGAGGACACCACATTCCCTGAGGTGGTGGTGAAGGAGGCTGAGAACACCTGGGGTAGGTGCCCCTCCTCACTCCCCAGCACACCCCCTGCTACATTTTGGGGCCATCCCAGCCACCAAGAAGCTGTTTTGGTTTGAGATGCCGGTTGCTAATAGCAAACACCCTCTGCTTCCAGGAGGCCTTGATATGCTCATCCTAAATCACATTGGTTACACCTACTTCAACTACTTCGATGGGGACGTTGCGCACATACGAAAGCTCCTGGAGATCAACTTCCTCAGCTATGTGGCAATGACCGTGTCTGCCCTGCCCTTGCTGAAGGAAAGTGAGGGCAGCATTGTTGTTGTTTCATCCATGGCAGGTGAGCGCACAAGAGGCCAGACTCTCCCTGCCCACGTCCCCTCCTCTGCCTGCAAGGGATCCCTGCTGTGGCTCTTCTTCAAAAAACAGAATAAGGACATAAAACAGAATAAGGCAGAGAGCCACCCACTGGGAGTCGGGATCAGCATATGATTTATATCCTGAACGTACAATTCAAGTCCTCTGGGAGATTTATATTCTATACCCTGTCCTGCCACTCTCTTTGCACCCACTAATCACCTTCACGCATTGCAGTCCATGGTACACCACTGCGGGTTCTTTTGTGCGCACGGCCACAAATGCCTTCGCTATACATGGGTATATATGCAGGAATACAAGAACAGTATCACCCACAACTGAAAGTACTTCATGCCGTTGTACACCATATGTTAACATTTTAAACATTCCTGCATTTGTTTATTGCCCTCAAGCATTCATGACAGTTTACTCCAACACCCTAAATCACAATATTATAGCTACTTGAAGGGCAAGAGGAAGGGAGCACCGTGCAGCCCAGTGTCTGCCCAGTACACAAACCCTGACATTGTATCCCTCTACTCCAGGTAAAACTGGTGCCCCATTTAGTGCTCCCTATTCTGCAACTAAGTTCGCCTTAGATGGATTTTTCAGCTCCTTGCGACAGGAATTCATCATAGATAAGGTCAACGTCTCCATCACGCTCTGCATCCTGGGCTACATCGACACAGGTAAGCTCAGCATCACTGGGGCCCTGCGACTCTCTGCATTTCCAGACAGAGCCAAGCCGAGCCCACCACCTGCCCTCTGGCCCCAGGCTGCTCAGCATGCTGCTTCGTCACCACCTGCACTGGCTGTGCAATTATGGAAACAGAACCACAACTCTTTAAAAAGCGTCGCCCAAGACCTTTGACTCTGCTATCCTTGCAGTAAACCCGGGGGAGGTGGGGATTCCATCCTACAGTCACTCAAGAGGTGGAAAGGAATGGGAAGGACATCACTATAATTGTTATTTATTTTAACTATTCTAAGCCTTGTTAAGTAGGTCTGATCCCCAGAGTTTGTTGGTTTGTTAAAGGAAGCTACAGACACCCCGACTCAGCTGGTGGTGCCTGTGGCAGCCCAACCAGCCAACACTGTTCTTTCCCTCCCTGTCCTCCAGAGAACGCTGTGCGAGCGGTCTCGCACGCCATTCGGACCACACCGGCACCAAAAGAGGAGTGCGCGCTGGAGATCATCAAGAGTGGGGCACTGCGCCAGCGGGAGCTACACTACCCGTCCCGGGTGGTGGGCAGCATGCTCCTCCTCCAGGCCATCGCCCCCAATTTCCATGACTCCCTCACCAGGAGCGGCTATAAGGTGGAAAACATCAGAAGAACATAGCTCCCAGAGCAGCAAGTGTGCTGGGACACCTTGGGCCAGGCACGAGGGATTTGGGTGTTAATCTGGCTACTCAGGTGCCCTTTTCCATGCCACCAGGGCAGTCCCATGCTGATGCACCCCAGCAACCCGAGACGGGATGCGCCAGAAGCCTATAACACACAGCATGAAAATGTCCTTTTTAGTAATGAACTCTTGCAACTGGCTTTTTCTGACCAAGAAGCACTTCAGGGAAGCTCTGGGCAGCAGGATCTGCTGCCAGCGTCCTGCTCGACCTCCAGAAACTGTTCCCCCCTCAACAGCCCCAGCGGCTGCGGTGCCGGGCACTGCAGGGAACAAGATGAGCCACGGCCCACAATGAGCACAAACCACCCAAAGCCATGAGAGCGTCTTTGAACCGGGAATTTTTTTTGTCACATACCCCTTTTAGGCTGGTCTTTGTAAAAATAAATCCTATGTTACTTTACAAGATCTCTGCTTTTACTTGTGTTCCTTTTCAACGTGCATAGGCACACAGCCCTTATCAGCACCCAGCTGGTTAAACCGACCTCCCTGCATGATTTGCATTAACGCAGCTTTCACTTCTCTAAAGACCTTAATGAATTTCTGCCATTCCTGGCCTCTCCTCAGCTGCCGATACACACTATTTTTCCTTTCCAATCTGCAAGAAGCCTTAAAATAATAGCATTACTGAACTTCCCTAAGTCTGGATTTTTCTATCCCAAAGCAGCTCGGGGAGACTCAGTCACCGAGTGCCCCAAGCAGCTCCGTGAACCAGCGCTCAACCTCCGCGTGTCAGAGACCGATAAGGGAGATGGCCCAAAAGATAACTGCTGGCTCTGCTTAGGGAGAAGCTGGAGACTTTGGGGTCCCAAGATAACCCAAATCCCCCCGCAGGCCGGGCCCCTGCGCCCCACAGCCGGGCTGCGAGCAGAGACAGGAACCGGGGCTCGGCTGCGGCTGCAACGTTTCCTGTTTTACAGAGTGAGTAAAATAGCGAGAGCAGCAAAATGAGGTGGTTGGCACGAAGATGGCAGTTGGAGCGTGTTCGTGCCCGATAACCCCTCGCTCACCCCACTCCTCTGCAGCAGTCGAGGGGTAGGACGGGACCCCTCGGGCCAGGTAAGTGCCCGCAGCGCTGGGGCCAGCGAGGGATGGAGGGGAGCAGAGGCTGTTGCGCTAAAGGCAGCAGCGTGCACCTTTTTTCCTCTTTTTTCACCCCGCTTTCAGCCTACACCATTGACACCGGGAGGCTGTAACATGAACCAGCATGAAGCACATTTTTTTTTTTTTAGTTTCCCTTGAAGCAAGAAGTGTAACAGCTTGGAAAGCAAAGATAAAGGACATGTTTGTTAGAGAGGGTAATCTGGGGTAACAGAAGGAGGAAATAAGAGTATTAGCTTGTCAAGAAGGCCTCAACAGTTTGCTCAGCTTGGGGTGAGTAATGGCCTGTGTATTTCTTTAAGCTTTACCTTGCTTTAAAGTGCATTTTTGGTTAACTGAGGCTATTACACAGGCTGCTCTTGGGATACACCGTCACAGGCTGGGCAGCCCAGAGGCAGCGCAGGTGGGAGAGGGACTGAGCTATTCCTGACAGGAAGGGCTGGATGAGCGGGGACCGAGCACGACATATGAGGTCCGGATTGAACATGCAATTGGGCCATTTCTAAAATTAAGAAAAATTAGCTGAAAAAAATGCTTTTAAAGTGTTCGGGAGAGTTCGGAGCAGTTTGGCTGTAGATACACACTTTGTCCCAAGCTCTGGAGTTCGTACCCAGCTTCAAGGAAGACATCGCGCGGGGTGCTGGCGTACGACCAACTTCCATTTCTCTGTGTGAAGCTGTTGGCCAGACCTTTGCTGGGCAAAGGAAAGCATGTGTGCACCGAGGGACTGTTCTCATACAGATGTGAAAGCTGCATGGGAATACCCTTCTCCGCCTTTTATACCCCCAGACTCTTCCAGCTCTAAGTATATCACAATAAGAAACACCTGAATAGCGAAATACTGTTGGGATCCTTCAGTATATTTAAGCTAAAATTAGAGATGCTTCGGAAGCTATTCAAAGAAGAGAATATTCAAATAAAAATGAATTAAAGCACATAAGCAAGTGCCATACTTCAGGGGTCTCAAAGCCCACATCCCACACAGGGCTCAGGGTTGGGAGCAGTGTCCGGACTGTGGCTTTGCAGGCACCTTCCCTGCCCAGGGCAAGAGCTGAGGGCCCCGAAAGCACTGGTCTCCTTCCAAGGGAAGCCCCGACAGTGAAAAGACAGTACTAGCAAAGAGCTTTGGGTACACCACAGCTAGCACAAGGACAATGAAAAGAATTACGGGGCAGATTTTAATGCACACTAAAGAGCATGGACGTATTATATATGTAAATGGGGTTTACTTCTTCCCATTTTTTTTTCCATTAGACTCAACAACTACCTAATTGCTTGAGACAGAATGAGACCAGTAAAGTTTTGGTGGTTTTGTTTGACACTGAAGAACATTTAACCTGAATTTTCAGAGACTTAAATTCTTTTTTTTTTCCCCCCTCCTTCCTACATTAGCATGATTTACTAAACATGAGAAAAGCCTCACTCACACACCAGACACAGCCCAGGCTGAGCTCCCTGGGGCCGAGCACCCTCCGAGCATCATTCACGAGATGTGCACAGGGATGACAAGCCTCTTCACTGCCGATGGGGCGAGGGGACAGGAGAGGGGGACACAGCTTTCACTCAGGGGGATGAAGGCAGAGGAGCAGTTATGGGTAGTTGTTGCTCAGCTTTAACTGATGCAGAGACAATGGCCCAAATACACTCGATACGACCAAAGTCCAGTAAAAAACAATGTACCAGTGGCTTGCAACTGTGCAGAGAAGTCAGCAGGAGGGAGGAGGTTTCATATCTACACCCTGCATGAGCACGTAGATGGTGCAACAGTGCTGGAGCAGAGCGCCTTCTCCTTCGGCGAGGCCACTGCCTTCTTTGGGCCACAAAGTCCCCAGAAACAGAGGCAGAATTTGTGCCTGACGCAAACTGGAACCATTGAGAGCCTGTGCCCCCAGTTCTTGAGCACAGCTTAATAATGAATTAATCCCAAAGTGTAATGATCAGTCACTACACTTGTATTTGCAATGAAGGAACCGAGTCGCAGCTTCGCTAACGCATAGGCCCAGGGCTGCAGCCAGGAAGGCTGTGGGAGGGAACGGGAGGGCAAAGTGTTGCCCAGCATCCAAGCCAGGAGCCGGGGAGGGAGGGAGCAACCAGGAGGGAAGAGAAAGCAGCACTCAGTAGCTGTGGGCTTCAGGCACAGACCTGCAGGGACTTTGCCAGATACCCAACCCAGCAAGTGTTTCACTGCTCCAGACCCCTCTGTGCACACAGAAAAGGCAGCCACCACTAAGAAATATAATGCAACTGCTTGAAGAGTAAGTCACACCACAGCACCACTATATTTGGACCTATCAAAAAAAAATGGTAAAAGAAATGCACACTAAAATTAAGTTTACTGTGGAAATAGCAGCTATTGCTCTTCCCGCATTTTCATTGTTTTCTTTAGGCTGGCAAAAGAGCATTAAGAGCATGCACCAAAGAAACAGTCTGAGTAACAGAGGGATTTTATTTTATCAGGAAAGGAATTGTCTCAGAGGAAGCAGTGGAAGCATCATTACTTGGTAGGGAAGCCAACTTCATGAGCTTGCATTAATTGTTTGAAATTCTGTTCCTGGCATCCCCTGGGTCAGCACTGCCCAACAGAGGAGCAAGAACAGCGTGGTGTGTTTTACAGAGCCAACACGTACAAGTTCATGGACAACAGATTTCTCCAGGAACATCACCTGCACGTGTTGCATGGGGACTCTAGAATCAGTGTCCGATACCGCACATTTATTTAATCTTAGAAATAATCTGTTTTCATTCAAATGGTGTCTTTTCCCTTGGTTTCACCAGGGCAGAGGACCTTGCAGTGGACAGGGCAGTCACAAACCAGCAGAGCTGCGCCCAACATGATCAGCCAGCCTGAGAAGGCACGGCCACGGCACCGGCACGCAAGCGAGAGCTATGATGAGAAGTGCGAGCGGCGGCACGAGACGCGGGAGAACCTGCGGCGGCGAAACAACGTGACAACCTGCCGCCGCCTCGGGAGGGGAGCGGAGGAGCCATCGCAGAGCCCCCGGCAAAGGGAGTTCCTGAGGAGGAGAAACCTGGCGAGCGATGCTGTGAGGACACCGCCAGGACAGGAGCCCAAAGCACGTGTCCCCCCGGACACCTCCTCACGGGTGGATCCAAGACTGTCCATCCTGCTCCAGGTAACACCTGCCCCCGGAGCACAGCTCAATGCTCTGCCTGCTCCAGCTAGCACCCACTCAAGCAACCACAGCCTGTCCACCGATCGCAACAGCATCGGGATCCAAATCAAAGTACAGACAAAAAGTGAGAATGCACCAACAAAAAAGTGCATTTCCTTATGAACTGCAGAGTCGGGCACAGGTAAACGCTGTCGCCTCCCTGCTGGCATGCTCCTCTCCTGTTTTCCAAACCCTGACCCAGACAGAAATGTTCCACCATTCCTCCAAGTAAAACCCCACATCCTAGCTGCCAGATTGCAGTTTTGCACTTGCAGAAATTATTTTTACCCTTGAAAACTGAGGTCTAAATACTGGGCTTCCCTCCATCACCTTCACTGTTAGCAGGACGGGTGCAGGAATTAGGAGACTCCCTGGTACTCATTCCCTACCCAGCGCTGCACAGCTAACAGCAACCCAGAGGGCTCACTGCCTTGAATAACATCTACAGAAAGATGCAATGCCAAACACCCCAATCTGAGAACCAAACAGATTTCCTTCTAAACTTGTATCCCGGGCAAAATGAATAATCCCCTGGTATGCTGTGAGTTCATCCTAGGGGCTTCGCAAACCTCTGTGAGCGGAGAGAGTTGAACGCGAGATGGCTTTACGCAGGCACACCCTCAAGCTCCCTTTGCAGCGCGAGAGCGTGCAGAGCAGTTACCTGCCTCCTGCTGCCATTCGGTTCACTGTGTTTAATCACCCACTAGACAGCAGGAATCTGCAACAAGCATTTACACGCACACAGCCCATGCATGGTGCCTTCCCCTGTTTGCTTTTGCAGAGATAACAAGAGTGGGAGGCTGCTGGGGCAGAGGGCGATGGGGCGAGCACCCCACTGCCCCAGCCCCACCGGGAAGCCAGTGCCGAACAGGTACCTCTGCTCCAAGACAGCCAAACGGTAGCAAAGACACAAGCCAGGACCCAGCTCCCTGCCACCAAAAATCCTCATCTTTTCCAAAGACATCTCAAGACACTTTGGGGAGGGTTCCTTTTTCTGTTGTGCTGTCCCCCCTCCAGAAGCCAGCAGGGTTTCCCCCACTTCCCCACAGAGCTCTGGAGCTGCTGCAGCCACATCAGCAGATCCTTGTGGATTTGCCATGGTTTCTTGGCATCTCCCTGATGCTCTTCACCCAATCACTGCATGGACAAAGCCTGATCCAGCCAGAGCCCATTTTGTAGAGATGCTGACTCAAGCTGCCCTCTCGTTCCAGCACCCACGGAGCTGCCCCACGTTCCCCCCTGCGCACTCCCCGTTCAGCCTCAGCGCCCCCCTCGGCGTTTCAGTAGAAGCTGTCCCCAAGCGCGGTGCCTCTGTGAACGCCCAAGGTAGGTGAGGATGCTCAGGTTTCCCAGCACAACAGCAGCCGCGGCATTTCCCTCCCACCTTGAAGTCTCCATCGAGCAGTTTGCGACGCGAGCTGGTAGCTCCCCTCAAAGCTGAGCTCCCTTGCCAGCAGCCCCACATCTACACTAAGTTTCACCATCCCAGTCTGAGTTTCCCCTGCAAACTGCAGGCGTTAAGAACATTTTTCCTGTGGAGCGATAATCCAGCCCAGCCCACGGTTAACAACCCATGCTGCTGAGCTGCTGCTCTGCCCCACGGCTTCCCTGTAAGGGCCCCAGATTATCCAGAGGGCTGGGGCTGACCTCAGCCTGTGGGAGTACTTAACTTCTACTTCTTGGTCCATCTGAGCAGGACCCTCCTCTGCCTTTTGTCCCCATTGAGTTGTGTTACTGGATGCTGTGTCAACAACTGCTCTCCAGCTTAGAGGCAATGCCACCTCTCGAGACAGCCGAGATGGACGCTCAAACAGAACTTCACGGTCCGTGGGATGGGGGGATCTGTCACATCCTTTCGCTTTGCTTTCACAGGAACCCAGACCCTCACAAATCCAAGCACAGGCGTGAAAGACTCGAGCCAGCAGACAGAGTAAGACAGTCCTCCCCTCCCTCCCTGGGCTGTGAATTCGGGTACCCGCAGGGTAGCAGCCTCTGATGCCCAAGCGCGTTTCACCTTGGCGTGTACAAATTCCTTCAGTGTACAAATATCCCCGTTCTGCTGGGCTGGGGCAGTGGCTGGTGTCCAGGGACTGCTCCAGACCCCGCATTGCACTCGCCTCAGTAACACACTTTCTTTTTTATTTTAGTTGTGGAATAGCAGTTTTAAATAAGGTAAGCAAAACACAGATAATAGCTAGCCTTGAACTCCTGCAAATTAGCTCAGTTTCTAAACTTTCTGACCAGTACATTGACTGGTGCTAAATTTATGTAGTTTCCAAAATGATGACTCTGCTCCTATAGGCGAGAAAGGCACATCTGTCCCACAGGTATCTCTACTCTTCTCATTCAGCAGCTGCCCTGATTTGATACCCGACATGGCAAAGATGCCATAACTCCAATGCTGTAAGAGTTGCTGCAGAAAATATTTTCACTTCCGTGGAAAAAACAAACAAACGCATCCCAGCAGGCTCTCCCCCGCCACCCAGACATAGGCTGTTAACTTCAGTTTTATTTCAAAATATTTGGATCTTGTAGCCAGTTCATAAAATGTTTACACACTGAAACAATCCTACCATTTTTAAACACTTCCCCTTTCCCTTTCAGGAAATGGTGCAGCTGTCCAACTACCTGAAGGTAGGTACCAAATATTGTACGTAACCACCGGGAAAGCAAGTCTTCAGCCAGTACTACACCGCTTTTAAAATTATAATTAAATAAAGAGGTATTACATACTCAATTTTCACATGGCTAAGAAAGCCTACAGGCAAGCCACTGAGCCCAAAGACTTGTCTGAAACTCCCAAGCAGATGAAGCCCTGACCCCGAGCTGGAGGTGGGAGCCGGGCGGTCCCCGCCAGCTCCGGGGGCCCCCGCCAGCTCCAGGGGTCCCTGCTGACCCGCTCTCCCCTTCCCGCAGGAGGCCCTGCACCGCGAGCTGCTCCTCAAGCAGAAGATGGTGATTTTGCAGGAGCTTTTCTCCACGCTGCTGCAGGCGTCTGAAAAATCCTGGCAGGTACCTGAGAGCTGCAGGAGGCGATTCCTGTCTGGGGCTGAGGGAGGTTTTGCCTCAGTGGGACCCAGCTTATGTGCAGAAGCCAGAGCTCCCCACGGGTCTCACCCTCTTTCCAGGAGCTCAGCTCTCGCTCTGCCCGGCTTCGGGGCTTTACAGGCTTGGAGATGTCACAGCACTGTCCCCTAGCAGACAAGACATTGAGCAGAACCCTCCACCTGCAAGTAGCTGCTTGCCCTGCCTCTCTCCTTGCCGTCACCTTGCTTTTTAGGGAGGGTTGAACACAAACTCAGAAGTTAAGGGATCACTTTGCTTGAAGTTTTTCCTTTTTGAGCCCCAAAACGTTGTTATAAAATGTACTTTGCTTTCAGACCAACAAGAAGTGTAAAACCCGTTTCTTCTGTAAGGTTGTTGGGTTTTTTCCTTTTTATACTTGCCTTTCCCACTTTTTCTTAAATAAAAAGCACACAGAGCTCTAAAAGTGGGAAAAACAATTAAATGGAACCAAACAACCATCTTGCACCAAATTTTCTTTCCTAGGCAAAATGAGTTTCAAATATTTTCAACCAATTTTTTTTTTCTTTTTTTGGCAAAATGAAAATTTTAGATGCACCAAACTGATGCATCCAAGTGCTGGTAAACACCGTGTTGGATGGGGGAAAGACAGATTGTTTCTTAATCTGGGAACACAAGGCCTAAAAAACCCCACCCAGCACACACAGCTTCCCTGCTGAGCTCCTGGCCACCCAGGCTGCTCCTCCCCAGGACACGCAGGGACATCCTCTGCCCCGGCTCCTGATGGGGATGTGTTCGGGGCCCCAAACACGGGTCAGGGAACCCAACGCCACGATGCTCTGGCCCATCTGCTTGGCCTCAGGTGCTCTGCTGAATCGGGGCCCTGCATCAAGCTATTTCCCCACAGCTCAAACAAAATCCTCTGGGCAGCACTGAAAACCAGGGCCCCTTTTTTTTTTTTCTTTCAGGAGGTAAAATTAAGGTGATACATTTTATGCAACACATGAAGTGTTTTATGTAGGGTTATTAAATCAAGTATTAATTTACAGTTCATTGTGCTATTAAAAAAAGTGGTTTGAAAGTTCTGTTGGGGCAGAAAAGCGAGTGATTGGGTGAGATGGTGCAGGAAACTTGTGTTAGATGTACTGCGGTTAGAAATTTCCGCCTTCGCTTGCTTCTTCAAATATAATTTGAGCAGGAAAAAACACCCTGACACACTCTGCAGGAAGTAGCCATGAAACCTCAGATTAGAAACAGGTGGGTGCACTTTGCTTCTTGCTATCTCTGCTACAGAAGAGACTTTGCTGCTGCCTCTCGTGCTCAGCCTTTCATCAGACTAAAAATTAACTCGCCGCTGGCACTAGAGCCAACAGGGCAAATGAGGCAGATGCTGCCTGCTTGGAGGCGTCCCCAGGAGCTGCGCCGAGGGAGGGAGGCAGGGGGCAAAGGGGCTTCTCCGGGAGCTACAGACAGGTCCTATACAATAATGCTGTGCTGTGGAAATCGATGGTTTGTTGCCCATTTCCATGCCCAGGTGAGATACCAAATGCTTGTTGCAGAGGCTTTTTAATCCATTCCAGTATTTTGGGTTTCAGAGAAGCGCAATTCATATACTTGAATGATCTGGCAATAACTCTTGAAATGGCCACAGCATCATTTTTGAGATGCTGCTCGTGTTCGTGGGTGCCCCTGGTGCGATGGAGCAAGCAAATACTCTGCAGGAGGATGGGGTGTAGTTAAACTGAAAGGATAAAGCATTTGGTTCTTTCCCCCTCCCACGATTTTAATTCTAGGTTAGAGACACCTTCCTATCACAGGTCTGTACCTTAAGTCCTCCATCTGTTGTAAAACTTGCTTAGCTCATTCAAAAACGCTGCCAGATGAAGGAAACTAAGTAAGCCTCAGTTATTAAGAGTAATTAGTTTTAAGCAGTTCTCTTCTTTAAGAAGAAATTTGCTACTTTAACGTATTTTCTTCCCTGCCTGACCACTGAAGTTGAGCCTGACTTTTGGAAGTACCTTGCAGCTCTGCGGAGTTTAAGCTCTTTGTCATTCTCAGTGCATTCCTACTACGATATGGACTTCTTTTCCTAGCACAAGCATCATGTTTGGGAAAACTGGAAGCCTTCCAGACACAGCATTTACTATTACTGCTTTAAACCAACCATTTAAAATTACTAAGGGAAGGAGTATTAGAGAATTCACAGAACACAGGACAAGCAAAACACTACAGCTGTCAGCCAAAACCAGTTTAAAATACTTATATGGCACTTAAATGACAGCAGTAGAGAAATGTAGAAGAGTTTGAGAGAGGTTTTGAAGCTGCCCATTCAGGTAACCTCCAGTCTCTGCAGAAGATGGCTACAGAGGATTCAAACCCAGTATTTGCAAGAGTGGGCGTATTTTGAGCATGTTAGCCCTAATCCCGTCCTCCGCGTGGCTTTCAGTGGGTGTCTTTGGGCTCTCTCGCAAGGGGCAGTGCGGGGATCCCCAGGTGGGGTTCAAACAGCATCACCAGAGACACGGCAGAGAGAGGGAAAACCACCACGGGGATGGCGGCTATAGGGTTCTGTTATTGTTTTGTTTAGTTGTGGGTGGGGGGTTGTTTGGTTGTGTTTGGGGGGTTGTTTTGGTTTTGTTTTAGTGTTTTTATGTCATTTTGGTTTTGTTGTTTGGTGTTTTTTTTTTTTTTTGATAAAAACAGCCCCTTTCATGTAGATAATCATCAACACAAGGGCTTGACCATGATTTGCTCACGTAACTTTTCTGGTCAGAAGCATAATTGCTTATGCCCTCCCACGTATGTGCACACACTCACCCCCCACTGCCACGCTGTTCTGGTAACAGCCCTAACAGACAGCGTATTCCATTTAGGGAAATCTTTATGGTTTTTTGCCAATTTATAAGCTGCATCTCCATGAAAGGAGTTTGCCAGCACATTTCTGCTCTCACGCGTAGGAAGGGCCTGGTGCTCTGCTGCCTTGTACTTTGCAAAGTTATTCACTTCTGTGCACAACTGCCGTACCACCACCACTCTCTAACGTGAGCCTTTGCAGACAGCACAATAAAACAAAGTGCAGAGAAAAACTTGGCATAATATTTCACATATAAAAATGCTTTTCAGAATTCCACCTACTTTCTAACAGGACAGAGCCTTTATTATTTTGTACCAACAATGGAATTGGGAAGATTTATTCTTTGGGACTGTAAACTTACTGCTGTGCAAATTTAAACAGCTCTAAGACACCAGAGAATCTGGTTTTGCTTGGGTCTAACAGCCATTCCTGTAACATCAAGGAGTTGCTTTTTCAGAGGCTTGACTTCAAACAGGAGTAAGCAGAGAGGATACAGGCGTTCTCAGTATCGGTGGCGGAAAAACAGCCTACGTGAACTCTTTGCTAGAAATTTTATCTGAATTTGCATGCAGTCTGGTTTCAGAAAGCCTAAGAAGCCTGACTAACACTGAGAAGAGATTATAATAAGGCAAATGAATCACCACTGTTGCCCTCTATCCCCCTGCCCAAATGCTAGATGTTGCAACGCAGGCCCAACCTATTTCCTAAGGGAACCAGCAAGACAAGACTTTAGCACCAGCCGGAGCTTTCGGGAGGCACGTTGCAGGAGGGACCACCGGGCAGGGAACAGGGCTGTACGCGGGGCCGGGCGGCAGCTATGCTTCTGGCAGCCCCAGCCAGACTAACCTGAAATCCCCTCGCTCTTAACTTCTCATCTTGCTGCAAGTACCTGCACTCAGTAACCAGAGAAACTGCCTCAGGAGAGTTTTTCAATGCATAAAAGTCTTACTTCCCCTACATCCCATTTATTCTGAGATTGTGAAGGGCTTATTTCAACTCCGAGCATTGAAAAGACTCGGACCAAATTTACCCACAATATTATAGACGAAGAAAAGGGAGAAAGTGAATCAAAACACAAGCTAACAAAACATTGGGGGCATATTGTATAGTTCATGATTCCACACATTGGTTCAATTGTTTTTTTCCCCAGGGTCAGCTGAACGAAGATAAACTGAAGTGTAAACTAAGGGCACTTGAAAATCAGCTGCAGGCCTGCACCCAGGTAATGTCTGATTGCTGAGAAACAAACATGGGTGAAGAAAGGCATGAAAAGAAAAGAAAATACTGAACCATGTAATTAGGTCGGGTCTCAGTTTCTAGAGCAATCTGATTAGATACGGATCTGAAAACGATTTTTCCTCTTTGCTGAAGCAATGCTTCACAGCAAATTAGCAGGAGCATTTACACACTCTAGATTTGCTAATATTCAGGCTTAGCAAGATTAGGAATATGTCAGATAAAACCCTTCAAGCACTTTAATTCTTCCTTTAAAGAGTTACTCAAAGGAGTGTGTGAAGAAGATCCTGATAGAGATGGAGGACCAGAAACAGACCTACGAGCAGAAGGCAAAAGAGGCTCTTCAGAAGATGCTGGAAGATAAGCTCCAAACAGAGCAGCAGCTGCAAAACTCACAGGTAAACAACATGTTTTACACCTGGCTTTGCTTTAACATAGTCTCACTGCGACAAAGGCCCCCACGTTTCAGGGAAAGGTGATTACTAGCTCACCATTAGCAACAAAGATGCAAAAATACCATTTTTTAGCTACTGAGCAAAGTCCAAAGCAGCTTAGTGGCAACCTGTGCTCATTTTGCGAGCCACACATCAGGTTATTAAAAACAGCACACAGTTGGGGAAATACACTGCTGTTTGGCAGTTTTAAGTGTAATCCCTTCTCCTCCACCATCCATTTGTCCCATTCCCTGCTCTGCACACACGCAGGCAGCAACAAGCCACTCAGACAGCCGTCCAGGGCACGGGGTCTCCAGAGACACTTTTTCTTGTTACTCTTTTATATGAAAATGGATTTTGCCCAAGAGGTAGCAATTTGCTTTGACCCACAGGATAACTGGTATTTTCAGAAAAGCAAGTAAATCTTATCACAAATACTACCAGGCTTCTAAATCCTCCCGGCAGCATGGGAACTCGGGTTCCACAGCAAACCCTCTGCCCGTGTTCACTCTGTCCATCAGATGGCATCAGCCCCACACAGGTTATTATAACCCCAGTGCCGGAGGCGGCAGCTGCCCCAGCCCCGCACACAGGCTGGCTCCTGTGAGTGCCCACGGGTGTTGTTCAGGGCATGGTCCCGCCAGGCTGTGGGTCACAGCCCACCCGTGGGTCCTCACTCTCCTCTCCAGAGAAGCCTGGCAGCAACGAGAGAGGACCTGGCCTTCTGGAAAGAGCACTACACCATGCTCAAAGCCGAACTGACCAAGATGACCACGACGCACACCGAGCTCGAGAACAGCTTCCACAATTTGCAAAGCGAACTGCAGGTACATAAATTCTCTGTGGGAACAGCATCCACAGGAGTTTGCATTTCCCGATTTGCAAGGAGGGAAGCCCCCAGGTTGAGATCGCTATATAAAAAAAAAAGGCCCCTTTGATGAAGCACAGCAGCCATATGTGCTACCCGGTCCTCAGCTTGGGGCTGCCTCTCGCTGCCGGAAAAGCAGCGATGCCCCGGGCTCACCGTCTGTCCATGGCACAGTGCCGGGGCTGGGCTGATGCCACGGCTTTTCTCTCCCCCAGCGAGCAGCCGGGCAGAATGAGCAGCTCCATCAGGCCCTGCGCAGCCTGCAGAGCGAGCACGCCACGCTCCACCGGCGAGCCAGCGCCTTGCGGGAGGACAACGACCGGAAGGCAGAGCACATCAGCACCATCGAAGGTATCATGTGCACGGGAATGGTGGAGGGGGTCTGTCCTCCCAACAAACAGAGGATATATGGAAAATACTCTTAAAATCCTGCTCCTTAAAGCCAAGCACACACAAATGCAAAAGGCTCTCTCTCTTTCAATGTGTCACACATCTCAGCTTGCCAAGAAAGCCTCTGGTTTCCAAAGGGTTCCTAAAGTCGTTTCTAACTAGATTAAAGGACCTCAGAGAAGTCAAGTGACTTTGCTAGAAGAAAGGATGGAATGGGAGACCTGAAAAAAGAAAAAAGATGAGTCCTCAGCTTTGATGAGGACTTTAGCATCCTCTGTCAGATCCATCAAACACAGAAATACAAGCCTGTGCAGGTGGCGAGGCAGCACCTGTTACTGTCTGAGCTCTCTGCATGGTGGGGGATATTAGCAGCATATAAACACATGCTAATAGTGTCTTAAAAGACCAGTTCAGCTAGAGACAAGGAGACTTGAACAGCTAAAAATCCCATCCCTTCAGAGAAGGAAGTCCGGTGTAGCCAACAACATCCAGCCCACTTTACACATCTGGAGAAAGTTGCCATCCTCACATAAAGATACACAGAGATTTATATCAACCTTGATCTTATTATTATTTCAGAAAAATTGCAAAAAGAACAAAATCAGAAGGTAACACTGGAGGCAACGGTCAGCCACTTGCACAGTAAGTGACACAAAGACATGCAAAGTAAGAGACCTGCATTAGCGCTGCGGAGAGTAACTGTGGCTTTTCATGTTCACAGACTTGATACAGAAACAGAGCAACGAACAGAAGATCCGGGAGATGACAGTGCAAAGGAAAGGTCAGCAAACTTTGTAACTCCCACCTAGCAATCCTCTCCCTGGACACAGGAACGTTAGACCTTATTCTAGGAGAAGTCTCCATTGGTTTGGAATAAAGGATTATTTTAAAGCTGCACAAAGCGAGTTATTATATTTTCCTAGTTAACATTAAAATGTAAGTGTATTTATGATGGCAAAGAGCATAAAAAATAAATGGATTTCATTGCAAATTCTACTTCAGTGACTATGCCATTTTTTTCCCCAAGCAAAGTACATTCCAGTTTATAATTGCAACTATAGCCATACTTGAAAAAAATAATAAAAAGTATTTTAAGTTTCCCTCCCTTCCATTTCTGGCAACTACTTAGAAATATTCCTCTAATGATGATTAACTTGCAGCTACAGCAGAGGCAGGCCTATGATAACTAACTCAGCTCCTGTGTCCTCTGCTGTGTGCATAGCACACAAATATTATCTTTAAACTGTGCTGAGTAAACAAGATCTAAAGCAAACTGAAAGCCTGGACCTGTTTCTCATCAGAAGCCTGACTGTTTTCTAGACCAGGTTTCCACCACGCAGACCCCACCTCTCACTCCTGCCAAGGAAAAACAAAACGCTCTGTTAGAGCTCCCCGAGGAGGAGGGAGAAGAAAGTCTGAAGGATGAGATGCAGAAAAGGACATCCCAACTTACAGCAAAGGAAAATGAGGTGAGGAAGTCACTGAATCCCCTGCTGGGGAGCGAGCTGCCAGTGTAAGTGCTCCAGCAGCACAACACAAAGATCCTGGAAGCAACCTGAGCTTAGTATCTCCTCTAAGGATTATATCTGCTGAATTTTTATCCTGATGCCAGCCTCACCTAAACCCCCGATGCAGCATCTGCGTACAACAGCTGGGCACCAGCAGAGCCCTCTCCATACAAACCCATTTCTGCTCTGACAGACAGCAGGGTCTCACCAGTCTCACAGGGAAAAGCCAAACACTTTAAGAGCTGAAGCCCTGAGCACAAAGGAAGGAGAGGAGGAAAATAAAAGGCTTGCAAGTTATCAGGAAAGGTCTGCTAACAGAAGCAACACCCTTACAACTGGGCTGCAAAAAATTTCAAAGCTTTCCAATCTCTTACACTCTTTCCCATATAAAAGACTGTTTTCAAGACACAAGACTCGTATCACAAACCGTGCCCTCTGCCAACCAGCAGCCCCACAGTTCTTAGAAAGGATTTATAAAAAAGGATTTATAACTTACTGTAGCAGAGCTTAGAGTCACACAGGAGAACAGCTTGTCCCACTGACCCACGCTGGTGAGTGCACCACCACCATCAGGCATCACCCAGCATCACCTGGGGAAGGGCTTTGTAAAGCACAATCACAGCAAAGGGAACACCTGAGGGGGGCCCAGCTGCCCCCATGGCAGCTCTTGCAGCCTCTGGGCTCAGGCAGTCTCTTTCCACTGCCGCCGCACTGCTCGCAGGGAAGGCAGCGGGGTCTCACGTTCAGGAAAAAAGGCGCTCCCTGGGTTTTGGGGTTGCACAGTGCAACCAAGGTGTCTGTCCCATGTGTCCCGGGTTCAGGGGGCTTATGGGACTCTGCAACTGCTCCCACAACCAGTGAAATGCAGACTGAGTTTCAAAATGAGAGGAAAAGCCTGCCACAAGTTTGCACTCCAGGTCTTCTTCCTGACCTGCACACACCTGTGGTCATAAAAAATAACTATTGCTTTTTTCTTCCATGTAGCGTGAAAGATGACAACAAAGTCACAGGATGGAAGTTGACAGGGTATTGCCTCTGTCACCACGTTCCCAGTAACACTGACATCTGCTCTGTCCCCCATAGGTACATATGGACATACAGGTAACAGAAGTGAAAATCCCCCGTCACTGCAGTGACAGTGCATGGGTGAAGCGCTGCAGCCGCTGCGGGAGCTCTGCTGGTCTTGGTGCGTACAAGAGTGAGGGGATCCCTCCTGCTAACAGCCCCTCGCTCTGCTTGCAGTGCATGGAACTGCGCTCGGAGCTGGAGGCCCTGAGCGAGGAGTACCGCTCCTGCCTGACCAGGCTGCGCCAGTGCCGGGACGAGCTCAACCACTTCCAGAGCAAGCAGGCAAAGGTGGGAGGCATTCCTCGCCCCGACTCCCAGTGCTTCCGGACCGAGGCTGTGGATTGGTCTGGGGAAAATTCCTGCATTTATTTGTGCAGTGCAGAAAGATGAATGACATGTTTGCTAGGGATGAGATGAGAAGTTTCTTCTCCCCACCAATTTCCTAGTAACACTTGCTTCTCCTTGCAGAGACGGCGCGGGCACTGGATCCCTCTCCTGGTGGCAGTGATAGCAATGGCCATAGCCACCTTCCTCGCAACTTACAGACCATGAAGGACCTTCTCGATGACTGACCTCACTGCAGGAACTGACTTCTGCTTCACCAGCAGCAACACACCCTCGCTGCAGTGCACCTTCTGCTGTTTCCTACTTGTTTGGTTCATATCCTGAGCTGGTCTCACTCCAAACTCCCACAGCTCCAATAAAAGCTGGGAGATCTTCCCTTTCTTTGGCTGCTTTGGTTATTCTGCGTCAGTTGAAGTTTATGCTGCCCAGTCCCCGTGGCGCTGAGGGACAAAGCCACTCCAGCTGCTGCTGTTGGGGCTCATGGTGGGCAGGAGGGACAAGGGCATCCCGTGCCCTTGGGATCCAGCCTCCCTGATTTTCATGCCCGGCAACTGAGAGGACTACATAATTGTCTTCCTTTATTTATTCCTCCCTAAATGCGAGATATTCAACCCTGGACCATCTCTACTAGTGCCTGACAAAGAAACCCAGCTCAGGGAGGCTTTTTAGCACAGTCCTCGTGGGCCCAGTTCAGCCCACCACTCTGTGAGCCTGTCTTGTGGCCAAGCGTTCCCACAGCCACCTCCGCTTCCCCTCCACTGCCAGCGCCAGACATGAGTTTTAAGCCCCTTTTGGAGCTGTACTGTCCAGGTGTTATGGTAGCAATTGCCCCTCGTTCAAGCGCAGGCTCAGCTATGAGGCGGTACGTGACACCACGTTGCACAAGTAGTAAATATGATATGGAGCCTACTTCACAAATTCAAAATGCTGTGGCATTCAAATTTTTTATTAATCCTCAGCTGTTCGCAGTAAATAAATACACCCTGACTTTATAAGGCACACTGCAGTGAGGACGGAGGCTGCAGAGCAGCTGTGAGGACGCACATCCACATGCTGGTCTTCTGGGCAGTTCCCGTGTTTGATTTGCAACTGGCCTACGAGGTCTGGGGCCTGAGATCGTCACAGTTCAGCCTTTGGTGCTCAGGGGCCTCTTGAGAGCCTCAGTAGGCCACACACAGAGGAACTGATCTCTTGCTTTGGTCCCTGATGCAAATGAGAAATAGGCCAAAAAAGTCTGAGTTTGTATTTTACAAGGCAACTGCTGGAAGAGACACCACCTCACAAGAAATGCAGAGATCTACAAAGTCACTCTGCGTGCTGAAGGCTTCCTTCAGCTCACCGCACCAAGTGTCCAGCACCTCCTTCAGCTCTGTGCAGAGGCTCTCCGGAATGCTGAAGGAGTAGATCTGGACCCTGAGACCATCCCTTATCCTGGGGCAGGAGGCCTGGACCGTGAACACCCTCAGCGGCGTCATCCCCAGGCAGTTCTCAGCACCCTCCTCCGCAGCGAAGGTGTACACCGCCGGGTAGCCCAGCAGCACCCCGACGATGGTGCAGAGGTTCCAGCCTGTGGGGACAACCTCGCTGGAGGACACAGGGCTGGTAGCAGTGGCCTCGGCGGCCTCTAGATGGGCGAGGAGTGCGGTGAGGTGGCCCCTGATGGCCTCGGCTTCCACCGGCCCGCAGAGAGCCGGGCACTGCTGCCCTGCTGAGACATCCATGAAGGGCGCAGGGTGGGCGCGCAGCACGGCCGCCAGCCTCTGCTGGGCCAGCCCCGGGTGCAGCAGCAGGGCCCAGCCCTCCATGCCCAGCAAGTGCAGGCGCCGCGGGGCCAGCCCGGCCTCCATTAAGCGGTCCAGGTACCGCCGCAGCTCGGCGGGCCCCGCCGCGCCGCAGTCGTACAGCAGGGCCGGCTTCAGCCCCGCCGCCACCGCCAGCACCTCCCCGGCTAACTGCAGGGCCCGGGCCGCCGGCAACCGCCACCGCCGTCCGGCACCCAGCTCCTCCCGAGCCGCCGCCACCAGCCGCGGCGCCGACAGGGCGCTGCCCGCCGGGGCCTCCGCCTCCTCCCCGGCCGCCGGGCCCATGGCCACCGTACGCTGAAAAGAAGCAACCGCCGGGCCTAAAGCTTCCGGGGCGGCCCCGGCGCTGGCGTGGGCGGTGATCCGGGGGCGGAGCGGTTGGGTCACGCCTGGAAAGGCCGCTCCGCCCCGGTCTAGGCCTGGGTCCGGGCCCGCCCGGGCCGAGCAGCCTTCGCGGGCGGGCCCGGGCCTCAAGGGGGAAGCAGGACGCTGCCCTTCCCCTCAGCTTTCAGAGTGTGTTTTCCGCCTCAGGTGTTTATTTTACACATATATGCGTGTTTGTTGTGTGTATACATACATATTAAATAAAAATTAAAAAAGCACACTGGAAGAAGTGCCAGGCTCCCATCTACAAAGCAGCTAAAGAGAGAAATAAAGCTAGACACAGCAATATTCTCCAGGTGGTTTTAATAGAGCACAGATTAATTCCCCCCCCATCTAATGATCAAGTATTTATATACAATGTTATCAATAGCGGATTAAAAAAAAATTTACAGAATTGAAAACCTGATTCATACGGCAAACAGCTGAAAACAGGAGCCAGAGGTATTCCTGCAATCCCCTCTGTTTTAAACACTTTGAAACCAAAAGCACCACGGACTGCTGAAAGTGAATCCGATGACCAGATTTACAGATTTTATTCAGATTTAGGCAAGGCACTCGTTAAGAAACACTTTTCCATATGTACAACATGAGAAGCCATGGCGCAGAGCAGAGGGCCTGTCACTGTGCGGGGAGCGGCTGGGCCATGTGCATGGCGGGGGCCTGCATGGGCCACCCCTCCTGGTGGTTCTGCAGCAGGCGATACAGCTGCTTCAGGTGGGCCACGATGTTGTCCTTGATGTCGGGCGTAGAGATCTGGAGCCGCACACTGCCACTGTCAAAGGAGCGCGTGAAGTCACCGGAAAACATTTCGTAGATCATCCGGGCCACAACTGGAATGACCTGTTTAAAAAGTCAATTTTTTTAGCCTAACGGTCGCATGGTATATTCCTGTTATTTTGCAGAAATCCCCTGCCCTGCATGCAAGGGATGGTTTCCACAATAACCTGAAGCGCACTCGCAGACCGAAGCTATTTGGCACACGTAGCGTTTGTTATTTGCCATGACAAAACCCACCAGCCCTGTTGGGATTTCCCGGTGTCAGTAACCGCAACAGAGAAGAACAGGTCTCTGGTATCCGTGGGCATTGATCCAGAGCCAACGCACGGCCCAGCAAGGCTGGCACATGTCACTTCAGCTCTTACCTGAACCACAATCAGCTTCCTCTCCCTGGGTTTTCCATCAGGCCATTCTTCTCCAAAACAGAAGTAGATCTCATATGGTGGCTGTTTCTCAATTTGTCCTTTCTGATGGGCAATGAGCTCTAGGAAGAAAAGCAGAACACTGTGGGGTTGTCCTCTTCATTTAGAAACACTCATCACATCCCACCTCATTATATCATCCCAGATCTTACCTACACACTGTCCTTTGCCAGAGCCACATCTTACACGTACACAATTACAGCTCGTTTCTTTAACAGCAATGCCCACCAATGTTTTCCGGAGCATTAAATGAGCGCACATTCACTTCCTTCTGATGCGCACCTGCTCCATGGCCACTGAAGGCGGGGAAGCAGTGGCCCCTACCCAGGCTCCATGCAAGAGCACACTAACAGGTGGATCCAGTCTGAGACCCAGTGCAGACCACCCTTTCCAATAGTGCCACCAAGTGCACAGACCACTATGCAAAGCTATTTTCTAGAAGCAGAAGCTACCTACCGCTTAGGAATGTTTCCAGACAGAAGAGTTTGACTTTCTTTTGCCTCTCGATCAAATTTGGTGTGGTAGAGGAAGGCGCACAGGGACCAGACCAGTACACCTTACACTGGCAGAGCCGGACAGCGTAGATGGCATGGCCGCTGACCTCCAGGATCAGTCCCCTGTCCATAACATCCAGCAGCCGACTTGTGAAGACCTTCTGCCTTTCATTGGTGATTTGCTCTGTTCCTGGAAACTTTACTTGCTCCAAACTAATAGGCCCAAATAGCTCTTCCTGGTCTGGCATAGGACCCAGCTCTCCGTAGAAAAGTCTGCATCCCTGCGGGTTGCTTACAGTCGTCGTTGGTCCAGTCTCCTTTCCTCGATATTCAAACTTGATTTCTAGGTCTGTCACTGAGAGAGAAACTGTCAGTATGGCTTTTCCTGGACCTTTGTGTGTACTGTATCAGCAGAAGAGACATGCCACACAATTCACGCTTACAGTCACAGAGATGTTTAAACTATACACAGCTCTCCATGCTAACAAGCAAACAGCCACAGGAAAAAAGTCAAAACACTTTTTTTTTTTTTTTTTTTTTTTAAAGTGCAACGACAGAAGCACTACAAATTCATATACGTACTTGGCAGAGAGCTGATCCAGAGCTCAGGGCTGCTGAAGAAGTCATGCTGCAGCGCAGTTGGGGGCATTTCCATATCTAGAGGTTCATTCTTTGGCCACACAGCTTCAGGGCTGCAGTTTTCTGCACTGGCTGGAGCCATTGGAGAATCTACAAAAAGGAAACAATTCTTCAATAACTTAAGATTTTATTTCAAGCGTGCACCAATTTACAAGCAAATACCTTCACCAATACATTAGTCTATGCCACCAACCATTGATATTAAGAAATGGAAATGTCTCTTGAATAGGGACATGCTGAGATTGATTCAGTTCTTCCTCTTCTTCCTCATCAAGATCATTATCCTTTTCATCCCATGGAGCTGAGCCAGTGGAACCTGCAAACAAGCACATCTTTGTGGGCAGTCGATCAGGGTGAAACACGGCAGTGCATTTCTTGAAAAAATATTGTAAACTTCTTATTAGCTTTGCAGAATATTGGAAATTTACTTCTGTGTTTTCACAGAATAGTTTGGGTTGGAAGGGACCTTAAAGATTGTCTAGTTCCAAACCCATTTTCTGAATATAATTTTTTTAAAAAAGGAAAAATCTGATCTGTACAACATACTATTTTCAATTTAGTTCAGTATAATTCTAGAAAGCTAAGGAAACAGATAAACTATTGCCAACATTGGCCTGTTTAGCAGAAAACATGCAACAGTGTACAGCTTTATTCTTTTTAGTACAGGCACACTATGGTTCAAAGTCCTCCTGCTTTCAGTGCAACGGGGCTTACACACAGCAGCTGCTTTCTGCCACGCGCAGAGGCAGCTTGAGAGTTAATGCCGCGGAGAGAAAGGAACTTGCATTGGACGAGGCCTGCTCAGTAACCAGCCCTGTGTCAGCGAGGCCCTCACCTGGATTAATGATTGATCCCTGGGACTGCGGGATATCGCACACTTCATAAATTTTAATAGGATTCATGGGCACCTCCTTGGTGCCATCATATATCAAATTAAATTCCCGGCTTTTGTTAAGAGCACATCGGAGCTGGGCTTTCCACTTTGCAGGGTCTGGCTCATCGACTCCTTCCTGGTACTTTCCCGTTTCCACAGCCCAAGCCTGGGGACAAAGTACACTGGCTCAGTCCAGCCCTCCCAACAGAGCAGCTTTTATCAGAAATCAAACTTCCAAACAAATTCACTGTAAAAGCCTTCTCTTGCAGAAGTCTTAACTACAGCTCTTCTGATAATAACAACAGACATTCCTGCTTTAATGCTTTTTCCATTGAAAGAAAGAGGAGGAAAAAAAGATGTAAATTCAAATTTCAAAAAAACATTAGCAATTCTGAGCATGCATCTTCATACAAGTTAAGAAAGGATAAATTGTACAAGACTGTGCACTGAGTTTCTCTAGGTGTCTCAGGTTCCATACCAAAAGTCAGTTTTGACAGCAAGCCATGCCCTGCCTAGGAGGAATGGACTCGGTTAAAACATAGCGGAAGAGCAGCCACAGACATCCAGCTGGCCCTCTCCCTCACTCACCCCAACATCAGACTATCAGTCCACGATCCCTCCAAGGCAGAGGAGGTCAGAAATTCCCCAAAGGAGCGTAGGAGTTATAATGAATCCCTTGGGATAACAACATTAAGGGGAGCAGTGATGAGTATTGGAAGTTTGCGGTGGACGTCTTAAGATCGGTGTAACAGTGTTTAATGGTTTGCTGCTAAGAACAAGCCAACTACCACATCCTAAACCAAGCAGATGAAGCAAATAGCAGCAATGTTCCAGAGTCCACACAAACAGACATCGGCTGGCCTCTGGTGGTTGGAAAGGGTTAAAGAACTCAACACCGTTTCAGGCAGTGCCAAGCTTGGCATCCAGGTGCAAAAAGTGCCTTTTCTGAGGTCAAAGAAATAGGACAAAATGTGCCTGGAAACAGCTCCCGGGCCAACAATTCAACCCTTTGTCTCTGTTTAAGAGCCGTGGTATATCCGAGCTCTGCTCTCCCTCACCTTGAAGATGGTGTTGTCCTCCTCGTGCTGCGGGCTGTGCCGAGTTGCGTGCTTCCAGGGGATCTGAAACCGCTTGGCTTCTCGGTTCAGCCAGATAAGGCCGGGATACATACCGCTATCTACCTGGGCTACCAGCCATGGCTTCAAGCGAACTCTGCGCGGGTGCAACGCCATTGTCTACAAAAGAGAGGGATAATAGTAGACCAACTGCTAAAGGTCAGTTGAGACTCATATTCTTTAAAAAAAAAAAAGTTAATTTGATGAAAAAGGACCCTATGCAGTGTTAGTGCTATTGTTTGTTATGCTACTGCACACTGAAACCACTAATTCAGATTCAGCGAGATGACTCTTCTGCTGGGAGGGGTTACAAACACGTCACGAAGCGGGGACCATAATTGTTACAAGAACAACTTACTATTAAATATTCCAGTAAGTAGAGACGGCACGTTATTTGTGTTAGCTGAGCACACGGAGGGCGAGCCCCAGTCAAACCGAGCTGTGAACGCTGCGCAGGAGATAAAGCCACAAACAAGCCACAGCAAGAACAGGCAGCAGAATTTCAAAAGCCTCCGCATACGCCGCAGCGAAGGGGCCTGTCTGACCTAGCTCTTCTTCAGTCGTCTCAGACGTGCATCCAGGAGGAGAAAAACTAAGGTGTGCCGAATCAGAGGCTTTTGCCCCAGCTGAGGTAAAGGTGGAAGGCTCAGGCTGAAGCGGAGGGGACCGTTTGATCAGACAGACGTCCCTCTGAAAGTCATTTCATGACTTTTTCATGCATGCTCTGAATGCAGTATAATCATTCACAAACACCACTGACCTGTAATAACCAGGATGTTTATCCAGAAGGACATGAACTGCAAGTCTGCCTGCACTCCTGCTAAAAATCAAGTGATGTTGACTTAATGTTTAGGTTTTTAAAAAAAACAACGCTGCAGTTAATTGATCAAATGTGGTGTTGTTTAAGTAGCCCCGCATTCCTACTACATTTGCAACCAACTAATAATATTTTTCTTGCGCAGAACAGATACAATGCCAAACAAACAAAACTAACGACTGTCCCTCTGCAGGAAGAGACAGCATTCGGTATCTTTAGATTTTAGGAGGGGACTTTTATGCCACACGTGTGCTTAGAAGGTCCATCTCCCATGTTAATTTGTAAATCTTGAAATAGATGTGAGAAGCGATAAATATTCCTATTAATAAAGCAGCTACAGGATAAGTAAAACCATTGCCATAAGCTCTGAATACTGCTGCAGGAGTTGCAAAATGCATCTAGTGGCAGAGATAGAGGAGATTCAAACACCCTATCCAGGAACTAGTCTAGGAACAGGCTTTATTTGTTCAAATACCTGCAGATCCCATTCAGATGCAAGTGTTCACACAAAATTAATCTGAACACAACTTGTTTTATCTGTTAAGCAAAGAAAATGTTCACATTCAATTGCAAATCATCTTTAAATAATAGTTTGAAAATGTACTTAGTCAAGGACCTGGGGACATTAGAGACTGCTTCCCAGGAGCTGCAAAGGATCACAAAGCAATCATCAAAATCATTTGTGTGCTTCTGAAACTGCTGTATTGGTTATCCACGTTGAAAATCCTACCAGAATTGAAGTTTCAGTAGTGTGTTTGCAAAGACACAAAGTCCAGGTTAATCCTGGATTTAGAATTGAGACCAAAACTGGGTATCGATTTCCCTTGCAAAGGGGAAAACAGTGACTTCTCCCTGTAACAAAGAAATCCTAACTAATACTTGTTTCTACAATCTCTTTTACACTTTACTTTCCTACGAGCAGCCCCCTCTGCTTCTAGTAACATACGCTGTGTATACACACATTTGCAAGACCAAGAGCAAATTCAGACCCACACACCAGGGAGAAAAATTCATGCCTCTCTCAAACAAAATAAATTCAGTCACATGGAGGGTGCGCTGGCGCTGCCGTGTGAGGTCTGAATTGTCCCTCTGATCACAGACAGCGTCTGTCAATATGCGACATTACAATGCTTTATGACCTTTTATCACCAATGACTTGTTGACACAATAACGGAGAGCAAATCGACTTGAATCCCATTGCTTGGCTCAGACGGTGAGTCAGCCTCTTACAACCTTCAACTTCAATCCAGTGGGGTCCACTAATGCCAGAGGCTGCTCCCGCCCCGGGAGCTGCACGGGTGAGCTTGGGGAACGTCCTCACGCTGTTAATTGGATTTGCCAAGGGAGGTTTGGCCCTCACTCAAGACTCCTTGGTGCACATACCCAGAAATCGTAGAGTCAGGGACTAGTTTGGGTGGGAAGGGACTTTTAAAGGCCATCCAGTCCAACCCCCTGCCATGGGCAGGGACATCTTCAAGTAGATCAGGTTGCTCAGAGCCCCGTCCAACCTGACCTGGGATGTTTCCAGGGATGGGGGGTCCACCACCTCTCTGGGCAACCTGGGCCAGCTCACCACCCTCAGCATAAACAATTTCTTCCTTGTATCTAGACTGAATCTTCCCTCTTTAAAGCCATTACCCCTTGTCCTGTCACAACAACCCCTGCTAAAAAGTCCCTACCCATCTTTCCTGGAGCCCCTTTAGGGACTGGAAGGGACTCTAAGGTCTCCCTGGAGCCTTCTCTTCTCCAGGCTGAACCCCCCCAGCTCTCTCAGCAGGTCGTCACAGCAGAGGGGCTCCGGCCCTCTGAATGGAAGGATGCTGGAACCTGTAATCCTCCGGTTTGCTTTATTACCACTCAGGCTATCTGGTTCAGGGGGTAATAAGCACATCCCTGTGCTGCTAATGCATCTCTGGTCAGTGATGTAATTATTCGCTGTACCCCAATTAATAATAAAGTCATATGTTTTTCCTTGGAGGGGAGACGTTCACCCCAACAGGAACAACTCAAGCAGACCCAGGAATGAGTAGACATCCTGCAGCCACCTCCCCGACAGCCACAAACAAGTGACCAAGGTGAGGGACAGCCCCAGTTAACTGTGGTGGCTCTCGGGGCCACGGCACAGTGCCAGCAGCGTCACAACACACGGCGCACCAGGAAAAGGCGACCTGCAGCCTGTCTCGGCCTCGCCACACAGATGCTTTCACTCTCCGCCTGCGCACCCAAGCGAATTCAGTGATCCCACTCCACCCCGTCATGAAGCTCTGAAGAAGGAAGGGTCTTCTCTGGCTTCATCGCTGCGATACCACAGACCTTGTCCCTTGCTCATTACCTCTGTTTGATTACATTATCCTGTATTTAGTGGATCTGTATTAATTGTTTTTCAAAGGCAAGCAGCTCAACCCTTAACATTAGCATCCCCACAGAGAAACAGGATGAATTTCCACCTAAGTGTCCAATGCTTAATCGTCTTCCTACATGGGGAACCTATAGCTCCCACCTTTCCGAGATCCCTGCATCACTTTTGTGGCAGCCACCCGTGCAGGGCGATCGACGCGCCTTGAGCACAATTAACTCTTGCAACTCACGATCCTGCACCCCAACCGGGTACCCTCAGCCCTCTGCCATGCCTGGACTGCCCCTGAAGTTGGAAGGGGTGTGAGTTCTTACAGATCATTTGGGTTCTTGGGGGGGTAACCAGCTTTGGTCTGAAAACAGCTGTGGGTGAATGGGGTAGGGGGGCAAATATTACCCCCGCCCTGACTCTAGGCCCCGGTTTACGCCAACTTGAAAGACGTAGCCTAGGGCTAGTACAGCCCCAGCCGGGAGCGGATGGGGAAGGAGCAATAAGTAGGCATTTTCAAAGGGTTTTACCCTCCCGGCTGCCCTCGGACCGCGACCCCCCCGCACCGCCGTCCCCGGTCCCAGCCCGCAGCCGGACGCGGGCCCCGCGCCGCCATCCCTCCCACGGACACCCGCGTCCCCGCCGAGCCGCCCCGCGGCTTTTCCAATTCAAATCGACCCCCGCCGCCACGGACCCCGCTCCGCCCGCCACGGCACGGCACCGGCGAGCAGCCCCCGCGGAGCGGACTTCGCCGAGGGCCCGCCGCCGTCCCCCGAGGCGGATCCCCGGGGCGCGGCGGGCCGGTCGCCCCGGGCACCGCGACCCCCCGCCCCACCCCTGGCGTAACTTACCCCTGCGGCGGGCGGGGGCCGGCTCCGCGCCCGCGGGGGCTCTCGGCCGCCCCGCGGGGCCCACGCGTGGGCGCAGCGAGGGGAGCGCGGCCCGGCACACACGCACCGCCCGCCCCGGCCCGCCCTCACCTGCCCAGGTGCGCCCGGCGCAGCCGCGCCGCGCCCGCCCCGCCCACGGCCGCGGGGGGGCCGCGCCGTGTCCCCCCGCCCTGCGCGGGAGCTCCGCGCCGTGTCCCCCCGCCTCGGGCGGGGTCCGCTCCGCGTGTGCCCACGGCCGCGGGTAGGGGTCCGCACCGCGTCTCCCCTCCCCCGGCCGCGGGGGACCGCTCCGTGAGCGTCCCCCCCCTGCAGGTCTCACGGGCAAGCGCCCCCGTCGTCTTACCGCGTCTCGTCTCCTTCTAATGGAATATTTAGGAAAGAAAACAGAAAGTTCCTGGGTTTTTTTCGCGGCTTCACGCGTATCTGGCCCAGATGATCCGCAGTGGCAAAACTTCAAGTCGGCTAGGGTTAACGCAAAGCCACGGGCACCTAAGTTTTCTCTGAAAAGCATCAAAATGTTCCTCTTCTCCATTCCCCCGGCACACACCTACCTGGGGCTGCGAGGGGGCTCCACAGCATCTGCCCCCGGCCCGGCCACAGCCTTCCACTGCGATCTCTGCCAGCCTCACGTTTCATTTCTTTTCCTCGTAGGTGGAGAACCATGACTCAGTGGTGAATCTTGGTTTCAGGAGATCATACTATACTTTGCTATTCAGTTTCAATGAAGCAGAAAAAAACATTGGGAATTTCCCTTCTCTTTCCCATCATGAACACTATGGATAGTGCTGATTCCTGATTTTGGAAAAGCTGACTTACATCCAAAGCTCAATCCTATGCCAAGACTTTGGAACTATGCAAAATTTTTAAAATCTTCACACACAGTGAAAATGTAGTTCTGCATTTTTATTGAAAGTTTGTCGTGCAGGATAAGTGTTTCAGGCTTCATTCATCACCGAAGTGTAGCCACGCAGAGGTAACGTTTAGCAGGAGTTTGTCAGCACATAATAAAATCTTTCTGGCAACAAGCAAAAGACAATAGGTGACACTGGAAGGTTAGTGGGGTTTCTTTGTGGGATAGCACTGCAGTGGTGGATTTTAGATGGCTTTGGTTTGTTGTACCTGACCATTTTTGATATGCAAAACAAGGGAGAGCTGCTCCTGTAACGCTACCTTCTACTGTGTTGTTATTCCTGCCGTATGAAAATGTGCAACGGCACGGCCATTGTGGTGAGCGACTGGGAAGAGATGCAGAGAGACGCTGGGCTGAACGCCCGGCCAGGGTATGAGGGATCTTTGATCTCTCCTCAGATGGGTCAGCACAAAAGCTGCCATTCATCCTCCCTGCATTCCTCCAGTCCACGTGTCCATCCCGCCTGGCGACGACGGGGAAATTTAAGGATGCTTCAGGTTTGCTTTCCTTTGTGGCCTGATGCTCAGAAGCAGACACGGACGGTGATGCCACATGCTCGCCCAGGCTGTCTGCGGCAGAGGCTGGGAGCAGCCCTGGGCAGAGCTTCGCCCTTCCTCGGTCCCTGGCGAGGACACTGGATCGCCCAGCCCACCAGAGGGGTCTTAGGGCAGGTCAGGGCTGGGGTATTTAAAACAATGGAGCAACGCGGCAAAATGAGGCGAGGGACCCTCCAGCGTGTGCAAAGGATCTAGTGCTGCCTCTGGTTTCACTGAGGCTGGTCCTCTCGCAGCGGGCAGCGGTGTCTGCCTGCGCCCTGCCGCCCTCGCTACGGCCTCTGCTGCCTTCACCCAGCGGTAACGCAGATCCCAAACAAATGAGTCTTCCCAGGCCTCTATAGGGTTTGTTAGGTTTTTTTTCCCTTGAGTTTCTACCAGGCTCTGCTGAAGCGTGTGGCAGCATGTTGCGTTGTGAACCGACGGGAAATAAGCTGTCTTTTTCCATGCTCTTGGCTGGGAAACTCCGCAGCTTTTGAGCTGTATAGGTGATAATCTAGGGATAGCTCATTAGGCAGGACATGTAATCAGATGTTACCTGTTTGCAACTAATCATCCAAAGTGTTCGCTCTGACATAATACATAAAGCACCGATCCTAACCCTTCAGGCAGCCAAATAGCACCAACCTCTTTACGGCAGTGTTTTCTAGAAATCATTCTTATTATTTTTAGCTAGCTCTGCTTATATTTACCTCTACCTGCATCTTTTTTCAAATCAAATGAAGAAATCCTTTGGCTGATAAACTGTACTTTATAGGTGACAGTGTGCTGGCTGAGACACAGCAGCTCTGTCGCTACAGTCTGCAGAGCACACGCTTTGGACAGAGCGTATATACAGAGGAACTTTCATACCAGGAGCTATGGGATTTTATTTATTTCGGTGCCAAATTAACATCAGTACTTTTATCAAGACGATTGTATGTCCTGATACCCGCAGTAGCACCAGCAAGGCTTTGTAACCCCGGTCTCCTGCAGTTCTTTGTTCCAGCTCGAAAAGATTGTAGTCATCAAAACAAAGGGGAACCATTTTCTCTCCTGGGAACAGATCACTGAGTTCCCATAAGGCAAAACAAAATTATGCAACGAGGCAAGACAACGTCCTGGGCATGTGGAGTCTTGCTGGCTGCTCTCGGCGCTCGCATTCCACAGCAGCCCCGGTGCAGGAGCGCGGCATGAAATGGAGGAGGCTTCGCACCCGCGCACAGAACCCCCAGCTCTGCGGCTGGGCCCTCCCCACCCCGTCCCAGCACCACCTCTGCTTCTTGAAAGCTGTTTGTGACCCAGAGAGAGAACCCACGCCCTCAACACATATTAGCCAAGACAATTCAAGAAATATCATTGAGGGGAAAAAGCTATTTCTTTACATGGCATGCCTAACAGAGCATGGGGAAATGGAGAATGCAACAGAACTATTTCATAAACGCCACCGTGACTGTGGCTGCCAAAGACTTCTTTCAAGTAGGTCTAGCTAAGGGCAAACACTGGGGATAGAGCCAGTACAACTTTTTTTGATGAGCCAGACCTCAAGCTGCTCCGCTGCAGACAAGTGATCTTAGATTCAGGGGCTGAACTTCATCTGAAGCATTTACAAAAGGAAAGATTGAGGGTTTTTTTGTCCTGTTGCATTCTTCTAGGCACAAAGATAGACAAGCAGGATTCTTCTACATTATCAGATAAAAATATACTTTTTCATTGAAAGAGAGCAGTCTTAACCTTTCTGACAATGCCTCGGGTCCTTCCTACCCATCTCCATACTCCTGCAGCACTGCCTAGGTCCTCTTCTGGCTAAAACTCTCAAGCGAAACCATGCATTGCCTGGGCATCCTTATGTAGAGAAGCACAAAGCTGTGCTAGACTCCTGCAGTTTGCACATGGGTACATACACGCACATACAATACCACCCAGGGGTTACTTACGGGTGCGAGCAGATTCAGAGCAAGCCCTGTTCTTAGAAAAGAATAAGGATTTCTTTACTGTTCTGCAATATCAAACTTTAGACTGATTCTTAAGTGGTATTTTTCTATATAACAAACTCTTCTTTGCAAAGTAATTTAAAAAAACAAATTTGAAAAAAGTGAATAGTTTAAATCCCTCTGGGCCTTAGTGTTATTATAATGAGGAGTCTATTGTTCCCTATCAGTGTTGCTCCAATCCTCTTAAAAGAAGAATCCTAACTAGGTATCAGCCTAGCTCAGACATTTTTATAGCTACAGGTCATTTCTTTGCAGCTGACACAGCTAATGGTTGGATTCAGAACACCTGGTATGATATGGATAAAAGCTGGTGGCTCCAGTAAGCAGAGGAAGGAGGAGCAATGTGGGCCCTGGCAGGAGGTGCCTGTGGCCACCTGCAGAGCTGTGTGTTGTACAACATTCAGGGTAGGGGTAAGCAGGAAGAGTATTTCAAGGGATAAAGGTATAAAAGGGAGCTGGGAGAGCGAGGAGAGCTTGATGCTTTAAAAAAATAGGGAAATAAAATTTTACAATGTTCCTGTTATTTTTTTAAGAATGAATTGTGAGAATGAGGGCAATTTGTATGTATGTGTGTTTACTAGTTCTCTCAATTCTTTTGTGTAGAATGAAGCTTATAGTAGGCATTCAATTAACTTTATGCATTAGCAGTTTTTTCATGTGAGTGGTATTAGTTGTAAGTACTTATTTTTTCACTGTTTGCTCTCTGTAATTGCTGTTTGTTACTGTGCCCTATTTTGATGAAATGTTGAGTATGCCCCACTAGGATATGCTGAAAAACTCAAGTTAGGGAGGTTCACTTACAATTCTCTTTGCTAGAAAAACTACAGTAAAGTGAGTGGGGCTGTATGTTGTGTGTAGAGGGAGCCTCAGCTCCCAAAATCTTTGACCTGAAGGTATTAATGTGCAGAGGACCCTAAGCTTCTGCAGTCTGCTCCTAAATAGGGCACAGCTCAGAACATCTGAAGGTCTTTGTGACTTGTGGGTGGGGATCTCCTAATGATCTTAGTTATTTTTATAGGTGCCTGATACCACATGTTATGCTGCCCTAATGCGGAGAAGCAACTCCACCATCACCAAGCAAGCACACAAAGCTCTAGTGGTGAAAACTGTAGGAAAGAAAGAGGAAGAAGAAAGTAAAACACAAAAAAAGGCGAAATAGCAAGACAACATTAACAACAAATAAAGGCACAAGACAGCAAGAAGAAAAAGGGCAAAGAAAAAGCAACTAGAGGTGATAAAAGGACAATACAAGCAAAGGACTTTGGCAGAGTTTTCCTTTTTTTCCTTCTCCTTTTTTAATTTTGCTTTGTGGAGGGAAATGGGACAGCAGTTCACCAATGCAGAAGGAGAGCAAGCTGAGATTGATGTTGCTGAATTGCAGGAATGGTACAAGAAGTTTGTGGTTGAATGTCCCAGTGGGACTCTCTTCATGCATGAATTCAAGCGGTTCTTCGGGGTCCAGGATAACCGTGAAGCAGCAGAGTATATTGAAAACATGTTCAGAGCGTTTGATAAGAATGGGGTAAGTGGTGAGGAGTTTTTAGTGATTTGTCGAGTAATCCCTACCTCTTCCTTCTGTAATTTTGAGGTGTTTTGGTGCAGTTCCCACCCTTGTTACCGTGCTTCATGAGACTAAGGCAAGGGCGATGCCAGGGCACGAGAAGGAGCACGCGCTGCACCACTCTGTATGGGCTGCAATGGATTCTTCTCCTCATAAATCTGTACACAATTAAGGACAGTATGTCCCCTTAAGGGATTAAAAGGTTGAAATTTAGGAAGTTGCATTTTGAGACAGTATTGTTGAAAGATCCTCAAATAGCCAAGGTTGCTATGTGGAAAAAAATTATCTGTTAGGAGGATAAGGGGGGAATTATAGTGTAGGAAAGCCCTACTCGGGTTTGCTATACATTAGAGGAAGTGTATATATACAGTATGAGCAGGTGGCATGTAACAAAATATTGATTTTTAGCTGCTTGAAAGTGAAGGAATGCTGAACAACTCAGACATTCTGGTTTTGATTCCCTTTGCTGTATTTGTCATCAGACACCTGGGAAAAGTGGGCTTTCTGGTTTAGTAGCAGTTCATGCATACCCGAGGATTGGTGCAAAAGACAGCATCATACTAGCCTGTGATATTTTAGATACTCAAAAGAAATGTAATGTGGTTGCCTTTCTGATCTTGAAATGGGTAAACAAGGCTTTCTGAACTGTTTAACTCTTTTCCTGAAGCTGTTGATCATATTTGGAGTTTGGGGCTGTTTGTTGCTCTACATCAACACAAGAAAAGGGGAGACAAGTATGTCATCTCTCAGACATACAAATGTCCCTTAAGCTTCCTTTGAAACCAGGGGCATTTGAGGTGGTAACAAAAGTCAGTTTGTGAGAGAGGATAAAAAAAAGCTATGGGAGGTGTGGGCAGATTGATTTGTGTCAGAATTGGAAGTTGGCAAAACCCAAATTCCTGCAAAAAACTGAAGGTCCAGGTCCAAGTTCTGTTATGAAAGCTGTGCAGAAAGGGTTGCAGGGCAAACAGTGTGCATAAAAGGCAAAGTCCCATTCCTAGTTTATAAGAGTTTTCCTAATAAAAAAATAATCTGTTTTTAAGGGATGCTGGTACTTACATATACTAAGAACACTAAATAAGGCCCGGGTTCATGGTATATGATCACGGTATGCCCATGGTATATGGTCAATTGAGCAGGACTTACCAATCTAAAGGATTATTAGTAATATGGTAAGGAAATAAACCCAAATCCTAAATTGTCTTTTTGTGCTTCCTGGCCTTCGAAGTCCTGTAGTAGCAGTTTTTGCTCACAGTTACTGCTAAGCCTTTAGTGCAGAGCGTGCCAGGAGGAGATGCGCAGCCCAGGTCTCCCAGGGGATTTTGCTGCCTGGGTCAGGAGGGCTGTAAGGTGACATGGGGCTGTGGCAGAGCCCTGGGATGGTGTTGGTCTGCATGAGGGCATCTGTGGAGGCTGCCCAGGGAGCTCTGCATCCCTTCACTGTCTCTGAAGTTTTTTGTAGCATGAACACCTGATGTAAATCCTTTATTGTGGGTGTTCTTGCTGCTGCCTTCTGAAATACGATGTTTTCATTGTCTGTCTTCCTCAGATGAATCAAGATCAAACAAGGGGGAAGGGTGGAAGAAAGGGCTTGTGGTTGGGTGTTGGTCTCATTGGTGAAGCAGCTGAGGCTGTTGAGAACAGCAATCCCTTCCCAAAAAGTCAATGTCTCCTGCACTGATCCTCATCTGCTTCTCCATCCTCCATGTAATCTGTGGTGCCTTGGGGTATTTAAATTGCTTGTTTCTGGAGTCTTGGCAGGTGTCTCCCCTTATTGCACTGTAGGAAAACTGCTTTGCTCTCTGCTGTCACTGCTTGGGAGCTCATCTTTGGTGCAGAGGGGCATGGCTGCGCTCACTGATGGTCTTGCACTGGCATGAGTTTTCTATAAAGTGGAAAATAAATAGCTGTCCCATGGAGTATCTTCTTGGCAGTTTTTTATCTAGGTTTTGTAAGCAGGTTTCTATCAACAGCACCCAGATAAGTGCCATTCAGTGTCTTTTCTGTTTCTCCAGGATAATACCATTGATTTTCTGGAATATGTGGCTGCCTTGAATCTTGTTTTACGAGGAAAACTGGAACACAAGCTGAGGTGGACATTCAAAGTATATGACAAGGATGGGAATGGCTGCATAGATAAACCTGAGCTGCTGGAAATTGTTGAGGTAAGTAGGCATTGCCTAATCACTTATTTAAGCAATCACAGTTCTTTGGTAATGTAATGATGTATATGGTTTTTGTGATAATGAGGTTTCAAGGCAGCTGTGGGCAGTGATGAAGGGGAAATGCCTGCCCTTGGTGGAAGGGTCCTGTGTGCTGGGGTCTGCTGGAGCCTGATGTGGTGGCTGAGGGATGGGTTAAACCTGCTGTGGGCAGCATGGCCCCTGCTGAAGCTGTGCAGAAACGCAGCATCTGGGTGCTGTTGTGGGGTTCCCACATTCCTGCTCTGCCTTTCCATTCAACCTTTTTACACGGAGATTCATTGCACTGGCCAGTGGAGGAGGGCTTCACCCCAGGCTCCTTACAGGAGAGCAGCTGGTGAGAATATGCTGAGAGGCACAAATTAATACAGAAATCCCTTTTGTAATTGTTCTCTCTGGGTTTCTGTTATGTTCTGTGCTTAGCTTTAATTAGTGACTGTGTGAAGGTGTGAGAGAAGGCATGGGGCATAGCAGACAGTCTGACACAGGGTGCCTGGGTTCTTACTTTGGGTAAATATCTTGGTGATTGTGCTAGAGTCCCCTCTGCACCAGAGGTGCTGTAACACCCTTGCACACCAGTACTTGTGAGGCTTAAGCAATGGTTATCAAGCATTTTAGGATCTTGTGTGAAATGCAATATCAAGAAAACATCAGAAGCTGAATCTGTGGGAAGCAGGTCCTTTTGGCTGGGAAGTGTGGCCAGGCTGTTGCTGCAGCACCAGCAGGGGTGGGAGCAGCTGGGCAGCTTTCTGGGGCAGGGTCAATGAAAGTTTTGAGGTCAGGCAGGAATTGGCCAGAGCTGTGTTAGGCCCTTGCTAATCTCCTCTCTGGGATGACTTCAGACAAAATCCTTCAGCCTAAGGAGTAAAGTTAATAATGAACAGGTGGTTGTCATGGGAGGAATAGATAAAATCTGCCCCTTTCCAGTGACAAAGTGGAACAGAAACTATGGGTCAAAATATGTGCTAATACAGGTTTGCTCTTGCAACTTGGGCACAAGTTCCCCGGGAGAGAGGGCTGGGTAAATCCAGATGTGCCCAGCCTCAGATGTTAGAAAAAAAAATCATACTGAAAAGTCAGGTGATTTTCCCATCTGTGAAACTCTTGCCTTGTTCTTTGCAAAGGAACCCTGAGGTCTGACCAGTGTGTGCAAGAAAAATAGGAGGGCAGCAGCTTCAAAGAGCAAATGAAGTAATCCACAGTGTGTGTGAGCGTGAGGTCGGAGGTTTCATTAAAGGTCTGGGGCTGCTGAGTGGCAGATCTTTCGAGAAAGGTTAAAATTGCAGCCTTTGTAAAAGACCTTTACACTGTTGGGAAGATAATGGAGTTCACTGCTTTTCATTTTCCAGTCCTCCTCCTAATCTGTGAACTTCTTTTCAGTCTATCTACAAGCTGAAGAAAGCGTGTCGGTTGGATGTGGAGGAGAGGACCCCATTGCTCACGCCGGAGGAGGTTGTGGACAGGATATTTCAGTTAGTGGATGAGAATGGGGATGGTAAGCGATTGATGGCTCAGATTGCATTCATGTGTAATGAGAAGTTATCTGTGCTGGACAGGCTAGCTTTAATTATGTCTATTGACAAATCACTTAGGGCTATTATGTTACTCGTATTAGATGTGTTGGGTTTGGTTCTGGTCTGCTTGTTAGAATCAAGAATGACTTGGTGCAGTAGGAGGAAATCTTCCTTCTGGATTTTGTAATGTAAAACACACAGGGGTCACTATTCCATCTGGATTTTGTAATGTAAAACACACAGGGGTCACTATTCCATCTGGATTTTGAAGCCACACAGATCTCATCCTCTGAAAGCCCCCAGTAGCCAGAGTGCAGGTCCCAGTCCCAGCACAAATAGCCTGAGTAAAGACAGTGGCTCCAGCCAAACGGGAGCTTGCAGGATCAGACTTGCAACCCTCCTGGAGGAGCATGTCTCAGCTAATGTAATGCTTCGTGCCGAGGGACGGGGCAGGTGCGAATGCGTTGGGTTACAGTGTGGTGGTTTGTCTTGGCTAGCTGGCCTAAACTCTGTGGGGAAATGAAGTAGAGCTTTTGTCTCATTAGCATATTTTCTGAAATGGATATGGCTTTTACTCCTGCCTTCCTCCTCTTATGTCTTATCTGTTATGTCTTGTTCTCCCCGTCTTGTCCCCTCCTCATCTCATACACAGGACAGTTGTCTCTTGACGAGTTCATTGATGGGGCCAGGAAAGACAAGTGGGTGATGAAGATGTTGCAAATGGATGTAAACCCTGGGGGATGGATCTCTGAGCAGAGGAGAAAGAGTGCGTTGTTCTGAGAGAATTCAGTTCTGATACAGCTGAAAATGTGATGCTGACTATGACTGTGGTGCTCTCACTCCAGGCTGGTAGCGGCTTTCCTTTTTAATACATTCTCAGCATCCAGATGAAAACATCGGTGGCTTAAGAAGCTGTATCTCAATCTAAACCCCATGTGCTCCGTGCTGCTGGTACCCAGAGACTATTTTTGGCCCATGAATAAGTCTTTCTGTGTACACAATGCCATGTTTGCCAGCCCTGGTTTTCGGTTACACCTCAAGGAACAAACTTTTCGTGGCTTCCTGCAGTGGATCCTGGGCAGGGCTTTATCCTGATGACAGACAGGGTTGGGAAGTGAGAAGTCCTGACGCAGTGGTACTGTCTCCAGTGCAGACCGGTGATTGCCTCATTCATGCCTGCAGAGATACAAACACATCGAATCAAAACTGACGACCAAGGAGGTGCTCTGGCAGGCATTATGCATTCAGGATGTCTGTTATGCATAGTAATATTGATGCATATTTAGATTATACTACTAATATAAAATGATTGAATGCCAACATATCACTATCAAAAATGAGACTCGGATTATAAGGGGTAGCCGAGACAGTACACAGAGTCAAGGGAAATATAACATGCGGGCCGGACAGGTGGGGTGGTAACTCCTTGCACCTCCCTCCGGTGGACCAGCCACTGCTCCTTGTACCTCTCCAGGGACCTGGGCTTCTGTGGGGCTGGAAAAGTGCTATTTCCAAACCCTGAACGCAATAGAAATGGTACCTCTTTACAGCCACATTTAGAGGGCAGATCTGCACGAGTGTGGTGCTGTTCCTTTTGAGCCGATGTTTCTTACCGAAACATCATTCGAACAGCTTCACCTGCCCTGTGAAGACTCAGCAAGCTCAGGGAGCTCCAGGGCTTTCTCTGCACTGGGAGAAGTTCTGTGTGGAAGGAGAGAGGAGGGAAGAGCAGAGTTTTGCTGGGCAGGGTGTCTGCAATGAGAGGATCGGCACAGCTTTATTGGCAGGACCACAGAATGGAACAAGTGACAGAAAAAGCCAAGTGAGTTACTGGAGTAGTACAGTGGTTTTACACTGGACTTTATTAGCCACAGACTGCAGATCAAATTTGCACAGGTTTTAGGCTGAGCACTGCTCTTCTTATGGCTGACCCATATACCTGTATATGTACGTGTATGTGGAAAGGGAATTTGAGTTGAACCAGTAGTTTGGTTCACCTTCATTTGATTTATTGGATTATTTGCAAGAAAAAAATTCCCCTGGAAAATAACATGATTTTTTGGTCTGTTTTATTTAAACTTTCCTATGGAATCAGCGGGCCAAGTCACATCCATGGAAAGACTTGCAATCCCTTTCTTTTGTGGCCTTTATGACTGTAGTACCTGTCGTTAGCTGATTAGATTACTGGTGTGCAGTCTTGTCATCTTAACCAGTGTTGAAATTCAGGAACATGAGGAAGTAGTCAGGATACGACACAATCAGTGCTAGAGTTCAAATCCATGTACGTTTCCACTTCTAAATAGCCTTTCTAAGAGTTCTCTGTAAACACACACCAGCTTGTGGCATGCTTACTTACCAGAGCAGATTAGACTTCTAGTTTATGCTGCTGCAAGGCAGTGGTTTAAAGCTCACTCAAGCCAATAGTTTATCAGTCCGAGACCTGAAAGAAAAATCTTACTTCTGACTTGAGGGTCTGGAAGAAATGATTTGCTTTACTGATTTTTCCAACTTGTGGACAAATGTTTTCATGATAGGATACAAATCTCTCATTCCTTAAATTTCAGCAACTCAACCAACAAAACACGCTTTACTTCTGCTCCTTGCACAATTTAAGTGCATGTTTATTTACTCTAGTTGTGCACTGTGGGTTTACCTAAATGCTTTACATTTTCTTGTTCTGCTCACCTGGTGAGATCGGGCAGGGAAGGAGCTGCCTGGTGGCCCCCAGGCCAGCAGTCCTGCGCTGCGGTGGTAGGGGGCATCCTAACACTGAGCACTGCTGTGGCTGTTCATTGAGATTTTGTATCACATGAATTTAATAAATAATCACTTATTAAAATTCTATCTGTTTTGTAGTATTTATTTTTGACTTAGAATGAAGATGGCAGTCTGTGTAAGCATCTGAGCAAAATTGTAGTCTTTAAGACTGGTATAATGAAATTAAGGGAGGCCTTAACAGCTAACATGGGTAAGAGGACAGCTAATGCAGAGAGGGCGAAGCTATTGCAGGTGCAGAGTAGGAAAGAAGTATCTTCTAGTTCACTTCTATGTAGTGATGGTGGAAATCGTGTATATGATAAAAAAAATATTCTGAATGGAATTTGAAATAGTTGCTTACAATAAAGTGAGCTGACAGTGCTGCAATGAGATAGACCCTGTTTTCACCATGCCAGGCTTGAAACAGGAGCCTTGAAGAATTTAGGGCTCAAAGTGTTGGACTCTGAAGCAGGACACAGGGTGCCTCCACCTCCTCTGGGGGGAGCCCCATGGCGGTAGCACATAGCAGATGATGCTAGTGTTAGCGCTGGCATAACCCAGTGGAAAATTGGTCCTCTTACCAGTTGTGTAATCTTTTGTCAAGAAACTGCAAGGTGCTTTAGTCTTAGTCCTATTTTTAAATCCGTAGGTATAAACACTTTGATCTGCTCCCAAACTCAATTCAACATTCACATCAAGCTGTTGTCAGACATTTTGCATAATCCATTTTTCCAGACTTACAGCCCAGCTAGAATTGGATTTGACTGATCGGATTTGAGTCTAAATTGGGAAACAGGATGGCTTGGAAAAAGCAAATGCCATGTGATTTTTCTGAGCTTCTACCATCTGCTCTGGTGTTTGATGCCTCTGAAGTGGGTAGGACTGAAGGTGCAATAATCAGGTGAGAAAGCTGAAGGTGAGGATGTTGCTGAAAGTGGCTGATGGGGAGAGGCACCAGGGAGCCAAGGAGGCATCGCATCCTAGAATACTCTGGAAGGTGCATTCCCAGGGAAAGTGCTGAGAAGGAAAGAGGATAATTACATCTTTCTCTCTGCTTAGCCATGCTCTTTATCTGTTCTGAGAGGGGAGGTTCACCCATGGGTAGCCGGGGTTTGGTGGCTGCCCAGAGGAAAGGTTCGTGTCCAGGTCATTCCCAAAGCATCCACGTGCAGCTTCCCCTTGAAAATGTCACGTGAGATACAGGGTGGCCATGCCAGGACCTCAGCAGCCCCGTGCTGATGGCTGTAGGGACTGTTTTGGTCTCACTCGGTTGTTTTCCCCCAGCACCCGTGCTCAGTTCTGGCAGGACGGGAGAATACTCATTTCTGTCTTTCCTCCTCTTTAAAGGAAAGCGCGCCTCAGAAGTTTAGAAAGTATCTCAAACGTATTACCCTTAAAGAGCTTGTATTTAAGGTAACTAATGTAGGGCAGCCCATGCCCTGGGGATACGGGACCTTCAGAGGCAGCTGCTGGGACCCCGTTTTGTTTCATTTCTGTAACTCTTGCTCCTCGCACGGGGACGCCAGAGGAGACATCTTTGCGATTTGCCCCGGGCCGTTCCTTAGCTCGTCCCCTCTCCCGTTGGAGGCGGCTGTCTCGCAGCCCATCGGCTCCGTCCCCGGCGTTCCCGAGCGCGGCTCCCCCCGCGGGCCCGGCCGCTGCCCGCCCGGCGCTGGCAGGCAGAGGGCGCTGCGGGCACGGGGAGCGGGACCGGGAGCGCGCCGGGGCGGCCCCGGCTGCCCGGGGAGAGCGAGGGGCCGTCGGGGGGCGCCCTGGGAGCAGAGGGCAGAGCCCCGGGCTGGGCTCCCCCGCCCCGGGGCCGTGCGGCAGGGTGAAGCGCTGCTCGGCATCCCCCAAGGGGGATTTCCCCGCCCGCCTTTCCAGCTGGGAAAGGCCCGGAGCCGCCCCGCTTCCAGGCATCACGGCAGGACGCACGGAGCCCACCCAGGATCCTCCCAACCTCAAACGCTCCATGGATCTACCGTTTCTGCAGCCCTCAAGGGCAGCTTTGCATCCCACTGCAGCTTTTACGGTGGCTTTTACTGAGAGAAAGGGCGTGGTGCTGCCGAAAGTCACTCGCTGGGTGTTTTTAGTGGTGCCGCAACTCTTCTTTACAAACCTGGCTCCAGGGACTTGTCCCGGGTCACTGCAAAGGGAGGACCTGACCCCAGACCAGCCTCGCAGGCCCGTCACCCCACAGATGGCAGCTCCCTAAAAAGCCTCTCCCACTCATGCTGTGAGGCTGCGCTGCCTCTCGCTCACCGGTGAGAGTGTCACAAGAGTCAGCAACGCGTCCGTGGCTGGCACCTGAACAGCCACCACTATTTTGAAATAAATTAATTATGCAGGAGTTAGGGCAAAGAGAGTCACAATATTAGTTTCTAATTATTTTTAATTTGCTCTCTTAGAGGCTGAAAAAACATCCTTTGGAGAGAGACGCTGAGGTTTGAAAGGTGCCTTTGGCCAGCCGGCAATTCTGAGACAGCCCTTTTAGCATAACTTTGTCTTTATAAATAGAAATTGGGCTTGTCAGGGCTGCTTCTTGTGGCTTCTTGGGCACGCAGACGAGAGAGGCTGAATGTGTCACGGGCGGGACGGAATGTGTCTCTGTGGAGGGAGGGTGCACAAAAGCCCATGCTGAACTCGCTCCCTCCTCGCTGCTGTTGAAGAGACGAAGGAGCAAAGCAGGAGGTGCCTAGAAATGCGGGTGGGTAAAGCAGAGCTCTGGAAGAGAGTTGTAGGACTCCCCAGGGGGTGAGGTTTTATTGAAGCAAGCTATGCTGGCTCAATGCAGACGAGGTTCGGAAGAGCAGGCAGCACCCGTGGGATGCGAGAACCCGGGAGCAGCCCCTTTTCTATGCTGATGCTGAAGAAAACGGACCTCTCCCCATGCTCATGCTGGTCTTTCAAAGAACTATTTTAATGAAGCCAAAACAAAGGTTTCTGTACTTACATGAGACAGTTAATCTGTCCTGCTGGAAACAGAATGATTGACTGAAAGAGAGAAAAAGCACAACCCGAAATAATCTTGTAAAATATCTTTATTAGTTCACTATAAGATTGAAAGTACAAAAGCTTCCAGGTAAAACACTGTCAAATTGAAAAGATGCACAGGAAAAACAGTCAGAAAGTTGTTTATGAATTGCAGGCATCCAGTGTTAGATAACAAGTCTTTCAGCTAGGCAAGAGGTGCCTCCTGCTGTCCTGTATTGCCTCACCACGCCTGAAACTTGCTCCCATCAGATGAGGAAACCCCTCTGTGGGAGCAGCCCGGGCGCAGGGCCGTCGGGCGGTGCGGGGGCAAGGCCAACGCTCTCGCAGCCGCCCTTGTGCGTGTGCTGGGTCCTGGGTGCACCCTCTGCTCGTGGCACTGGTCGTTAGCACCGGCAGACGAGGTTGCTGTGCCCGGCATGCTATAAGAAAGCGTGACTGGGTTTTATTCCATGGGGGACGGTGCTTGAGCCCTCTGTTCTGTGAAGCTGACGGTACCCATTGCCTGCTCGGGAGTACTCGGGTACCTGTGGATGCTCGTGGTGCAGACGCTGCGTCTCCAGCAGCACGCCCCTCCGAACTGCACGCCGACAATTCGCTGCCATTGTAGTTAAAAAACCACCTGATGTTTGAGGGTGCCACAGAGTGTAACTTGCAGCAGAGTTCGAGTTTGTTGTACAGGTGATAAGACATGGAGGAATATTCCTACAAACATTCAAAAATTTTCCAGTTTTACCTCTCAGGTTACTGCCATTGCAGCCCTTCCAGATATTTCAAAGAGAAACATGCCCTTAAACTCAGATAGTTGTTAAAAAAAAGGCACCATTCTGTTTTAATGCTTTTAAACAAAGAAATGCCGCTGCATTCATCACTCCACCACTCTCCTTTTTCTAGGTCATAGGTGTTTTTATCTTACATTATCATTAATGATTGCTAACATAATAATAACAAATCAAAGAGCAAGTGACCAAAACTGTTGATCTCATGCTCTGGAAATATATACAGAAATAGAAGGTTCAGATCTCCTTTCTAGGTTTCCTACGCGTGTCCTTGGGCGACCCCTCTCACCGGGGCCAAGTGTCGCGCAGCCCTGGGGTTCATCCCCCACAGCGGCTGCAGGCATCGGCCACGGCCTCGGGGTGAATTTTGAGGCTCTTTTGGTGCATTCTCAAGCCGCGTGGCGTGGTGCCGCTGCCCTTCTCAAGGGGGCGAGTCTCTCCCCCCTTTCCCCTCAGCAGCAATGTCCAGAGGCCCCTGCACAGCGGTGGCCCTGGTGGCCCTGGTGGCCCCGGTGGCAGCCTCGGGGGGTGGCTCTGTGCTTCCAGCATGAGGGGCCGCCCTTGCAGCACCCCCTCTTCGCAGCAGCCTTTCCCATCGCCGGCGGGGGCGGCTGCGGCCAGGGCAGTGCCCGGGGGGCCCCGGGCTCCCATGAACCCCCTTCCGGGGGAGCGGCGCCTTCGGAGCAGATGCTGATCCCTGCGCTAGCGGGACAGTCTATCGCTTGTCGCACTGGCACTGGGACTGGGACGGCTCACCAGCTCCCACAACCACAACCCGATTTGTTTTAATAATGCGAGGAGGGGAAAAGTGGAGGTGAAGGCGTCCCGCGAGCCTAGTGGGCAGCCTCCGCCTCCTGCTCCGGCTCGTGCGGGTTCTTTCCATCATTCTGGATCAACCGGACGATGTGTGTCAGGTCCAGGCTGCGGGTGAGGATCTCCAGCAGCACCTCATCCTTTTGCACACCCTCCATGAACTCCTCCAGGGAGAGCTCGCCTGCGAGAGCACATTCAGAAAAGGTCCGTTAAACCCTGCAGCCTTTCTCCTCCCTCCGCCGGCAGCCTTGGAGCAGCCCCCCAGGAGCTCACGGACCGTAAAACCAGGCCCTTCCTGGGGTCTGGGGTCTGTGTATTGAACACCCCAGACCCCATCACAGCTAATCCCCATGCAGACCCCCACTCTGCCAGTGTGACGAGGGACAGTTTGCAGTGTCCCCTTGGGCCGGCTGCAGCCCGCGGAGCGTATGGGAAGCTAAACCTTCCCGGAGAGTGGCTTTCTGCCAGCTCTCTCCATGGGACATCCAGCACCTGGAATTGCTGTGGCAGAGTGAACTGCGGGTCGGGGCAGTGGGAGCAGAGTTTGGCATTGCATAAGAAACTTCCTCACCATCTCCGTTGATATCAATTTTGTCAAACACCATGTCTGTGAATTCCTCGGCCGTCATCGTTTCGTTGCACCGGTTGATGGCTCGAATAGCCTGGAGGAAAAGAAGGACACAGAGGACGGAGTTATGGATCCACCGGTACAAGTGGCCGAGTGACCAGACATGAGAGGCCAAACCTTTTTCCAGTCAGTTAGGTTCTAAATGGAATAAGTCCTTTCTAAAAAACTGGGGATTAAAATCACTTAAAAAGGCAATCAGTGCATTAAGAGATTAAGCGGGCACACTGGGATAAACCAGGAACCGCTCACTTCTGAAAATCCTTAGATTAAATTCAAGTGCTTATCTCAGCCCGGGTTTCGGTGCAGGTGGTTAAAGAACTGCAGCGAGAGGAGAAGGGGCTGCAGGTGCCGGGGGATGCTGGAGCCGGGTCCGGCCGGGGAGGGCAGCCTGGAGGGAGGACTGGCAGGGGACAGGCAGCAGGTTTGGCCGGTGCCTGCTAATTTACCAGGGAGTTGTCTTTTGGGTTGGAATATTCCTGTTAGAACCTTTCTGTCTACCTGCATTTGATGACCACAGTCTGTGAAGGAAACGGAAAAAGCTGAGCCCACTCACTTTGATGATGTTTAGCAATTCTCCCCGGTCAATGCAGCCATTCCCGTCCACATCGTAGAGCTTGAAATACCATCGCAGCTTCTGATCCACCTTCCCTTTCAGGACCAGACTCAGAGCTGCCACGTACTCCATGAAATCCATGTAGCCATCCTACAAGCAGAAGGTTAGAGACTAGATGAGATTAAAAGCAACGGGTCAGGCAGTAAGTGATTTTCCTGGTCACTTTTGGAAGTCTCTACAGGAAGACTCAGCATGTGGCCATCACCCTGAGAGCAGGGGCTTGGGGAGCGCAGGAGGGGTGCGGGTCCCTGCACCCCCTCCGTTAAAGGTGAAGCACCCTACGGGGAGGGCTCCGCGCTGATCTATGCAGAGTCGTTATGTGTTGATAACGAATGAATGCGGTGCGTGCACCTGGCTTGGGGCCTAATGAAACCTCGAAAGCCAGTGTGTGCTAAAGGAACCTCTTTATGCAAAGCGGTGGCAATTCAGAGGTCAAAGAGGAGCAGGCTTACGGAGATGAGCCCTGGGGGATTACCTAAAGTTGTCCTGTCTGCACACACCCACAGCTCCACGCTGCTGCGAGGGGCCTCGCGTGCAAACCGGTAGGAGCGGAACGAGATCAGGAATGACCCCGGCGTGTTGCTGACATCTCGGGAGGGGGAGGCGCTGCCCAGTCCCCGCGCCATTTCTGTATCTGCTTCACATTTGGTCACGTCAAAAGCACAAACAGTTTTATCTTTCACTTTCCTCCGAGGTGTTTGCCCACCACCAGCTCACGCCACGGCATTAGAGACGTTCAGCTGGGCCCGCAGACGGCTTCCAGCCGGGGTTACGGTACCAGTGCAAAGCTGCGCTGGGCTGAGCTCCCGTCCCACCAGCCTCCAGACGCTGCCCGGGACGTTCCCCGCTCCCAGGAAATTTGCTACACCCTGTAGTGCCTGCCACGGGGCGTCCCGACGGCACGTACCGCTGAGATACAAAGCGCTTTGGAGGAAAATGATACATGCTAAAAACCATGGAAAATCTTTGGAAGGGAATAAGCCAGAGTTTTGTCAATGAACAAAGCCACCGTGGCACGGGGCAGGTCCAAGAAGAGATCATCTCCTTTATCCCGCTGCTGCGCGGGCCAGATTAGGTATAAATAGCTACTGAGCCCCGTTCTCAGCAGGATTCCTGAGCATCAATTCCCTTTTCAGGCACGCATTCAAACACAGACAGTGAGCAAGGTAAAGGCCAAGGCACGAACAAAATACCTAAAGGATTTAGGGCTTGAACTGTATTATATTCAGTGGGATTGAGTCCAGTAAACCCTTTGGGTTGCCATAAAATATATTCCTCATCTCGCGCGGGGCGCAATTTCAAATGATTTGCAGGTAAAGGTGGGTGGTGCGTCCCCTGGAGACACAGCGTCCGTCTGCTGCCCTGGCGCTGCCGACGGCTGCTGGAGCCCCGGCACTGCCCCGCGCTGGGACTGCCCGTCCGCGGGGAACAGAGGGCCCCGGCTCCTTATCGTATGTCATAAAATCAATGAAACTGTAATCCATTTATAATTTAAAACAATAGAAAAACAAACCCAATCTGTTCTGCAAACCACAGCTCCCGGCACGCTGCACGGCTCGGGAACGCGCTGTTTCTGCCTGAGTGCAGCACTTGTTCTCACACTGCTCGCTTGGTCCCCACTGTCACAACATTTGATATTTAAGGATTAAAGGGCACTTCGTTTCAAAGGGATCACGGACTGGCAGATAAAACCCCACTATTTTAATAACTTAAAGGGGAAATATAAGTTCTGGGAGAAGTCTATTTTCTCCCAGAACAGTCAGCAAGTGAGGAGTTTTTGTTGACATTATTCACCTTGCATACCTGATTTTACGATTTTTGAGGCTGCTGAGAATAAAGCCGTACAGACTTAGCTACACACCTCCATCGCGCACACCCAAACACAACCCAGGCGACTGCAGGTGGAGCCCAGCACAGCGCAGCAGAGCACAGCACAGCGCAGCACAGCCCAGCACAGCCCAGCCCAACCCAGCACAGCCCAGCACAGCCCAGCCCAGCCCAGCACAGCCCAGCACAGCCCAGCCCAGCCCAGCACAGCCCAGCACAGCCCAGCACAGCACAGCACAGCCCAGCCCAGCGCAGCCCAGCACAGCCCAGCACAGCACAGCCCAGCACAGCACAGCCCAGCCCAGCACAGCACAGCACAGCCCAGCCCAGCACAGCCCAGCGCAGCCCAGCACAGCACAGCACAGCCCAGCCCAGCACAGCACAGCCCAGCCCAGCACAGCCCAGCACAGCCCAGCCCAGCACAGCCCAGCACAGCCCAGCACAGCCCAGCCCAGCCCAGCACAGCCCAGCACAGCCCAGCCCAGCACAGCACAGCACAGCCCAGCCCAGCACAGCCCAGCCCAGCCCAGCCCAGCACAGCCCAGCACAGCCCAGCACAGCACAGCACAGCCCAGCCCAGCACAGCCCAGCACAGCCCAGCACAGCACAGCACAGCCCAGCGCAGCCCAGCACAGCCCAGCCCAGCCCAGCCCAGCACAGCCCAGCACAGCCCAGCACAGCACAGCACAGCACAGCCCAGCCCAGCACAGCCCAGCTGAGCCGGCGCAGGCCAGCGGGAAGGACAATATTTACCTTATTGAAGTCAAATGTCTCAAACATTTGCTCAACGTATTTGTTCGCGTCCGGACTCAGGTTTTTCAAGCCAAAAAACTGTTTGAACTCATAGAGGGTGAGCTGGCCAGAAGGACACTCCGTCATGAACTTCTTATACCACTGGTGGCACTCGGTGGTGCTCATCTCCTCCACGGCTTTCCCGTCCATGTTCCCCATCTCCGCACCAAGCACTGGTCACTTTGCAGCCGAAAATTGATGTTTTCTGAAACTTGTGGGCTTTCTTTTAAATTCTGCTTCTTGCCTTTAAAGTCCAAATGTCGCCAGCAGTGCAGGGATCACAGTATCAACTGCCTCGTGCATGAGTTGTCCCGATTCAGCATTGGTGGTGATGGACGCAGAAGACACCTCTCCCCAGGAAAATTCAAAAGCACAAAACCCTCTTTGGACAAAAGGCTGACGTTTAAGTACCCAGCAAATCCCTCCCCGGCCAATGAGGCTCAGGGGGGTGATGGGCTCCTGCCAGGCATTAAGGGTTCAGGGTTAAAATAGAAAGGAGGTAAAATGGGAAAGTCTCACAGATTACAGGCCCAGCAGGAGATTACGAGAGTGGAATGTTCTCCGTGATGATGTAATCTCCTAATCCACTTCATTTATGATTTTGTGTGGGTCACATGGGCAACAGCTTTTGCACCAAAATCAGGGTAAGATGACAGAGAGAACCACTCAGAAGTCTCTGTGCTGTTACTGTCTTTTTGGTCTCCCTTAGTCTAATTCTGGCTGGAGGATTTCCAGACGGGGCCGTCAATTTGAGCCTGAAATTCAGGGAGAAGGAAGAACCAATTCAGCTCCCGTAAGAGATGCTGTATGAGGGTAAATTGGGTGTGCGGAGACAAGCATAGAAACATAATTGCTTTGAATGGTAAAGCTTTAAGTGCTTGAAATGCAGACACCAGATGCTACGATGATCCTCTCCCGGGGAAGCTCCCGCTCCACCAGCTGCTGGGTCCCCTCTTCAGTCTCTCTGCTCCTGCCACTGAGCGTTCCTCCCACGGAATCGCCCCGCACATCCCGGAGCATGTCCTGGCCGCTCGGCTGGCGCCAGTGGAGTTGAATGCGCCTTTGATTTTCATTTATGATGAATTACCATGAAAAATTCTCCGTGTAAATACGACCAAAACCCATGTTGGTTGTACCCTGATGCACAGCATTCCGGGAAGGACTGGGAGATAAAAAAGTGTCTCCTCAGAAAGCAGCACGGGCCAGATCCTCCACTAGCAATGAAATCGGTGTGACTACTGGATCTCTGCCAGCAGTGAGTCTGGTCCTATACACTTATATTTTTATATCTGGCTGCTATATATATATCTGGTGTATATCCTATACACATATTTTTATTTAGGCACTGGAACAGCCTGCCCAGGGAGGGGGTTGAGTCACCATCCCTAGAGGTATTTAAGAAACGTCTAGATGTGGCGCTTCAGGGCACGCTCTAGTGGCAGAGATTGTAGGGGGTTTGGTTGGACTCGATGATCTTAAGGGTCCTTTCCAGCCATGAAGATTCTGTGATTCTGTGATTCTGTGATCTGATGACTTTAAGACAAAGACCCCAACTGTTATATGTTGCGGAGCTTGGTATTGCTTCTGCACTGAAGTAAATCAGGAATAACTCTGCTAAAGCAGGTGACATAACACAAGCGTAAAACAGGTAGGAAAAAGGAATTAGATTGAAGAACGCTAATTGGATGTGCTAATCATGCCCTCAGCAGCAGCAGGGGGCACAGGTCCCCACTGCGCCCAGCAAGGAGAGCTTCAGTGGGGACTCTGGGCTCTGACCCCCCGCCAAAGGGGACGGGGCTGGGTCAGCCCGCCCTGAGGCGCAGAGAGGGGCTGCAATATGGAGACATTAATTAATAGCAGAAAGGTCGCGTATTAAATGTGGATACGTGCTCACAAAGTATTTGCTAACGGGGCATGCAGTTCCCCAGAAGAGGCAACGCAAAAGCTGAACCGCTTCCCGCTGCCTTCTGGAGAAGAGCTGCAGGACGCGCCGGCTGCACTTCACCTCTGGTTACCGTCTCATCTCTGAGCACCACGAGTGAAACTGCTCTGCCATTCACTAAGAGCAATACTTCGCCTGTGTCTAGGAAAGCCTAGTGAAAGAAGGTGCCCTTTCAAAGAAGGACCAGAGTTTAGGCTCAGCTGAGGAACCCGGTGAAACCTCCCTGTGTTTTACAGCTTGTGCCCAGGCCAGGCTGGTGCAGAGGAGCCTGGCTGGTGGCCATTCCTGCCACGCCGTGCACTGTTGACACCCTGTAAGCAGGTGGCAATAAATGACAGGACAAGTCGGACCGGGTTTTTAGAGCAGAATCCACCCTGTGTGTTTTTCTGGGGAGCAGTGGCACAGCCTCAACACCCGTTCCTCAGCTCACGCGTTCACTGCTGGTCATAACTCAGGCACTCAACAGGAAGCTGAAGTCACACCAGTCACTGGTTTCATTGCTTGGGCTTTATTGCTCTCCACTACGGCCTTCTGCCCATGGTGGGACTCCATTTCACAATGTTCGCACTTGATACATCCATCACCTTCCTGGTGTGATCGGTGTCACGGCGGTAGCGGTACCCGCAGGTTGGCTTCTGCGCAGTGTAGAAGGGACTGTACGAGTTGGAGCAAGTTGGTTGGTAGAAGACAAATCTGAAGGAGTCAGGCTGACGGCCGCCAAAATGGGCAACAAAAGGAACGAAGTGAGTGGCCAGTGGCTGGTGACATGCTGGATACTGCTGGCTCGTTGGGACGGGCAGTGTGTGAGAGACCTCCTGCATTGCCTTGGTCTCCTCCATTCCCTCTGGTGTCTTCTGGTCTTTGCCAGGGGCTTCTGGTGTTTTAGTCACCTGTGGAGCAAAAAAGCCAGACAAAGGCATTGTGATTGCCCCCACACTTTGCCATCTTCATTTGTGCTTAATGCCCTGACGCAAGAGTTGTGTACTGGCAACCAGAAAGCAGCAAGTTAAACAAACCAGGAGAGCTTGGGGAGCGCCAGCCCGCTTACACTCACTATAAGGGCAGTCAATACGCACCATAAGCGCTGAGAAGTCAGGTATTTACATTTCTTTAGCTAAAAACCTAGGGTGGTGTTACTTAAAGAGAAAGTGAGTTTAAAATCAAATGAGGTACTGGAAATATGGAAGCAACCTGGTGAAAATAAAACAAAGTATACTGAGGGGATGCACACGACGAGACCCAAAGGACTTGATTCTCTCTTGACCTGCTGGTTCAGCTGGTTATTTGTAACAGTGCAGAGTGAATATAAGGTGCTACCCAGTTTCTGATGTTCCCACCGTCAGCCTGATCTGGCTCACCCTTGCATCACTTTTGAGGGATACCACCTTTTCCTTCTGTGTTTGGCAGAGGGAGCCCCACTCTCAGATCAGGATCTCAACTACAGTAGCTGTAAGTGACAGCAGCACAAGCGCCTTGTAAAGTCTTCACCAAACCACAGCCACGGCAAACAGCCAGGAAAATGGTTCAGCCCGGTCTGCCCCACAAGAGGCAATGGGGCATATCAGTGATGGCAGAAACACAACAGCGTCCTTTGCAAACACAGCCTGGGGCATCAGCTCAGCCGGCTCCGGGTCCCTCCGCAGGAACCCAGCTCCACCCCGCGCCTCCCGTGGCCCTGCTCATGGCTCTTGCCACAGCTCTCAGGGGGTTCTTCACCCCAGAAACACGAAGGGAAAAACAGGGTTGTTGACTCCTGTGAGTCAGGCTCTTCCTTGTCATCAGTTGGGTCGTGTTTCTGAAGTCTTGGAGCAAAGGTGGTGCCATCGCCCGTATGCATGTCGCGGGGCACCAAGGGCCACAAAACCAGCCCGTTCCGCCCGTGCGTTTGCAGAGACCCTTTGCAGAGGAGGCGGTGGGGACGTGTGCCCCAGGACACACACGGGGTGGACTTGTCACCCATGGCTGCTCCAAGGCTGTGCTTGACTGGGAAAGTGTTTCTGCCGATGTTATTTAACCATGACTCAGTTATCTTGTTTTCATTGATGACACCTCCAATGGAAACTGGCTCTTCCCCCAGCAATTATCCGCTTTACTCCTGGGCGTCCTAAACGCTTTGCTGTCTGGCTTTATTTTTAACCTCGTAAAGAGGTTTCCCAGTTTCCGTGACGCCCTGGCTTACTTGGTGCTGTATTTCTGTTCCCTGCAACTGGCTCTGAACGCTGGCTCCTAAACCTATTAGGAGGGGGACACCCACAATTGTTTAGAAATCTCCTTAAAACTTTTGAGGAAAATTACCAGATCCTCACAGATTCACCACCTCTTTTTGTCACAGGTTTCCCCGGTACAGCCGCCTGCCAGATGCCTGAAAGGCTCCGCTGCTGGAGCTCAGGACAAGGGTTATTTCAGCAGTCGCTGCTGCACCGAGATGTCAGTCCATTTTTTTCCACAGGGGATAAAATAATGGGATTTTGACTCCTGAAGAGCAGATTTTGTACAACGACAGTCACTTCAGCGTGGTTTGTGTACCCCTGCTCTGGACACACTTGTTCAGGGATGATTATACTCACATAGGTGCACGATTATAGCTCATGGCCTTTCTCGCTGTGGAAGATAAGAGACAAGTACGCACACGACTGCGCTGCTGCAGCTGCCCCCACCCAGCAGGGAGGCATGAACGCTGTTAAAGCAGCACATTTGGGGTGTGGAGGCGAGGCCGTAGTTACTGTGAAAACCCAGCTGCTAAGTCATGTAGATGCTTTCGAGATGCGCAAGCCTTGCATGCGCTCGGCCATGGGAGGCTGACAGTCACTTCCAGTGACGGAGTGACAGGCAGGACACCCTCCCAGGGAGCGCTGAGCTTTAGGCTTTGCTCCTGCAGGGGGGTTTGTCTGCCCTGGGGGCTCCTGCTCATCCTCTGGGGCAGCCAAAGCTTGGCAGAAACATCCCTCGCACCCTCGTGCACCTGCTTATGTGATCGCTGTCTTTGAGGGGAAGCACCAGCTCACTGTCCACGGCGCTATTCACGGCACTGCCTGAATTAAGTCCCTTGTAATGCTGCGGCATCCACTCATACGTTTATAGATCCCTAATCCCTCCCAAACTGTCTCTTGTCTCTCAAAGAAGATCCCCACAGGTGGGGTCACAGAGGGATGACTGACTGCACCAACCAGAACAGCAGGAAGGGTTCAGCCGCCCACCCCAGGCGAAGGGGTCCCCCGGGCGATTGCCGGCACTGCCCCCCCGGCCGCCCCCCTTGCCCTGCACCGGGGAGTCCCCACGCCGGCAGCTCCTCGCTCATCTGTGCCAGGACTATCGTGTGCTGTCTGCTCTGAGCCCTTGGCGACCGCAGGGGCGAAGCCGGCTGACAGCAGTGCAGCCGGGATCTGTGCAGCAGGGGAGGGACGATGCATCACACGGACACCACCAGGACCCTTTTGTCCTGGCCACCCTCAGGCCAAGGGTCTTCCAGCCCCCTGCCCGCAGGAAGGGGAGGCGGCGAGATGGGGTCTCTCCTGCCAAACCATGAGCTCCCACCTGCGATGTCATCTTCCCGGCAGGGACCCCGGCGTGTGGGGCTGTCTGGGGCGGAGGCTGGAGGCAGCGCTGCCAGGGTGGGCAGCACTGGTCGTCAGGGCCATTGGGGCCACTGGGGGCCATTGTGACCACTGGGATGTCACCGGGTGGGGGCAGTCACAGGGGTGCCCCTCGGGCAGAGGGTGCGGAGGAGGGCAGGGGCTCAGCCATGGAGATTAGGAGGGTGCTGTTTCTCCTGGGCTGACGGGACTGGAGAAGGGTCGCACCCCGATGGGAACCATCGCTGCTGCCCGTCCAGCCGGGGCAGCCCGGGCTGCTCTGCTGGCCCTGCCACCCCCACCAAAGCGTGGCCATGGCAGCGCGGACCCACTCTCCCCTATAGACACAAGCTGTTTCTCTTTCCACGGGTGTAGTTTGCCATTCTGCAGTCATACACTGGGTTTCTCCTCCTGTCGCCCCCTCCCTGGTTCAGGTCTGGCTGGAGCAGGGAAGGATCCGCACCTGCAGGGAGCAGCTCCTCACGCCGGAGCAGAGGCAGATTGTTCCAGGCTGTTTACCCGCGCGGGGATCAAAGGCAGCCTCACACTGCGGTGTGTTACATCAGAGCAGGGCTCACATGGCTATTTCTACGCCATAAAATCCGCTGGCGATCTTCCAAGTGCTTTCCCGTGCTCTGTGCCCAGCCCGGCCCACCTGTCCCTTCAGCTGGGTGGCCTCTAGCGCTCAGGAGATCCCGGCGAGCGGCACTTCTCCTCCCTTAAAAATACAGCCCTGCCCCCAAACCGGGCACCTTTTTTGCATCTTTTGGGTTCACACTTTGCGGACGCCAGCCTGCCGAGCAGCACACCCCGCACGTTCTTCTTGCTAGTCCTGAGCTTTTTCTGGTCTTCTCGGGGGAGGTCCATGCTTTACTGGGAGGTGCAAATATTTTCCAGCTGGAACAAATACACGGGAGTGTGCACATGAGCTCTGGCAGACTCGTCTAGCAGCTTGTGTTCACTGGGATAATAAATTCACCTCAAAACGCGCATCCCTTCATGTTGTGAGGAATATGTTTTACTACGCTCACCACCCAGGGTGAGGCAAAACCACCGCTGGTGGGGTGGCACGGGTACAGCTCACCGCCCCCGGGGCTGCTGTGGACCCCTGCCCCGGGGCAGAGGAACACCGCGGCAGCAGCATCCGGGAGCTGAATCACACTCTCCCCTTCCCGCAGAGCATCCCTGCGGCCCCTTTGAAGTCTCTTTGTTTTAACGACATTTTGTGGGACGCCTTCGTGCGCCAGCCCAGGCTTTCTCATTCCACGGGATTTTATTGGCTTCTCTTCTTAAAATAGTTCCACTTCTCCTTCCCCTTTTCCTTGACTCTGTCTCTCTGTATATGCCATTCAATTTGTTCAGTCAAAGACTGTATCAGCAAGCCTGTATGCCTTGCCTGTCTTGCAAAGATATTGCGTCCTTTGTCTTTCCAGTAGCAAGTGGGTCCTTTATTTCATCTGATTTCTGCTTTTGAGAGGTGCCAGGGAATTTTCTTTAAATGTCCGTGGCTCAGGTATGTGGGTTCCCGCAAAGAGCTGGCTCCAGCACCGCTCTCTCAGGAGGAATGTTGTTTCAGTTTCCATCCTGTTACACTCTTACCTGCAGGCAGGAGCACCCCTTTGCTGCGATTTCGGCTAAAACATGGCTGCGGGGCCCTACAGCGTGTTCCCAGTGCAGTGAGCTCCGGGTGCGCAGGAGTCACCCTCGTGCAGAGGTTCGCAGGGTTGTTTCCTTCCCCCGTCTCACGCAAACAGCAGTTAAGATAACTGTCAGAAAGGGCGCGAGTCCCACTAATTGCAGGCCTCGTGCACGGAGCCGTCCCTTGGGCATCACCCGCTGCTCCTCCAGCGGATCTCGGGAGCGGCTCCCACCGGCCGGCCGGAGCTGCAGGTCTGCAGCAGGCTAAAGGCTCTGAAAACTCTCCTAAATAATTATAACCCCTACATTACAGCCACAGCATTGAATCCACCTGGTACCACATTTCAACTCCCCTTTTCTATCCCCGCATTTGCCGTTCAAGTTAATTCTCTTTATTTAAGTGCTGCCTGACAACTTGTGCCGTGATTAGGTTTTCCTTTTGAAATATCATAACAGTGCTCATTTTTCAGTGTTCACGGGTGATTGAATGTGTTGCCCTAATCTGTACTTTGTGGCAAGAAGGAGCTGTGAAAAGCATAATTTCAGAGTGATATTTAAATAAGTGATATTTATCACTGAGAAATTAAATCTATGTAATTTTGACTCGCAAAATGTGGTGGAAATAGGAGTAGATGTAAGACAGGATGACCTTACCCTGAAGCTGTGTTTCAGAGTTAATGTTTCCACAGCTATTTTGGGTTTAAAGTTCTCCAGAAATCCCAGCATTTATTAATAACTGATGTTACCCATTAACTCCCACTTTTTACTTGTATGACACAGAGGACTGTTGGCAATGCTAAACACTTGCTTTTGTATCTCAAACAAGAAATGATTTGGGGTCAAGTCCCACTGTCTTTAAGCTTTTGCATCAAAAAAACCCCAAGGCCTAGTAACATGCAGGTGGCATTGGGCAGGGAGATGTTTCTGGGCGTGCGTAGTCCCAGCGAAGCCAGTAGGGATCTGCAGAGGGGCTCGTACACATGGAGGGTGGGGGTTTAATGCTTAGTGAGAAGCTTCCTAAAAACTCAGTGCTAATTTGCTTCCTGGCACCCACTGGAGGGACGGGATCACAGTCCGGCTTTCCCTGACTCTGGCCGACATTTCCTTGTATTGCAAGGACACCTGCAGATCTCAGACAGGGACTTCAGGCACTGCGCAAGCAGAAAGTCGTGGGCAGGGGAGCCCAGCCCTCGGGTCAGGACGACAGCAGCAGGTGAATAAACAGGGTGAGGGAAAGATCAAAACTCTCAAACTTAAATGCTCATATACGACCAACTTGAAAAGATTGATAGTTTGTGTTGTGCTGGGATTTTTAAGAGGAATCAGATGTTATTTATTGAGCACATATGTTGGATATGTGCTCCGTTTCCAGGTTAGTAAGGTGACCCGTCCACCCAGTCACAGCCCGTAGCTTGTATCATCCAGTGAGTGTCATGATATTTGTAATCATCCACCAGTTTCTCGTGGACCCTGATGACATTACTGACCGCCTTGTCTCGCCAGCCTGTAAGGCGCGTTTGTGTGGCAACCGACTGGAAAGCTGCCTGCGTCGGCCGACCCCTTTCGCCAGTCCCAGTTCGAGGGTGCAGGGGCTCACTGACACTGCGGACCCCGCGGACCCTCCAGCTTTATCTCACCCCGTCTGGTCTTCCCCCCGCTCCCCACCGGCAGGAAGGGGCCGGCCACCAGCGGCCCGGGGACCCCCCGCGGCTGCAGAAGCCCCTCGGGCTGGGCCCTCCAGGGACCCCCCGGGGCCGGCCCGGCCCATAAAGCCCGCGGGGGCTGCCTCCGCCGGGCAGGGCGGGAGCGGCCGCGCAGCCCCGGGCGGCGGGAGGCACCTGGGAGGAAGGAGGGGCGGAAGGTGGGACCGGCCCGGCCCGCCCCCGCCCCGCAGCCGCCCCGGCAGCGGCCCCGGCCCGCCGCGGCGGGGATGCCCGGCTGGGAGCGCGGCGGGCAGCGGCAGCTCCGCCAGGATGAAGAAGCACCAGCACTCGGTGCAGGGCACCTTCAGCCGCCTCTTCGGCAAGCGCCACGCCAGCCCCGCCGCCGCTTCCCTCTTCGCCACCAACCCGCCCTGGATCTTCACGCAGGAGGTGACCTCGGACAGCGCGGGAGGCACCGGTCAGTGTCCCCTCTCCTCCCCCGGCGGGAGCCCGCGGGTGACGGGGCTCCGGGAAGGGGCCGGTGCCGGCGGGCGAAGGGGTCGGATGGGGCCGGGGAGCGGCGGTGGCTCGTTCGCCGCCCGGTTGGGCAACTGCGGGCGGCGTTTGGCAGGGCTGGGCCACCGAAGGGCGAGTTTCAGCCTGTGCTGTGCGGGCTGGCGAGCGCTCCGGGCGCCGGGGAGGGCGCGGAGGCTTCGCACCCGCGGGCTGGGGCCGGCTCGGTGCTCTCACAGGGCCGTAATCCGCTCTGGGAACTTAAACTTGACCAAAGCCGGCTGATAAAGAGTTGCGAATCTGTTTTATTGCTTCCAGGAGCACTTTCCCACGCCATGTTTGATCTGCTCCTTCCCAGGTTTTAGGTATTTACTTGTAAACCTGTTTCTTGGACTGTGTGCGAGGGGGGAGTGGAGGGTTGCATATTCCTCAGGATTTATTTGTATTTCTTTGTGGGTTTAATTGCAATACTGTGCCCTGGAGGCTCATGTAGGAGGGAGCCAAGTTAATAGTAATGGAGCCAGGTAGATAAAAGATATCAGTTTGCGGATAAAGTTTGGTGGCTGTAAGATTCCAACAGACACTTCAAGCTTAAAAATGGAAGCGCCGCTTGCTGAGCTGTGCAATGTGAAGCAGTGTCTGTCCATTAATGCTGTTGCAAGGTGGTTACACCCCGCAGGCCAAGCTGGTGAAACTAAGATAAAATGAAAATGCGATGGAGTTTCATGCATCTCTTAAACACAAAAGGAAAATTGCTGATTTCTAACTGTCGTAACTCTGAGGAGGATTTAAGCTTCCCTCTGATGTGGTTTGGATTTAAAAAAAAAAAAAGTCACTGTGTCTTCTTATTACAAGCCTGATTTCCGTGGCTGCAATTGCAGTACAAAGGCATTCCTTTCAGGTGTGGGGAACGGCTGTGTGGATCAGCTTGCAAAGTAAAAGCCAGGAGTCCTTGAAATCTGAGCATAAAGAAGAGCTGTTGAATCGCTCCGTAGCATCCTCTTGGCATTTATATCGTTAGTGCGACTTGTGTAGGGGAGTGTGACACACAGAAGCTGAGAGACCGTGTTTGGAGTAACGCGTGTGAGGTGTGGGTTTGTCGCAAGGAATGGCATGGTCACAGCTGAGAGTCCAAGGGGCAGATTCTGTCGTATCCTGACTTCCCCAGTGCCACGGTCTTACCCAGAGAAGCCCCGTCCCTGGCCCTGTCTCTTGAATATTTGCTGCACAGCTTCATGCCATCGCGTCTGCCAAAAGGAGTCCACTGCTTCTGCTAATCCCCACCTTAGTTTTTCATACAAAGTAAACACAAGTTAAGCAATGTGGAATGGGTGTAGGTTTGCATGTCACTGACTCAGAGATTCCTGAATATAGTGACTGATGCCGCCTCCTCGCTGTGAGCTGTGGATACCCCAGCATCAAACCTGCTACGCCTACTCCAGGTGATGCAACCCTGAAGTAGGAAGAAGTTCCATTGCATGTGTTGTAGGTTGTTTATTTTATTTCCCATGACTGAGAGTACGCAAACATCTCCAGAACAGGTTGAATGTCAAAAAGTGGCCAAAGCGTAGTTGGGGCCAGCCACTTCCGACAGCCTCCGAAGGCGTGTTTCCCCATCCCTTCTTCCAGGAAATGAAGCTGGCAGGGCACAGGTTTTACTGGTGACAGGCTCCTAGCAGGCAAGTCCAGTTTATCTAGCAAAGAAAACACAACTACAAGCACTTCATTTTACTTTAATTAAATGCATTCAGGTTAGTGATGCTTAGTAATCTAGGATCAAAGACCTTGTGATCTTTAATACAGTTTCTCACTGAGTTTACCTAGTGTCTGGTTTAATATAAAACTCTCATCTCAAGTCTCTGAACTACTCTATCACTGTTCCACAAGGCTGTCTGAATCCAAACTCTGATGTTGCATTGGCCTTAATTCTTGCTGCTTACTTGCTTAATATGGTGTCACCCAAGGGGTTATGCAAAAATAATAATAATTAGCTGGCATCTCAGCTGCTCTTGGGACTCCAGCAGCTCCTCCTCTGCGCCTGGGCCCCTCACAGGCAGGGAGGTCTTAAACCGCTGGTAGGACCACGCTAACTGAAGTGCAGGCTGATTAGTATTTCGAAAGCTAAAGAAAATGCCCCTTTTTTAAAGAATCCCTTGTAGTGGGAGAAGCTTAGGATAAGTTATGTCTGACTGTAAGGACAGCGATAGGATGATGGATACTCCTGGGTGTATTCCAGGGCAACTCGTGATGTAGGTGGTGGGAGAAAGGGAGAGCTTGCGTGCTTGCTGGGCTCAGTGGCATGTTTCAAGGCTGTGTGGAATTTATCGGCCTCCAAACCTCTGACTTCAGCAGAAGCTGAGGAAGCTCCTGCCCAGCCCCTGGCATGGTCAGGTTCTTCATTCCAGGTGTTCATGCAAGTGTTTTTCTTCTGTGGGAGTATGCACGCACACACACGTGTGTTCTCTTTTTTTTTTTTTTTTTTTTTCCTCCCTTCCCACTGAACTCTCTTTCTAAGGGAGCTTCTTGCCTGATCTCTGCCTGTCCCAGGAGGGCAGAGACTTAGTGCCAACCACAGCTACGTGCCACGGCAGCCCATGATGGGTTGGGGACGCCGGTGTTTGGGGAGCAGAGGCTGTCCCTCTGGGGGGGGACCGTGCGGGAGCAGGGACGCGCAGGAGGGAGTGGGATCACTGGCTGGGGCCGTGACAGCAGCCAGTTGTCTGCAGAGTCTCGGGGACTCCTCGGGCGGGCAGTCCCGCTCCAGCGAGTGCTGCCCGTGGGTTTCGGAGGTTTAGAAACACAGCCCAGCCCCTCTGCCTGCGCGCGGAGCTTACACAACCCTCGCCTCTGCGCTGCGCCTTGTATTGCTGTAGGACACTCGACAGAAACTGTGTCTGTGCTTCACGCTTTAGCGTGGGGTCGGGTTTGAGGACTGCTTCCAAACTTTTTAGAGGAAGAAAAAAAGCAAGCTGTTTACTTCTTGGTGTTTGTGTTTTGGGGTGGAGGGAGAGGTTGTTTGCTTCTTCAGTGGAACCACTATTGAATTCTGTTAGGTGGGAACACTCCTGCAGAGTTTTCTCTCTGATCACAGCTGTTTTCCAGCAATTCCCGCCCCCCCTGCTTCCTCAAACCCTCATTTTTTCTTTAATGTTGGTTTCCTTGGCTACGAATTATTTGTGTATCTCCTTCCAGCCAAGGTAGGGTTTACGTGCTTCAGTGCTTCTGCTTGTTAATTCATGCTGTTAATCAGACACAAAGAACGTAATTAAACTAATTTTATGAGCTTTATTCACTGTCAGAAATAAACCGGCCCAAAAGGTGTGGTTCAAGGTAGAAGCACAGGGCTGGGAACCAGGAATACCTGACGGTTTCTGCTGCTTGTAACACCGGGGCCCGGTGACTGCTTTCTGCCGTAGTGTCTCCATTCATAGCAGTATTTTGTAGGAAGAAATACTACTTCAGAGCCTTTCTCTGAAGTGTGAAAGTGTAGTGGCAAGCACGACTTCTCCCCCAGTGCCACGACTTCTCCCCCTGCAGCAGGGGTCAGAGACAAGTCACCCCCGCAGCGTGCAGAAGGGTGCTGTGGGTGCTGGTCGTGTCCGTCCACAGCTGTGTCACCTCCTCACACTGCCCTCGGCCGCTGGCAGTGGAATGTGGAGGGGAAACTCCTCCTTGGGAAGCCCCCACGTGTCCTGGTTCCATCAGGGTGTCTGAGCGGCGAGGCGTTCCCCGCTGCGCACCCAGGTCCTGCTCGGCACAAGCCAGCGGGCCGCTTGGGGTCCGGGACGCCTCCACTGTCCCTCTCCGCTGTGTAAGTGACAGGGACCTGTTGTCCTGATAGGGCTGAATGAAGAACCTGTAACTAGCTCTGGGCTTTGATGGCAACTGCCCTGCCCGCAGAGCGGTCGGCAGGCGAGGGAGGGCAGAAGCTCTCCCTCCGGTTGCTGTGGCTGGTGGTCAGACCCCGCTGCTGCTGCCCTGCTTGATTCCAGGTGCCGAGGTCAGGTCCTGTCCACACGTACGAGCTGGTTCGTGTCACCTCTGCGGCACCTGCCCTGGACCCACCTCCTGCTGTCCCGCAGGCTGGGGCCTCGTGGCACTGTAAAGAGAAATCCTGAAGCATTTTCCGTCCCTAAACTTAATCTGAGTGGGGAGTGAACTGAGTGCTTGTGCTAACTTTTGACCCTCCTGAGGTAAATTTAAGTTAGCTACAATTAGAAATAAGCCTTTTGGAATAGACTTGACATCTGTGCTCTCTCAACTCCAGCCTCTGGAGCTCCGGGAAGGGTCTCTGCACCTTGCGGGCATCTGCCAGCAGCTGCCCGGGGGACCCGCTCACCTGGGACCTTTCTCCTCCCATCTTCAACTCAGCTCCAAAACACCCCAATGCTCCTCAGAATCTGGTGGGTTTTGCCCGTCCCTGGGAGCTGATACAGCAAATTCTTCACAGCGCTTTTTAAAATTAGATGGTGTCCAGTGTTGTTTTTCCTGTTGCCTCAAATGCGGTGCTGCTGCTAACAGTCTTCTCTTCCCCTCAGGTGATGTGATTGAAGTGTACTATGGCGACAATCGCTTTGGGACAATGACTGACTCTGGCACAGCAACGCTTAAACCTCGTCCAAGAGTCCGGCCGCTGCTGACTTTCTTACCCCTTGTGAGTATCCGGCTCGCCGCTGGGATTCGTTACGGCAGCGTGTGTAACTGGTGCCCAAAACCAGCTGGGCTGGCTGCTGCTCTCATCCTCTACCTCAGGGAAGAAATTAAATGAAAAGTAAAACCACTCTGTAATGATGCTGGATACGAGGGATTAGGAGGTGATCTGAGTTCAAGGCTTGTGTTGGACATAGGCAAGATACTCAGGCGGGAGACATAAGCATCATCAGGCTTGTATTTTCAATTAAAAAAAATTTGCTGAGAGTGTAGATGGTAGATCTGGCTTGCACTGCATTTTATCTAGCCGCCACTGGCAGTATCTCTCCCTGGATCAGGCGTGTTGCTGGAGAGCAATAGCAAAGCTGTGCCCCGTGTACAGCAGGGGGAGGAGGCGGCGATGCAGCAGGTGTCTGTGCGGAGCCTGATTTTTCCAACCTCTGTATGAGGGAAACCGTTCCCTGCGGAGCTGCCTGTGCTCCAGCTGGATGCAGGGACTGAAGCAGCAAGTGCCAGCTCCACTGGACCCAGAGGTGGCTTTAACCCAGCTGGGACTCCAGAAGCCACGTGTGCTCGTTGCTCTGCTGTCGTGTGTGCTGAGCAAGCTTCTCTCCTCCATGTAGCACACCTTTGCAAAGGTCTTATCCCCTAAAGAGTAGAGTGGGGCGCATGATTGCTCAGAGATACTCTGCGGATGGCAATAGCTAAGTCTGAAGTGATGCACGCAGGTCGCTGAAGGTCAGTGAAGACAGTAAAACACTTAAAATCCTTTGGTCTTGACAAGAAAATCCTCTCTGAGAGCGGGGGATGTTTTTCCTCATACATCCTTATCCTCTAGAGCGGCCATCGCCTACAGCAGAAAATGGGCTGGTCTGCTGTCACCTGGGTGCAATTAGGAGTCAATGGTGTTGTGCAGGTGTCATTTGGAGGACAACTGGGTGGGAGAGGGAGTTTATATATCTTTTGGAGAGCATCATTAGGAAGTTATGGGGTTTCGTGGGTTCTACAAAGGAGTTGTGCCCTCTGTGATGCCTTTCAAATGATGACAGCGGGTGAAAAATCTCACCTGGGCTCCCAGTTGAGTAACCGTAGGACTGGTGCCTGAGAAACTGCTCTCTGGTAGCACAGGCTTGGGTGCACGACCACAGCTGGCACCCCATATTATCAGGTTTTAAAACTTGCCTTTTGCATATTTTTTGAGCGTATTTTTTTGTTTTACTCGTGGAAGTGTATGTGGTGGAGGAATACACGTTGCAAATGTCCCTGGGATAAATACTAAGGGCTGTCACCCCAGCCATGGGGCTTTCCTGCTGCCCGCAGAAGCATGGCTGGCCCTGGGGCTTTTTCCCCTCAGTTGCCCTTGTGAGGGTCCCTCTCACTGTGCTGCTCTTACCAATAGTAACAGGTCTAGCTGGAGGAATAAGTAGGAATAAGCAACATTTTTTAAGGACCAGTCTGTGTTGTGTATTTGCATTATTTTTATGAGGCTTGATTATGATTTGATTTGGCACAGACGCTTCTGCTGCCACATACATATTTGCACTGGGCTGTTCTGCAGCTCCTGCCTTAACCCTTTCCTTCCACCCACCCGCTCCCGGGTGTGGGGGCAGGCTGAGGAGCTGCTGCCTGCGTGGCTGTGAGTCAGGAGGATGCACACACCCTGCCCGCCAGCTCTCCCCGCGTGGAGCACATCCTGTCCCCCAAACCGCCTGGTCCTCGGCCACCCCAAGGCATTGCAGGAGAGGGGGCTTTGCCCCCTGCCCCTTGGGTACCGCCACCTCCCCCTGCCCCTTGGGTTCCCAGGTACCACCACCTCCCCCTGCCCGCCCAACTTCCCAAGTCCAGGCGGAGCTTTGGCATCCTGGGGGAATAAATTCCTGTAGTTAACCACCAAACTTCCCTGGCTCTTTTTCAAAACGAGGAGGCTGGGGGTAGTGCTTCAAATTCGGAGAAATCCGTGGCCTCTCTGAGATTCCAAGGTGCTAAGTGGATGTGTTTTTTGTAAGGGGCAGCCTCAAGCCTGGCTCATTTTCCTGCATATGAGGAAAGGCAGAGAGAATTGGGTTTGTTCAGCCCTGAGAAAAGAAGGCTCAGGGGAGACCTTGTCACCACGTTCCGGTATTTGAAGGGTGGCTACGAAGAAGATGGAGACTCCCTTTTTCACCAGGAGCCGCATGGAAAAGATGAGGGGTAATGGGTACAAATTACTCCAGGGGAGATTCCAATTGGACACAAGAGGAAAATTTTCTACAATGAGAACAAATGGCCACTGGAACAATCTCCCCAGGGGAGCGGTGGATTCCCCAACATTGGGCACTGTTAAGAGTCAGTTGGACGGGGTGCTGGGCCATCTTGTCTAGACCGTGCTTTTCCCAAGAAAGGCTGGACCGGATGATCCTTGAGGTCCCTTCCAACCTGGGATTTGATGATTCTATGATTTAATGGGTGGGAAGCATGGGCTCCCGAGAGACCAGGACAGGCAGGCTCCCCTTCCCTGGGGACAGGGGATATCTAACTCTGTTCCAGTGCTGAAAAGTGATTCCTGGTGGTTACAGTGAAAGCTCCCCTCAGCGGGATCCTCGGCACACATAAATCTGATGCAGGTACCACAAACTGGAAATGCCGGTTCCTGGCGCACCACCCCGAGCGCAGCAGCCTGCTGTGAATCAGCTGGAGGTTTGCTGGGCTGGTCCCACCCCGGCAAACACAGCAGAGGGAAACAATCTTTCTAGTCATCTCTGGAGACTGGCAGCGTACTGGAGATGCTTTCCATCTTGGAAGCCAGCTCATGATGTGAGGATGGGTGGTTTTTGAGAGAGGTGCTGAGCATTAGCAACTGCAACAGAAATTTTTGGTGAGAAACAGGCTTGCCCAGTTTTTAGGACCTTTTGAAATGACATGTCCAAAATTACTGCTCGTTTATGAAATGTGGACTCTGTTTCCTACAGTTTTGCATAGATCTCTTCCGACTGCCGTTCCCTTTCTACTCCTATCTGTGATGCATATGTTGCTTTTAATTCAATGCCCAGACATCTTTGTTTCCCTGTAAATGAGCAGGTATCCTCGGTGTGCTCTGGAGACTGGCAGCAATGAATTTCCATAGCAAATGGGAACTGCCGGGGTTTTTTTTTTTCTTTGTGGCTTTTTGGTATCTCACTGCTCTGGACAATTTCATTATCGGCTCTTGAAGTACCTGTGTTAGTCTTTGTCTTCCCTCTGGCTTTCAGATGAAGTTAAGGAACTGTCCTTTGCATTGTACAGTATCTTTGGGACCAGGAAAGAGGTCCTAGACGAGGCTATAAGGCTCACCTAGTCTGAGGTTCTGCCACTAACAGATCTGTCCTAAAGCCTTAGCAGACCTTGGCTTCTCCCTCAGCACCAAGTTCTCTGATCAGTTGTGCAATCCCAGGGACATGAATTCCCACTCACTCTCTCCTGGCTCACCAGCAACTGGCTCATTCCCTTGTGGTTATAGAGGATCTTTGGTCATCTGCAGGCTGGTGGACTTTGCAAGCGAAGCACGTGCATTTTCTTGTGATTTTGTCAAAAGCTGGGGGATTCCAGGGCTCTTCTGATGGAGCCCAGGCTGCTGCCATCGGGTCGGCTCAGCCCCAGCAGCTCCTGCGTTGCTGAACTCCTGCACCCAGCGTGGTGTGTGGTGTTAATGTGCTGTCTGAGCCCTGGATGGGGCTGGCTGGATAAACCCAGCTTGACCTTTGATCAAGGAGACTTTGGAATCCTACAGCAATCTCTTGTAAAAATCGTGATAATGCCAGTGAAAGGCAAAGGGCAGGGGCTCAGTCATTATCGAGGCTTTTGTATGCAGAAAAGCGTGGCACTGAGCGGTGTAGGCTGATGGTAGGATAGCATTTGCTTTGCACAAGGGGCTGTTAACAGCTAATGCAAACAGCTGCTGGGGTGAGCAGGAGTGCAACGGGGTGGACCCTGGAGCCTGGGAACGGGCGGTATGTCCCTGGCCACTGCCCACGGGGTCTGCGGGCTCCTGCCGCTCGTGGAGCGTTATTTCCTTGCTATGGGTCTCTCCCAACGCTGGTATGTGAGCGCCCGGTCCACTGCCTCGGTTGCTTACGTCTGTGCCGACAGCCTGATTCAGCATCAGTTTGTGTTTCGGACGTGGGTGCGTTAGTGTACGTTTCATGAGCAATTCCAGTCCCTCTGCAGAGCAATCTCAGCAGTGAGTCACTGGAGGGAAGGAGAGGCTTTCTGCTCCTGGCAGGTGCTGGAGGCAGCCCTGGTCAGCGCTGCAGGTGAGTCAGCGTGCCACGAATATCTCACCATGGGTGGCTGTAATTATCCCAAGTGCCCCAGCCGTAAGCATCCTCGCAAATGTGTAGGCTGCTAAATTGCATGGTCCTGTACCACCTAAATGCACTGCTGAGTTTTCAGCGTGAATGCAAAGGGAGTAATTGAGAGTGAAACACAAACCACGCAAGTAGCAGTTTTCCCCAGAGTGTTCAGATACGCTGGTGCCAGTTTCCCAAAAAGCTGGAAGTCTGTCTGCGATTTCGGTGGGGTGTGTACGTGACTGCAGCGTGGGCTGGCGGTGCTTGCTGGAGAGCAATACCCACAAAACCTGTGGGAGCTATTAAATTTGCTTGGTAGGTGAATGGTGAGAAACTCGTGGTGCTGACCTTGGGCTGGGGAGCCCTGAGCGTGGGCGCGACAAAGCCGTGCTCCTCTCCAGCCCCTCTGCCCCTCACTAGCACAGGGGAATTGTGTCCGTGGCTTGGGCAACCTTGATCAGAAGTGAAGACTCGTCCCCTTAAGCCCTGTCAACAGCAGCTACTGCAGGGACCTCTGTGTCTTGGAAACAGCCGTGGATCCCATCAGGCTCCTGTTTGTGTAGACAAATTACCAGCTATACAGGCTAGGGCCTGCCTGTCAGCACTTTGCTCTGATACCCTGGGCGTAAAACTAACAGCTCCGTTTTCTCAACTATTGCAGAATGCCCAAGAATCCCACGGGGTGGCTGTGCCAACGCCATCGGTGCCAGAAGACTTTGAGGAAAAAGCAGCTCTTGGTAAGGAATCCTCTCTGCCGAGTCCGGGACGGTGCTGAGTGCTCAGCAGTACCGTGCCCTCGGGGGAGGAAGCATGCGTATACCGAGCTCTGGAGCAGACAGGCTGATCGTGAGATTTTCATGCTAAAATAGAGGCTACTATTAATTATTTTTTGAAGTCATTGAAAATGAATTCATTTCTACGGGGTGAGGCATAGTGGCTGTTACAGTTCAGCAAGCTTTAGACAGCTGCTGAGCAAAAGGAACTGGCTTCCTAGGAGGATAGCTGGCCAGGGGCGGCGCGGGCCGTCGCAGTGCTGATGGAGAAGGTGCTCACACCATTGTGCGCTCACTCTTCCTTGCAGGCTCTGGCTCCCAGATCAATGGGAACTACCGAATGTACAGCTCGGTGGGGGACCTGCGCCCACAGGCTCTCGAGGGGGATGGTCTGGATGAAGACATCCCTCCGCCACCATCGGTACCCCCACCGCCCCCTCCAACGGCACCAGCACCTGCACCACCGCCTCCAGCCTCGCCGGTCCCTCCACCACCCGATATGCTGCCTCCACCACCACCACCACCTGAGATGGTGCCACCACCTCCTGCCATGGCACCTCCACCACCTCCAGCTTCTGCCCTGTCCTCCCCCAGCACACCGGCTCCTCCAGATTTCATCCCACCAGCCCCACCGGGTGCCCCGCAGCTCAGCCAGGCCCCAGCATCCTTCACCACCAGCATTTCCAAGTGGAAGTCTGAGACGGTGCTGAACACGCGGCAGGCGGATGCCGAGGGGCCGCTCTGCCCCGCTGAGGCTGGGGTGCCGGCTGCCCCTGGCCCAAAGGAGAGTCTGCAGCCCAAGCACTGTCCCGAGCCCCACCTCACCTTCCCCAGGTCCTTCAAGGTGCCCCCCCCAGCCCCAGCCCGGTCCTCCTCCATCCCTGTTCAGGAGAGCCAGCCTGCCCGGCAGGAGCCCTTCCAGAAGCAGCCTCACGCCCGGCCTCCCCTCCCGCCCTGCTTCACCATAAGACCCGCGGCCAAGGCTCACGCCGGAGGAGAAGCTGAGCAGAGAAATTCCCCGCTCAGACAGGCCGTCGCGAAGCCGGCAGTGCCGACACCCCTGCCACTGAGCCCCAAGCCCAGTCCAGGGCTCAGCCAAGGGACGAATCCTGCTGGTCACCGGTCCCCGCTGCCAGGCTCTGAGATGGAGAAAGTTCCCCAGCCAAAAACAGCCGAGAGAGATTCTCCTCCAAAATCCGAATCTATCTCTGCGAATGACCTGGACCTCCCCCCTCCAGACTACCCCACCTGTGAGGACGACTGGAGGGACGCCAGCAACCTGAGCAGGCTGCGGCACGAGCTTTCAGCCCTCCTGCGCTCCCCACGGAGGGAGGAGAGGCCGACAGAGAAGCCGGCGGCTCCCCAGCCTATGGACGGCAGTACCGACCGCCCTGGCAACCATGAGCCCAGTCTCAATGGGCCCAAACTCGCTGGACCTGCTGGGAAGGACACACAGGTACCCACAGGAGGGCCGAGCGAGAAGACAGAAGTGCCCAGCAGCCCCTCCAGTGCCAAGGGGGGCTCTCCCAGCACAGCGCTCCCTGCTCCGGAGAGCAACCCTGCCACGCAGACTTGCAGCGTGATGAAAATCAGGAACGAGCTGGAGGCTGTGCTGGCCCTGAAGAAAGATGGGAAACCTGCCCTGGGGCTCGGCAGCCAGAAGCAGGGCACCGAGGATGGCGGCAGCACCCCGCGTCTGAGGAAGAGCCCCCCTGACCTGAGGAAGAGCCCTCCTGACCCAGTTGACTCAGTGCTGCCAAAACCAGCCCCAAGCCCACTCCCAGCACCAGCAGCTGCAGAGGAGAAGGATGAGACAGGGCACAAGGACCATCCTGCTCCAGCCGCTAGCAAGGCCACGGAGAACTTGATCCCTGCTCCCGGGTCCCTTGACAGCAGCGCGAGCCCCCCAGAGCCACCTCAGGGACCGGCAGAGGAGCCCCCTGCTCCCACCTCTCCCTCGCCCCCTACTTCTCCTGCGCAGAGCCCAGCACCGCAGCCCAGCGCAGCCATCTTCCAGTACAAAGTGCACCGGGCTGGGGCCAGCTCAGCCGAAACACCTTGTGCCTCGGGCTCAGCTGAACCACCTTGTCCCACCAGCACAGCCAGGAGCCCGCCGGCTGCCTCGGCAGCAGGGCAAGAGGAGGTGCTGATCCACCCGGTGACGGGCGAGCGGGTGGAGCGAGGCTCCCCCATGGCCCTGCTCCTGGCTGCCCGGCAGCGTGCCCAGCGGGGCCGGCAGGGTGGCGAGGTGGGAGCTGCGCTGCGGATGAAGCCGCCTGTGAAACTCAGCAGTGCCTCGTCGGACACCACCTCCACCAGCTTCTACCGTCACGAGTCGAAGCCCTACTCCTTCACCGTGGTGCCTCGGCCACCCATGGCGGGTACAGCAGGGTCAGAATGGAGCAAGCCTCCATCCTTCTCCAGCTCCTCGGAACAGGGCCGGGACGTGCGAGCAGTAGCTGAGGCGCAGCCCCTGAGCCTCCCTGGCCACCAGCGGGCCACTGCCTCCAGCCTGCTGCGGGGCCTCCTCGAGTCCGGGCGGCCGAACCAGCCTGGCTCAGCCCGCCATGGTGTGCCCAGGGAGGAGGAGGAGAATGGGGAGACGGCGCTGGACTTTGGGATCATCCCCCCGCCCCCTGAATTTAGCAATGAGACGGACGAGGCCGAGGGGCCCCTCATGAGTCGGGAGGAGAACCGCAAGTGCCCCAGCTTCCCCGACTGCAGCCGGGGCTCGGAGGCGCCACGGTACTTCAGGTGGCCTGGCTATGGCCGTGGCTACGGGGGCAGCCGTGAGCCACCGGCCCCGCTGCCCTCAGAGAAGAGCAGGAGGAATGGCGACTTCACGCACCAGTACCCAGACTACAGCAGCTCTGCCGGTTACTTTGGCCGCTGCCCGAACCCCCGGCCACTGATCAAGAAGCGCCTGTACGTCTCTGAGCCTGACAGCTCCTACCCCCGGGCAGCCGCAGCCCCCCGGGCCACAGGCACCCTCTCCTACAGCGCCGGGGGATACAGCTCCCCGGCCGGGGAGGGGGTCCGCCGCCTGGGGTCTGCCCAGAGGAATGGCCCCACGAGCACACAGGGCAGGCGGACATCCATGGATGCTGCTGGGAAGGTCGTGTCGTACGGCAGCACTGCGGCTGACGCCAAGTACAAGGGGCAGAACGGGGATTTCTCGCCCGCCGGTGCAGTGGCAGCCAGCAGGTATGTGTTCCCCTGAGCTGACCCCTTCCCTGTCCTCTGTGTCCCTTTGATTTGAAGGAGAGGAGGGCTGGGCTCTGGGCTGGCCCCAGAGCAGCGCAGACCCTGAGAGAAATCCTATCGCTGGGGTCCGGGGCTGTGGCTGTCCCGTGGTTCCTCCCCAGTCCCGGCCATAACCCATCGCCTGCTCCTTGCCATGTTCCTGAATGGAAGCACGAAGTGTTGTGAGAGTTGGCCTGCTCCAATAGGAGACAAAAAAGATGACATTGCAATCATGAATAAAACCTGTTTTCTCAGCTTTCAGTGACTTTCCCTCTGTTTTCCCTCCAGACCTGCCCATGGCAGCCCACAGTACGGCGGACCCACCAACACCTTCACAGTCAGGCCTGGGGCACGGCAGCCCATCTCCTATGCCTACCAGAGTGGCCACCGATAGGCTTGTCTGCAGGATGCTCCACCACCTTTGTCCGGCTGGGAGAGGGAGAGAAGGTGCCTGGTGGGTTGTCTCCTTCTCCGTGAGCACCAGGGATGGTCCCAACCCAGCCAGCAAATGCACTGCTTGAAACTACTGATGGAGAAGGTGGGGAGTGAACCTGGGACTTGGACTCTTCTCAAGAGACTGTCATGGAGAGTAGTTACAACAGAGGACCGGCTGCTGTCTTGTTACGTGAGCAAACGCGGTTTCCCTTCTCCTATTTCACCCTCTGTATTATTTTCAAAATTGCAGCCTGATAGTTCTTCTAAGTGTAAAAAAAAAAAAAAAAAAAAAAAAGAAAAAAAAAGGCATCCTTAGCCTTAGTTCTCTTTAAAGAGCATCACCACTGGAGAGATTGTTTTCAGTTTGGGTTTGGTTTTTTTTTATTTTAATTGGTTTAAATCCAGCATTCTTGGGAGTAGGGAGAAACCAACTGGGAGATGTGCATAATGGAAGCAAGCCAGTGTATAGCTAAATGTAGGGGAATTAAAATAAGAATGTGAGGCCAATGGAATAGAAATAGAGTTTAGGATGTCTAGATCCTAACCTCTACTGTCCCCACCTCCTTCAAGAGCCTTGAGCAAATCAATTACTCCAATGCCTTAAAAACAGCTGCCGGCTCTCTGTGCTGGCCCTGCGGAGCTGGGGGCAGCTCCGCCACTTCTCCAGGGAGCGACTGCGGGGAGCTCCAGGAGAGCGGGCACTTGCTTTTCTGCCCCTTTTAGTCACTGTAAATGTTTCTGTTGATAATTGTTGTTCCTCATGGAAGAAGGCTGTGAGGCCTGGATGGATGGCTGTAGGCTGTAAAGCACTTTGGAGCCTTAAGACCGAGCAGTCCTTCTCTTCCTGTGTCAACTGGTGGGTGTCAGCGACCCACCACAACGTGGTGCTTTCCTCGAGGGGTCTCTTGCCACTTCGTACCCGCATCAACCCCGCCTCCAAAAGCTAAGCCACGTAGTCCTTATATACTGTTAAACTGAGACTTGGCTTTAGTTTGTCTGATTTGGGGGACTGAGAAGTTAATTTTGGTGTGATTGTAGAGTATTTGGTGCTCTTGGCGCGTGGAGCGTCTGACATGGCGAAGGGACCTGGCTCCTGCTGTTTCCACAGGCGCTTGCCCGGTGCTGGGCATGGGTGCAAGCCCCTCTCTGCCTCCTGCCAGCGCCCCCGAGGAGTGAGTGATGGCTGCGTGGTGGGGTGGGAGATACGAGGTTATTCTATACTACAGAGCGAGCAGTACAGTCTCACCATAGCTGAGCAAAGTTTGGAATAGCCAGCTTCCAGAAACTACAGCTATATAATCTTCCTTATAGGTGAACTTGCTGAAAATCACTGTAAGATAAGTGTAAAAACTTGTAGAGAATGTTTTCTAATTACTGACAAACTACAAGCACTTTGAGACATTAGTCTACTTCTATGGAAAGCACTTTCTATTTTCCGTACTATACAATATCGTTAGTTCCACTCCAACTTATGCCGCATTGCACGCGTGTGTGTATGGGTGCGTGTTAGCAGATTTTGCTCTACAATTCAACTCAAAATTCAGTGATAAATTTTCCTTCATGGTGGAATTTTCAAAAGAGTTATCTTGATATTAATGTCATGTCTTTGTCGTTCTGCATTTTATGTTATTTCCAACTTTACCTAATAATTTAACAGCTGTTTCAAACATTGCAGCAGCTTCAAAGTACTCTGAACTTTACTTTGTTGTGAATAAAAGGAAAAGGCAAATACCCTAATCGGTCTAATAGCTAATTCAAAGGGCATTTTTATGCCAGTAAGTCGCAGAGACTTGGAAGATTTCCATTCATGCTCACCCCTGCCAGTATTGAAATAACACGTTTTAAATACCTGGTTGTTGACTTTTAAAAAAAGTTGATAGAGAAAAGTGACTATGGACTAGCTATCCAGGTATTTAAGTGTGCCAGTGTCATGTAGAATACCCCCCTGCCCCCCGTTCCAGCCCCTTAAAATGTGGAAGTTTCTCCTTGTGAGGAGCATTTGGAGGATTCTTATTTAGCCATGGAAGTAAAACCGTGACACTGTTTGAGTGGCTTCAGGGTCCTCTTTTAGTATTGGATGAAGTTTCACCAGTTTAACTTGAAACAAAACAAAGCCGCCTGTCTGATAATGTTGCAACCTAATTGATTTTTCCTCATGATATTTTTTTTTCCTTCAAAATAGTAAGTTATAACTGCAAATTAATTCTCAAAAGCAGCTTTAAATTTAAAGGCTTGTTGGGAGACTTCAGCCTTCAAGACTGACTTTGCCCAGAAATAGGGGGACTGCTCTGAAGAGTTCTCCTAAATTTGAGCATATCCCCAACACAAGTTTGCTTGGTTTTGGTTTTGTGGTTTTTTTTTTTGAAGAGCAAAATGTGAAACTCCAGTAGTGGTACTTGCTTGAATTTCACATTTGTTATTTCACCCAGACACGCAATTCATATGTAGTTGTAATGTGGTGTTAGTGTGGAGCATCTTGTTTCTAGCAGACGTGTATTTGTTTATGTTAAATATTAGAAACATGATAATGTAAGTCAGTTTTATGAAATAGAGCCATTATTCATTCAAAGAACACCCATTCTGGGAATGCACAGTGGGCTAAGCTGTAACTAAATCAGGTAAGACTCTGCTCGCAGTTGTAAAACTGGTTAGCATGAATGTTTTAAGCAGTGGAACTATTCTGTTCTTTGGGCTATCCCTGCTTTTGAATGCATTAAGCAAAATTCTAGTATTTCGGTAACAACTAGCCATTTATGCTGGGGCCATTGGGAACTGTTTGTGTTACAAAGAACCCACTGTCAGAGCTGTTGGCGGCCAAAGCGCTTGGGGTGGGTGAAATCTGTGGTGAAGAGGGAGGACCGCTGGGCTGCCGAGATGGGGAACTGCTCCCTCTTCCTCCATCAGGTCAGTGTCAGGGCAGCACACAGATAAACCGGGCTCCAGTTCCTCTTTCTGCTCCTTTTCCCAGCTCTCTTCCACTTTATAAATTTAGCAACAGAGGAGGAAACTGAGGGGCAGTCATGGGGCAGAGCAACCTGCCCTATTGCCCGGTCTCAGCGCTGAAAGCCATTCTGGATCCCGACAATGGAATCGCTCTCAGTCCAGCCCTCTCTGGTGTAGTTTGGTCATTCAAGTCTCGGTACAGCTTAAATGATCCCCTGCAGCTGCCTCTTCCTCAAAAGCACCTGCTAACGTAGTGTAACTGATAGCTTTACTTGTAAAGTGTTGAACAGTGTCTCTTATTTATGACTGCCATTGAACACCAGTCTTCTTGCATTAAATATGTCTGGATGTATTGTTTTATTACATGTGTGGTCTGACTTTATTTAGTATTGCTTAAGTGGTCTGTCTACTGCAAGATGAAGATCTCTGCATGCAAGATTAAAAGGACAGGAAAACAGCTCAAACTGGCCTCAGCAACACTCTGAATTTCGGCTTACCTAGGGCTTGGTCCAGTTTCTACTCAGCAGCTGCTGATATAAACCCTGTGGCAATTTAAGTGTTTTTCAGAAGGCTGATCAAGGAATGAAGGGGCAACTGGCCGCAGCTGCCCCAGCGCTCTCGGAACAGCCCTGGCACCCACCTGGCTCGGCTTGTGCAGTTCGGCCTGTGCTGCTTCTATAAATAGTTCTTGGTTTTCAGCTTTTCATGAGTAATGAAACTTGCATACCTATTTGCAAGTCCGAACTAGAATGTTGTACTTCCAATTGAAAACGCAGCGTGAGCAACGCAAGCAGCAGCATAAAAGGCAGGCTTGTCTTCACAGTGGCTTATTCTCTCCACTCCTCAAAATTATATTTATTTGCATTCTCACCTCTTTAATCCAGCTCTGGTTACAGGACCAGGCTGTTCGTGAGGGAAGCGTGCAATGGGTACCTTGAAGCTTTTACTCCAGCCACAGCGTATGGAAGTGTCCCCAAACCCGAACGGCATGTAAAGGAATCCAGACAGTGTGAGCACACGGCAAAACCCAGAGAATTCGCCAATTCCTTTGCAGTTAGCAATGAAGTCAACAAGCATTGATGCAGTATTGCTGTGCTGGCAGCATGTTGGTGTGGCTATTTAATATCTCTCTATATAAATCTCTCTATATAATTTATATATAATCTCTATATGTCTAGCCTCGCTAGCAATGGCACGATCACCGAGGAGCCAAGCTAACGCAACGCGAGTGACTCCTAGATAAACTGTCGTTCTTCTGTGCTTCTCTTGTGATGGTGAAAAAACCCCAAGTGTAAGCGCTAAAAGCTGCCCAGATACTCCCAAAAGTGGGAGAATCTTTTGGGCTGGGGGAAGCTGCTGTGCCGCTTGTCAGGCTGGCAGCTGCTGCCCTCCTGCGGCACAACAGAAACCTTCGCCCGAAGATTGGACAGATGCTGAAGCATTTATTTATTTTTTTTTTGCGCTGCCTCACTAAAAGTCTTTAAGCAATTGTAAACCAGGATTAATATATCAGTAATGACCTGTTGTCCATATAGGCTTCACCTTCCACTATCATGCTTTTTGCCACACTACTGTGTTCTGCTCACGGGGTGGCAACGTGAGGAACTTAATGTGGTTTAATACTCAACATTTGAAACTTTCCTTTTTAGCTTTGCACAATGGAAACCCTACTTCAAGATTTGGAACTAAAAGCCTCCTGTAAACAAGCAGGACTCACAGCCTGCCCTGCATTAGTGCTGAAGAATCAGAGCACCCTACCATTAAACAGCAACTCGGTGCATGTTTATTTAAGAACGGTTTTAATTTCAGGGACTGCAGTCGCCACTCCACCTTAACTCCGTGAGTGATCCCAGCTGGCTCTTCACTGCTACAGAAGTGGCCCAGTCAAAGTTTTATACCCAGGTACAAATGAAAACTATGATTTATTTAAAAACCGTCTTCCGCTTTTTTCCAAGACAACTTTTTCACAAGCAGCATAAAACCTGTTTCAGTTTTCAGTACACCATCAGAGGCCCGCAACAGGTAACGTATTTGGTTGTTCAAGGGGTACTTTTGAGGAAACTTGTCAGTTTTTATAATCATTTACCTTTTCCTTGTCATATGCTGCTCTAGATCAGATTTGCTCTGTAAACGCCTGTATGACACAGGAATTAAAAAAGCAGGAAATGAGGTTTAATGAGAAAAGTAGAGAGCCTGGGAAAGCTTAGTCTGCCTAAAAATTAATGGTGGGCTCTGCATAACTTGCATCAACTAAAACCTGTTTATGCAGGGATAAGCCCGCTGGAAGTGGTGTACACTTTAGTGTTGCTATGGTGCTAAAGAAACAGGAGTAGCACTCATTTCAATAGTATTTTTTTGTTTTGTTAGTCAGGGCCTGCTTTATTCTGTCTAGGAAATACTAGGCCAGACCAGGCCGCATCGAGAGCAGTGGGAATGCATGCACAGCAATTATTTTTTCAGTTAAATGCGTTCCAGGGAAACAGTTTAGTTTGAAAAGTGTGTGGTATACTGCAAAGAACACCTCTAAGAATGATGTGGAGTCTGTTTTGGGGATTATGGGATGCTTGGTCCCCTCAGTCTCCGGCACAAGAAGTCACTCATCACAAGTGCATAAGGAGTCTCATTTATCACTAAGCAGAGTCTGTTTATAGGAGCAAGCAAATGAAAACTAAAGTCCTTAGTCCAGTTTTTCCCTTGCATAAACTTGTGTTCACAGGTATTATCTTTGAATAAGCTGTCTTCGGCACAGAGGAGATGAAACACGGTGTCAAATAGCGCAGCAACTGCTACCTTCTCTTGGTTTTCTGCATGCGACAGTAATCGCCCCTTTGAGCTGGCCTCAGCTGCGAGCCAGTGTTGAGCATCGCGCGTCCCAGTATTTCAGCACGTGTTAATGACTGGGCTACAGCTGGGATCCTTATCCTACAGCACACAGGACTGCTCACACCAAGCACTGGCATTCCAGTACCCACCAAGGGAGCAGAAGTGCAGGTACAGTGCTTGCCATAGCATCCCCGCGGGCGGGCAGTGGAGCCCGACCCTCTGAACCACGTGCTGCGTTACGCACAGCAGCGGGACCCCTTCTCGCCTTTCCGTGCTGACCGGCTTCCCAGTAGTTGGAAGAACTGATTTACATAGCAAAGAACTTTGCTCAAGGGTGAGGCTCTCGCATCCAACTAACAAGAGGTGTTTTTAACCTCCTCCCAAAAATGTTTCTATTAATCCCATGGATGGTTTGGAGAACTGAGGGAGGAATTTAATGGATTTTTTTTTTTTTAAATTATACCTAATTCCCTGTCTCTCCAAGTCTCCTCTGTGCCTGAAGTCAATTTTTTTTCTGAGTAAAATACTGAAGTCTTATCACAGGTGAAGCTAGCTCCTGAGGAGAGGGTAAAGCTTGGTTTGTAACTAACTTATGCCTAACTTAAAATTACTACAGGAACCTTCTTAGTCACAAGCTTCAAGGCAGCCACCAGACCATACCCGCTCCAGTTCACACACGCCTTTGACTTCAGCAGAATCAAAGTAATGCCAGGAAGGAATTTGGACACTGAGTTTAAAAAAAGCTATTCTTTTACACAGTTGACTCCAGAAGCGTCACCACTTGGTATGGGGACAGTGTGATGTAAAACCTGATGATCCCATCCAACTGTAGTGAGCAAGGCATTGTCCGAAGGAGACCACGACAAGCCTTTTACGAAGTCTCGGTGAGAACGGTTTCTGAACCTGGAAAACATGAACGCTCCATTAGCCATAACGCAGTGTCACTAGACGTTTATGGGCTTGTGCAATTCCTAACTGCTAGTTTGTTGGGATGATGCTCCCCTGTTTAAGGAGTATTTTCATCTTCTGCTAAGCATATGGATAAATAATTAACTTAATGAAAAGTCAACATGACAAAACAGCTACAGTAGTAAATACATTCTGTCTAGTACTTACACCTCTGAGAGGTCTGAGTCAAGAACAGCTACTGAACAGTCTTCACTGATTGAAGCCAGTAAGGGTGAACTAGAGGAGAGAGATGAGATCACAGTTAGAACAATCAAATACAAGAACACTTCTTAGGGATAAACTTGCGAAAAGCATTCTTCGTAGTGAGCCTGACCCAGGTACAGTGAATTAACAGACACCAAGTCTTATGAAAATGTCTTCATCAGTATTCGGCAGGTTGCCAGCACACTAAGCAGGAATATTCTACTAGCATTGGAAAGCAAGTAATCCTTCCTCAGAGGTTACTGTAGTTACAAAAATCCCCACAATGAGTGGGTCAATAATTGTGAATACTGCAAAAGTGTTCTCATGTATATTCACACACTGGTCAAAACTGAGATTTTGTTTGGTTTTACTCTATTCTTCTTGATAAAGAGACCAAAACTAGTACTCCCATAGGTTTTACTCTAAAAACAAATAAGGCTTTCAAGTGTATGTAGTCACACATTCTATGCCAGTATATCAGACTGTACCTATGTGCAGAAAATGCAAACCCCGTGATACTTCGGGCATGCACAGTGGAGCTGAGGGCAGAATCAGGATTCTTTGTGTCTACTAGTGCAACTGTTCCATTTTCGTCACCTTTAAGAGAGAGAGAATTGAGGTTATTAGCAAAATTGTCACATGAAAAGACAGACCTTGATTTCTGTGGTGAAAGTCAAATGAGATCACTTCTTACCCAAAGCAAAGATGTCACTTTTCTGTGGATGCCACATGACTGAGGTAGGGAGGTGATTACAGGCACTGCAAACTGTGAGTAAAATTGGGATGAGTGTGAAAAGAGTCAGTACAAAGCTATTCCTACACTATCTCAGTTAGCACTGCTACTGCACTAAGACAAGTATTTAAAAGCTTAGTACACTTCCGCAATAGTATTAGACTTAGGTTTTAATAGGCTTTTCTGCCCAAATGGTCAAATCGCTAGACTTGAAGTTAGACACAGCGAAGTCAGGCATAAAATAATTCACATCTTCCACAAAAATTCATACACACGCAGTGACTGCATACAGAAACATACCAATTCGAGTAGCTGGTTTGGGGCATCTGGTGTCCCAGAGTAAAGTTCTGTTGTCCTATAAATCCAAAGTGAATGAGAAGGTTTTTACAATTTCTTTGTGGAAGGGGGTTGGCATAAACTCAGATTTGCTGCAGAACTACTACTGACCCACATTTAAACCCACACCACCTCTTCCTTTGTGTTAAAATGTGTTAAAAACCCACACCTCCTCCACCTCCATTAATTGCAAGTTAGCTCCTTCAGTTATCCCCAGGACAGAGCTGGCAACTCCCGCATTTTAATATAAACCGGTAGAAATCATCTTGCTAAGCAACTTATCAGACTGTAACCTTTAAACAACACAGGTATGCAGCTTGTAACACAACAGGTGGTTTCTCAGACAGTGCAATTAACTGTAAATAATTACAGTTAAATCTCATTTGTAGATTTAGACAGAAAGCAAGCTTTACCTCAGCACAGGACAGGAACACAGTGTCCTTACCAGGACAGGAAGCCACACATGTCACTGAACCGGAGTGAGCTACCAAAAGCACAAAAGGATAAAGAGCCTCAAAGATTGTACCCAACTTTCTCAAGTGCATCCAAGGACCTCTGAAGGTCCAGCAGTATAATGATAGTTTATGCCCAGATACAGCGTTAACTTCTGCTCAGCAATAGCCAACTGCTTCCTACCAAGCTGATGAGCTGCCAAATCCAACCAGAGCCACTGCAGTCAAGTCCCTGTGATGTGCTTGAGGCTTGAGGAAGCCTCACGAGATAAGAGTTGGTTACAAAGGGGCCAGGGAGGACAGGATCAAACAAAATATGGCCTTTGCCACAGCTAGAGATCACAATACCAGATCTCCAGATATCGGCATCTCCAATGAACTGTTGTTCAAAACATGGGTTAGGAGATCATCAATCACGTGCAGGTAGAAGAAAGATTTCAATACAAAAGAAATACTCTAAAATACACTTAGAGATGCAAGGCAAACTGAGCCTTTCACCATTCATTTTGTGGGGAGAAATGAACAACAGCCTAAGAAATAAGGCTGTGCCGGAAACTTCACAGACTGGCAAACATTAGATCGCGGCCCCAAGTGTGGTTTGGCAGACAGATACCCAGCGATGCTGCAGGACTGAGCTCAGCCTGCAGCAACCGGCAAGGGGGCAGGAGGAGCGGGGCGATGGCGGGCACTCACCTCTGTAGGAGTGCAGCACCGCTTGCTGGGGGAGGTCCCACACCTTCACGCTGCGGACAAGAGCGAGCAGTCAGCGCCCGGCACCGGCCCTGCCGCACGGCAGCCGGGCTGGGGACACTCACCAGAAGTCCCTGCCACCGCTGACGGCCTGGGTGCTGCTGGCCAGGACGGCCACCGTCGTCGCGATGTCATCGTGCTCGTATTTACAGAACTTGTTGACGATGAGGGTTTCGTTCTCGTCCAGCTCCCACAGCTCCACAGCGCCTGGAGAGGGGGGATGGGGGGCACTCACGGCATCAGGAGACCCACCTCGGGGGGGGGGGGACCCACCTCGGCGATGGGGGGGTACCCACTTCAGTGGGGATCGCCCACCTCAGCGATGGGGATGGGAGGGCACCCACCCCATGGGCGGCCCCAGTAGGGGAACCCCCGTTGCTTACCGGAGTCGGAAGCCACCAGGATGCCCCTGTCAGCCACCCAGCGCAGGTCGGCGACGCCCGCCTCTGTCTGGACGCCGGCGGTGCAGAAGCCCTCGCTGGGGGCGCGGCGGGGGTCGGCGAAGACCCAGAGGGAGCCGGTCCAGCAGCGGCCGCTCAGCCCCGAAGCACCCAGCAGCAGGACCCCGTCTGCGGGAGAGGCGAGGGGAGAGGCCTGGTGAGCGGAGGGGCCGGGCGGCTCAGCCCGGCCTCCTCACCCCGCTCCCCCGGCCCGCCCGCGGCCCCGCTACCTGCGCGGTAGTGCGCGCCCTCCAGGTGCCGCTCCATACAGGCAGGAGCGTTGGGCGGGATGTTCCACTCGGGGCCGGCTGCATCCGCGGCCTCCCCGCCCGCTGGGGGCGGCGGGGGCTGCTCGGGCGGCGGCTCCTCCATGGCGGCGGCGGCGGGAGCGGGGCCGGTGGCGCCCCCACGTGCTCCCGCGCCGCGCGCGCCGCCGCCGCCTCTCGCGAGAACACCCGCCCCGCCCCGCCCCTCCCCGCGGGTCTCGCGAGAGCCTACGCGCCGCCATCTTGTTGTGGAGGCGGCCGGCGGTCACCGGGACGAAGCGGGTCGTGTCGGTGCCTGTGGTGTCCCGTCCGCCATGCTCTCCCGCCTGCTCCTCCGCGCTGGTGAGACGGGGGGGGCGCTGTCTCCCTGGGGTGGGGGGTGTTATGTCTGAGCGCTGTCCTGACCCTCTCTGCCCTTCTTGTTCCCTCAGCCCCGGCCGCGCTGAGGAGCCTGCCGCCTCCCGCCGCCGTGGGGTGAGTACCGGGGGGGCCTGGGGGACTGGGCAAGGAACGCTGGGGGCTTGGGCCTCCGGCTGAGGCCTAGCGGCGCCTCGGGTGTGCCGGGCGGCCCGGCCGGCTGCCGCCCCCCGGCAGTGACGGGCTGCCTGAGGAGGCAGCGCCTGAGAAACCCACGGGTCGTTGTTCGTAAATAATGTTGGACTCGGGGTTTCTCTTTATTTTTGTAATTAACGTCGGGGGCTTATAGAGTAGCTGCGGTGGGAAGGAGGCTCTGGAGGTTATTTAGTCCCGCCCATTACCTCAAAGGAGGCGTGTCTAACGAATGCATACCTATTTCATTGGAAATATGTTTGAGTCTTATCTAAGAGTGGGTTTGTTTGGGTTTGGTTTTGGCTTTGTTTTTTTTTTTTTTAAATAAGCTTAATGGAAACTCTCATTATTTATAGTGTATTGCATGCCACAAGACCTCTGCATACAACTCAGCAGTGTTTGGCTCCTTTGCCACCTCTGCCTGAGAAAGGAGGAGAAGTACGTTACGGTTTGATTCCTGAGGAGTTTTTCCAGTTTCTCTATCCTAAAACAGGAGTTACAGGTTAATATATACTTTTTTTTTTTTAAAGTGTGTTTAGTTATGCTTCTTGAGTTTGTCCACCACTTCTAGTTGCTGAAACAGTAAAATATTTGAGAAAATCCTTTTTGCGCATGCAGAAGGAGGTTATGAAGAATGAGCCAGTGCAGCAATTACTGGTCCTAAAGCTGGGCACCTGTACTTTAAATAAAGGCTCAAAGAATGTCATGAGCTTGATCTTACAGGAAGATTTATTTACCTGCTGACCTTTAAACAGAGATTTTTGTCTGTTTCTGAATGAGCAGAAGCAGCAGGTCCCACGCAGAGTGAAGGTTGCTTCTGCTTCTGGTGAGATCCTTGTGGCACCCTTCTCCTTGGTGGTATTGGGTTTCTACTTATTGTCCTGGTAAAAGAGAACGCTTCCTGATCTTATTGTATGCCTTAAACTAGCAGTCTCGTAGGCGTTTGACTCTAGTGAGCCTCTTTGTGCTTTGTACAATAATGCTGCTTTATTGTTTCTTTAGGGCCTTATATGTTGGGAACTGGACTCCTGCTTTACTTTCTCTCTAAGGAAATCTATGTAATTAACCATGAGACAGTTGCAGCTGCCTGCATATTATCAGTCATCATTTATGGCGTTAAAAAATTCGGATCCGATGTAGCAGCTTTTGCTGACAAACTTAATGAGGTAACGAAAGAAACCATAATCTAACTTTGTAGTGGTTAACAGCTATTCTAAGTTATCTGCTTAAGTATTTAAAACAATATCATGTCCAGGTTGTCATAAAAATCTGACTCTCATTATTAATCTTCAGAATGTTGTTTAAATAAGGTATGCTTTAGATCTTATGTTGGTATTGTTAACATAAGTCTTCAAAATAAAACAGTTCATACCAGCACAAATGATTTTTTTAAAGTACGATTGATTGTGAACATAATTCTTCTGTCTTGTCATCCTTTAACCTTAACTCTGTGACAAACCAGTTTATGCAGACATTTCTCAAATCTTAATGCAGAATTTCAGAAGTTAATTACAGATCACTTGTTTTCCTTTTGTCTTACATTCTGAAGTATATTTTTTTGTTTCTTCTTTCAGGAGAAAGTTGCTAAAGCTTTAGCTGTGAAAAATGAGGCTATTAAAGATCTTGAGACTGCCATTGAACAGGAGAAGAAGGAGCAATGGCGGGTTGAAGGCCGCAGTTACCTCTTTGACGCTAAGCGGGTATGCGGTTCCAGCTCTACTGTTCATTCCGCTGCAGTCTCCACTACGTTATCTGGGTCCTGCTTAGACAATAACAAGCCATTTGCCCTCTGTGTGTTGCAGACAGGGCCAGTTCCACTGCCTGATCCAGTGACTTTTGCTATAGAATGTGTTCTGCTGCTGTTTTGTGTTCTTGCCAAACATTAACCCTTTGATTTCATCTTCTGTGTCTAGAATAATATTGCAATGTTGCTGGAAACTAATTATCGAGAAAGACTACTGATGGTGTACAATGAAGTAAAGAAAAGGCTGGACTACCAAGTGGCTATGCAGAATTTAAAGCGTCAGAAAGAACAAGATCACATGATTCAGTGGGTGGAGAAAAATGTTATTCAGAGCATCACACCTCAACAGGTACTTGCTTTTTTTTACCTGCTTTACACTTCAGTCTGTACAAATAGTTCCTGCCAGGTGATTCTGCCTTAAGCCAGAAGATGCTAGGGCATCTTTGGGTGACTTGCAGATGTGGCTGCAACGCATTCCTACTGTGAGTAAGAGCTAATAAGCCCAGTTACGAGGTACCAGATGCTTGTGTTGTTGGTGATTTAAGTTAGAATCACATGCAGTGTTGGTTGTTGCAGCATAGAGCTAAGCTTGTCATTAGATACATAGCTAACAGGTCAGGGAACTCGCTTGTAAAATTCTCTGTGTAAGACCATGGCAGCTTAAGATCCGCAGATGGGCTCTAGATGTCTTTCTTTTAAGGAATGAAGCTGAGAACAAAAAAAGAAAACATATTCCTAGCACTGCACGCAGATGCTTTAATGCAGGTCATTGTTCGGATTTGAATCTCTGACTTCATGAGCTATAATTATCCCATTTTATGGCTCCGAAAAGGAGTATCTAAAATGCATTAGAAGGCATATTTTCTTGTCTAAGTGTCTTACATAAAGTCTTTCTTCTGAAAGCTCTTTTCCTTTCTTTTGCAGCAGAAGGAAAGTATTGCAAAGTGCATTTTGGACCTGAAGGCATTATCGAAGAGTGCACAGGCAGCAGTGTAACCACATCTAATTCCACTGACATGTCTCATTACTTACTGTTGAAAACTGTATGATTCTAAAGTATCATTAAATAAACAAACAAACCAACCACTCTGCTGTCTTTCACTAGCAGTAGCAACAGCAATTTCTTTCTTGTGTTTGAAGTAGCTAGATCGCACACAGGAACTGCTATTGTTCCTTTATAGTGGGGGTTCTGTTTGGTTCTTTGTTTGATCATGAACACTTCCAGAGATAAGATACAGAACTTCACAGTGAGAAATTTTGGTGCTAATACAGTGATCACTTTTTGTTTTAGAATTCTGTGTGGTAATGACCTATAGATACCTACTGTAACTGTAAAGATGTTTTAAAATCAAAGTGAGTGCCAGCGCTCCTATTCACCTAGTCAGTCCATGGGGGTACTCAGAATGAATACCTTCATTTTAAAAATGAACTGAGAAATAACATTTTCATAACAAAACTTCAAATGGTGATGAAAGTATCTTCCTGTTCTGTGGAGAAAAGGATGTAGCTGGCAGGAAACGTGCCAAAAGCTACCAGAAAACTTGTCTGCAGCTGAACTCACCAGCATGAAGTTTAAAACAGTAACATAGATAAGGTTATTCTAGAGGGTGGGTTTTTTCTGGATTTTCATAGGGGAAAAAAAACCTTGCTCTTTTTTGTGTAACAAGGAAAATAGTTTTATGTGTGTTATGATAATACACAGGATAAGGCTTTTAATTTTCTTTTTATAGGAAACTTCCCTGAAGGTTGTTGTTACTTCTTAAATGCCCCAGCTAAGCAAAGCACTTACCTGTGTGTAGTCTTATCCTTTCTGTGTTGGAAAGTGATTTATTTAGTAAATAAGTAAGCAGACTAGGGTGTGCTTACATGCCTCCTTTATATGGATTGACACTAGAGTTGGGAAATGCTTATTTTTAGTGGAGTTAGTAAAATAACAGTTTTCTACAATTTTCAATACAACAAAAAAGCAAAAAGTGTTCTTTAGAGGTATGAAATAAAGTAAGCTAACTTAGGCTGAAGCTGGCTGACTTTTTTTTAGATTAACGGTTCCTGAGAATGCAGGTGCCTTTCATAGTTTCCTGTTTTTTTTAATTTAAAAAAAGAAAAAAAAAAAGCTAAGTTGCTCAACTTCCACATTTGGGTAACCCCGCATCTGAATGACACTTGAGGTTTGGCTAGTTTGACAGATCCTTTGCACAAAGCGAGTGGTCGAGCTGCTGCGCCGACACGTCAGGAGTTCCCCAGCCGGCGGGCAGCAGCTCTATGGTGCCAGGTAAGACAGAGCCGTATCGCTTCGGCGTTGCTTTTATTACTGCAAACACAGCGCGCTCTTGGAACGGGAAACTGGGAGGTCTTAACATTTGACTCTGAAATGTGGGCAGCAATGGACATGCAGTAGAAAAAGATGTCAGAAAACAGAAAACAGAACAGGATGTTTACTTCCATGTTATTCAGTGTGCAGTTTGCAAGCTGTTTAGTGAGAAATAGCAGAAATTTTGTAGTACACTGCTATTTCCCTATCTAAGATTCCACCCTCAAATTTGAGCAGTTACTGTCCCTGCTTTAGTGGAAAAAGTCAGTGTAAGCTGAGAAAGAAAAGATTAAAGTATTTTATCAAGCTGCTTCTGGTTATGAAAATGTTCATGAAGTTTACTCGGTTCTAGCTGCTGCAAAAATAATCCTGGGGGTGCTTTTTGTTAGTTATTAAATGTACTCCATCCTTGTGAAAGAAGGCAGTGTGTTCATCGGAGCGCAGTGAACGTGCACACGTGTGCACAGGAGCAAGGCACTGGGAAGCAGGATTTGTGCTGAGTAATTGCCGGCTTCGCTGCTGTGGCTTTGTGCCGGTTTGTATAAGGTGTCTGAAACATTGATAAAAAACTAAAGAAAGTCTGTGAATTAGAAGAGGTTTGTTTTGCTTCAGTCTGTGTGTATGTATATAATTACAGATTTTTTTTTTTTCCCCCTCTTAGCTTCTCTTACTGTTCATTAGTGTTTGCAGAGAATGGGAAGTCGTCCCTCAAAAGCAAATGCAGGTATTTTCTTCTTTAAGGAATTTTCTTAGATGCAGTGTTCTTGACAGAGTTCATACTGTCCTGACTTAAAAGGGCTGCTGTGGGGGTGGCTTAGCAGGAGGTGATTTGCGGAAGATCTGCCTGCCTGGCAAAGGCTGCTGTGGGGCAGTAATATTATGAATAAATTTTTTTCTGTCTGGTGTTTCCACTTTCAGCCCTCTGACAGAGAAATGTTGTACTTAAAATAATAATTGTTTGAATTGTGAAAACACGTGGCTCTATGTAGTTCTTGTTGCTTGTGATATTACTGAAGAAAGTAACAAGTTCTAAAACCAAGTTTTGATACTTTTTTTTGTTTTCTGTTCCCTTCTAGTTACAACAGAACCCCCTTCCACCACTGTCGCTGTGCACACCACTCTACATACCGCTGTACGTACCACTGCGGCTGACTTAGAAGCGTCAGAAGACAAATGCTGGATTGATAAGTAAATGCTCTACTTTTATTTCCTGACTTTAAACAGAGCTCCATGGGACTGCAGATTCCTCCCTCCTGTAAGGGAGGAGTTATGTGCGATGCGTTTTATGTCTTGGGGTTTTAAAAGGTTGCTTAGGATTTCCAAGTCTGCGCGCTGCTTCATTCATAGTGATGCTTAATGCAGATACGCACCTTTTAATCTCATGGGGCTTGGGATAAATAACGTATTACATTTCATAAAGTTTGGTGAATTTGAGCACTACTGATTCTTCAACACCTCTGTTAAAACTGGGGATTCTGACACTGTGTTCTGTGTATCAACAGCCATGAAATACTCTACATTTCGCTGGTCTTTCTCTCTGGCATCCTGTCGACTGTTCTGGTTTTTGCAATCATCTACCTCATCAGAAAAAGTAAGTGACGCAGTAGCGGGAGTAATGGCAGATGATGATCCAGACCTGGTGGCGCTTCTGCTTGACTACTTGTACTGCACGTCTTAACATGGATGGTGCTAAGTCTATGCTCTTCGGGCTGCAATCTTACAGCACTAGGGTTTCAAAGCAACTTCTGCTGAAGTTACTTCGAAAGAGGCTCAAATTACATCTCCCTTGAATGATTAATGTATTGGTAAACAGGTCACTGCAGCAGTAACTCCTCATGAATCATCTCAGAAGCTCTTTTCATGGGGGAATTAACTTTAGCACTGATGAGTTGTCGGTTTTGTTGGTTGCGTTTGTTTTGGTGGGTTTTCTTCATCCTGACAGTGGCCACACAGAATTCTCACCAAATTCATCAGTTGCTTTCATCCCTGGCACTTCCAGCAGGGAGGCGGGGGCTCGGGCTGCCAGAGGGCTCACTCTGCAGTGAAGGTCTGCGACAGATTTTACAAGCTAGGTCTAAGCCACGCACTCTCTGGTGCTGCTCTGTCACCCCGCTCTCCTGCCTTTCTTGCGCTGCTGTCTCCGGACACGGGCAGACGCCTCAGACCGGTCCCTCCCCTTCCTAGGGTGCAAGATATCCCCCCAGAACATACGAGAGCAAGCGCCCTCCCAGACAGTGACTGAGGAATCTGCTAAGAACGTCCAGGTAAAGGTCACAACTCTTATTTCTAATACTTTATGTGGAGACTTCAGATCCTTAATAGAATGGTAAATATTAATTTTTTTTTTGGGGGGGGATGGGACGGGACAGGGTGGGGAGACGTTTGCTCTTGCAAGACTGAAGTGTTAGTTGACAGTTCTTTTGACTAAGGAAAAATGTTTTTGTTTGTGCATCCAAGGCTTCAGCCTTTGTTTGTAGTTACCTGGGGAGGTACCTGGACAGTAAGAGGAAAGATATTCCTTCTCTGTTATCACAGGGCTTAAATGCCACACTCCCCACATATTTCAAGGGTTCTGGGGCTAAACTAAACCACCACTTAGGCAGGTTAGGGGAAAATCTTTCTAAACAGCAAGCATTTCTGCAATCTTCATTCATGATATTGATTCTTTGGAAGAATCAGGGTCCTGAGCTGTGCTAACAACTGGTCTGATAGCATAGCATTTACTAGACTTCTCATGTGCAGGGACAGACTGTGACCACTTACAGTGTGTAGCGCTGAGGACAAATTAAATGCAGGAAATTCCTGCTGAGATGTGATGGTTGCACACGCTCTAATGTTTGCGGCTTCTTTCACATCCCCAGAATGAGGTTGCCTACACCACTGTGGTCTTCCAGCACAGTCGGACACCAGTGGCTGTGTGATGATGAAGTTGCTAGTGAAATGAAGATGCTTTCACTTTCTGCACATCAAATGCTACTAGAACATTGTATCAAGGCCTATAGTGCTCTGAGAAATGCCAGCACTGCCGTATGTAACATCAGCTTGTTTTTAGTTACAAGGGGAAACTAATGTCTCCTATTCCAAAGTGCTTTTTATGCTGTATTTCCTCATCTGTAGAAATCTTAGTGAGTCCTTACAACGTACTTGCAAAGTTTCCATTTGTGTGTTTGCTATTGCTTTGAACTGCCAAAGAGAACTGAAAAATGGAAATGTTTCTCTGCGTCTATTCATGTCTGTGCTCTTATGTTTCCCTTTTCTGTCACTAACTATAGCATTTTTCTGGGGTTTTTTTGATTGCCAAGTGCTCTGGTTAGTTATTTTCTGCTTATTGAAGTTGTTATCATGAATTATTTGTATGGAAATGTCTGCTTCCTGATTGGGTGACTTAAAAGAAATGCACAGTTACAGTGTGACCCTCAAAATTTGTGGAAATGCCCATTAATGCGTTATTACCCATAGTGCTCTAAATACATTGTGAAAAATTAAAAATCATTCCCTTTTCATAAACTGGGGAAAAGTTACCGCTAGTGACTCAGTCTTAACAGCCACAGAGAAGCTGCTTTGCATGTTCCTGTGCCCACGGGTGGGAGGTTTGTTGTCCGAGGAAGTACAGTGATCTCCGTCTGTCCTACAACACTTCTCCTGCAAGGCTGAATTGGAGCGAAGTTTCCTGCCACCTCGGCCCTCGGGGCTTCAGAAGCCACCTCGTTTCTGGTCACCAGAGAGTGTCGGATTCTGGCAGGTATTTCTCATTTCTGAAAATGCGGATGACTGTGTGCGTGCTGTTTGAAACGCCTCTCCAGAGGAATCTCAGGCGGGACCAGTGCCTCGGGTCCTGCAGCCCCTGTGCGCTGCAGCTGAAGGCACAAGCTGACATCTGAGAGGCTTCGAAGGCGTGAGGCTGGATGTGCCGCCTGATGGCAGCACCAGGCCGCCGATGGGCAGCTGGATCCAGCTCAGCTCAGCCGTGGTGCCTTCAATGTCTTTGCAACAAGCAGTTAGCAGAGCAGCGGCTCCACCTCTGCCAGCTCGTTGGGTTGTCCTGCCTTCCTGCCTGCAGAAGCTGGTGGAAGTCCGGGAGAACACTGAAAAGCTGGTGCACAGACACCATGACGTTCTGAAATCTGGCTTGAGAGGCGTTGTGGGTAAGGCTCCTGACCGTTTTACAGGGTTGGGAGTAGAACTCGTGGTCTTTGTTTTGCTGTATCTGCTCTCATCTCAGTCGTGGCAGTTTCTTCAAGCACTATTTAATAGAGAAAAATACTGTATTACTCCTCAAAATGCGCAGCTGCTGAGACGTTTGTGAGGGATGATTGCGGTTGGTTCACAATTATTTTTTTGCTTAAAATTAACATTAGTCTGCTGCCCGACAGCAACCGGGAAATAAGAATGTCTGAAAATTTACCTGGCTTGCACAAATATTAGGTCACCACCCCAACAAGAATGCTGCCTTCCTGTGTTGGATCCTGTCTTAGAAGTGCAAGAAAAGGTGACTCACCACAGGCTTCCCTCCACCCCCGAGACCAGCCAGGATGTTGGGTTTTTCATGTTGGTGTTTCCTCACCGTGAATTGTACTGAGACTTAGTGCAACCATTTCATGTACTTGGTGAAACGCTGCCAACCAGAGCGCAGCAATTTTGTGGCCCTGCCTACAGAGCTGAGTGCGGTACAACCCCTGGAGACAGAGGGTGACAGAGAACCTCTGTTTGCTGCGTGGCTGCTAACGAGTCCCAGGCTCATCCCAGAGCATCCGTCTGTCTCTCCCTTTCCCGTGCCAAGCGCTCTCTGTAGTCATACACAGCTTTTAATGGTAGCCATTGGCCAACTCTGTTTTACAGACGGCTAGAGGAATTTGGGACAACTGCATCTGCTAATCAGAACCGAGAAGGTGGTGTGTGTCAGCTGTTTTGCTGTGCTGGCTCTCCCATTTTCAGTAGGTTTCTGCTAGAGGTGTTTGTACTTACAGTATCCTTAAAGACAAACGTTCACAGCAGGAATTTGCAAGGCAAAACGCGTGGCCATGGGAAAGTCCAGTACGAAGTGTCCAGCCCTGGGAGGGTGGCGGGGAACAGCTCATGGGTTAAATGGTGCTTGGAAGGATGCGTGGACAGTAGTGGCCTACGGTATTCCCTGACATTTTTGGGATTGACATCTGGTTGCAATGTTAAAAGGGCGGATTATTAGAGGTCCAGGATGACGCTGATGTGACTGTCAGGCTGCATTTCCCTCAGCCAGCGATGAGTCAGCTCTCGCGGGAGAGCTAGGTCCTTTGCTCTCCCCGAGTGATACTTGTATACGCACGGACTGCGGGTATGTGCCTTCACCCATCTTCACATCTAGTTTAAGTGTTGTTCAGCCTGTGTTTGATCTCTGTCGGGGGCCGAACGCCACAACTACTTCCAGAGTAAGTGCTGAAGTGGGGACCTAGACCCGCGTGTACGTTTTCCAGCCGGCACCACCACTGGCAGAAGTCAGTGTGTATTTCTCAAAAATACATAGGCAAAGTTTGCTGTGCGTCATTCTAATGAATAATCTTCTGCCCTTTAGGTGGGACCTGTTTTTCTGCTGAAAGCAATCAGTTCTATCAACTGGTAACGAGAGATCATGCAGCAAAATTCTGATGTACTTACGCAGTGACTTCCTTCGTTGGCCTGTTTATTAATAGAGTTGAACTGCGTAGCAGGGCAGAGCTTTGGCCTGTGACAAGGGTTACATCAGATAATAAATTGAGATGTCTGATCTCAGCTAAAGGAGCAGATGCCAACACTTTCTGAGATAAATAACGGAATGATGCATTCCCTTTTCTGCTTTTTCTAGATCGCTTTCATTATTTAAAGATGGCGAAAAAAGAGCCTGGCCTTTAGTGACCATTTTCAGCTTGACCCATGTTCCCTAAAACCAGGTTGTGTGAACTACGGTGTAATATTTACTGCATTTTCTGTCAGGACACAGACTAAAACAGTGCGTAGATTTCATGCAGGCTGCTTTTTTGATTGTCACGGGAGAAGAGCACACTGAATTAATATAAAATCTATCTAATCTTTATTACTATTCATGAAAATGTGACAACACTGACTGTAGCACAAGTTGACCAGACTCAAATTTATAGTCTAGATTGACAGAGAAGACAACGGGTGTAAGAACAGTCAGTGAGGACGTGCCTGGATTGCAAACTGCTGTATTATCAACAAGAAAGAACACATTTATTCTGTTTTTCAGAACAAACTGCTCCTTATTGAAAAAAATACTGGACGAAATTTATCTTAAGTATCTCTTCTGTATTTTGAAACAATTTAATACAAAGACATATATATTTACATACACCTTTAGAGTAGTCTTCAGATCTGTGACTGGTTGCTACAAGTCTTCAGGTTCACAGAGGAGACTTGCAGCAAATTACATTTAAATCAGGTGTTAGGGAGACAGTTTGTGATTGCAGGGGGAATTAAGCATGGGAATATGCTCTGCAGGAAGAATACCCAAAATGTATGGGCTTTAGTAAAAAAATTAGGAAAATGCATCCTTGATGGTTTAGAGCTAGTCGATTCTATCCTTGGTTAAGGAGCTGGGGAAGGAGGAAAGAACTCAGCTCTATTAGTTTATTTTTTGTCAGTCGGTATTTTTTGACTGGCCTGCTCGCCTGTAACCAGCACATCTCGTCAGTGAACAGTTTCGGTGAGTTCAGCGGTTCGGCTCTTGCCTGGTGCTCTGTGTCTGAGGTGAATTCTGCAGGTTTCTGGGGTGAGCACTGCCTTGATTTAAAGCGATGAAAGTCTCCCACTGACAGGACATCGCCCGAAGAGGAGGAGCGACCCCAAAGTCAGTGCAGCTTCTGGCCTTTCAGCTGAGATGCTCAGGGCAGCAGCGGGACCAGCAGCAGCAGGTGAGGGTAATTTCGCAGTGCAGGTCGTCTGCGGGTGGAGCTGCTGTTGTTTTATTGGACCGGTGCCACCGGACACAAAAAGAATTCAAGACAAGTCCAGCCGTGTGTAAGCAAAGGGCCCATACCAGGGCAAAAAGAGAAATCAAAAATGTAACAAAAATAATTATCAGTCTTGAGCTAAAACTAGAAATGAACAAGCAGTGGCTTTTACCAGCTGTCCATGGATCTGAGCTGGGGAGCTACGAGCAAAAAGTCTGCCTTGTTAACAGTGCTTTGGGGCGCTGGTCTGCCAAATAACGCTCAGACCAATAAATAACTGGACGGTCCTGTTAAATGAAGATGCTTGCCTGGAAGATCTGGGCTTGGTACAGCAACCACCAAGCGGAATTCTCTGGGGTACAATAATGCAGAAGACCATAAATGATCCTTTTGAGCTTAATGTCAAATGTAGATCAGATTGAATAAGAGGAGCTTGCCCTTATCATAAAACAGTTCGTGCAAGAGCAGGAGTAGATAAAACAGAACACATTTTTCCCATGAGTTTCTTAACAAAGTGGTTTATCAGTGATCTGGTGTGTACTGGCAGGTCGGCGTTCGTTCTTCGTTTATGACTGTTGGTCTGTTGTTTGCTCTGTAAGAACGGGGTCTGGTTTTTTGCACAGGATATAGGTCCTTAAAATTAAAAGGTACGTGGTTTTGAACTTCTTTATCTTGCAAGCATAGACAATGGGGTTCATGGCAGAATTGGCATGGGATAACAGGATTCCCAAGTACATCAAAGACTTTGGGATCTGCCACTCAGGGTAAAAATAGGAAATGAAGTTTATAATGCACAGAGGCAACCAGGATATTGCAAACAGGAAGAGAACAAGTGCGAGAGATCTGGCTGTCTTGAACTCCTGTCCATAAAAAGATCCTGCCCCTCTCGCATTGGTTGTACCTTGACTTAGCTTTGTCCGGATGATGTAAAAGATTTCAGCGTACAGAGCACACATGACGAGCAGAGGAACAAGGGTCCATATGAAGAAGCCAAAATAAACCATGTAATCCATTCTCATCACAGAGGTAAATTGACAGCTGAGAAAGCCAAAGCGTCTTGATTCTGTCCTGTTCCATCCAAACATGGGGACTAATCCTACCAGCAGGGACACAGACCAGCACAAACCCAGCACCCACCAAACTCTTCTCTCTCTGGTGATTAGTTTATACCTGTTGGGGAAGAAAACTCAGGTCGTGTCGAACAGAAGTTTTTAAAATAGTTAAGGATGGTTTCAAGAACTCGTGCGTTCAAATACTGCAGGTTCGTTGTCACAAAATGGAGCATTAACTGGTTTTTTGGGGGGGGGGGGGGGGACGAAATCTTACTTTGAGATATGCCCTAACTCTTAATTTGTAACAGTTACTTTGCGGCACCCACACAAAGGAATAAGTTTAAGTTCCCCTCTTTATAATTGGATGTTTTCAGCTACTTCATTTCTTGTTTCATTATGATCTTAGTGCTCCCTCTTGCTTAGATACTGCTTTTCTGCTATTCGCAGTCCTATCTTATTTCTCAGCTTCCTCGGGCGTACCTGACTTTTACGTTTGGTCTATGCCATTTGTAGGACCAAACTGTTCTTTCGTTCTTCAATTGTACAGGTCCTTTCCCCATGAAAAACCTGACTTCTTTCATGCTTGAGGTTTGGATTTCTAGCTTATGTACTTTTTCATTAAAATATAAAAAGCGAATGACCTCTTAAGTTTCCCCTTAATAAGTTTGTTGCTTCTTTTGTATTTTCAACGAACGCTAAAAGGAATTCTATACAAAAGACTAGCCTCGGAAACCCAAAGAAATCTATAGTACTCTCGGCATCCTGCACAATCAACAAAACGTCTGAAAAATTCAACAGTTTGACCACAGACCCATCCTGTGGCCAGGTTCTGATCAGCAATGACCCCGAGCTATGGGCCCCACACGAATACGCCTTGTGAGCTGCGGGGAGCGGGTTCTGCTCTAGAAAGCTCGTCTCGGGTGGGCTTTTAGGCACAGGAATCGTCTCGGTGCCCAAGCGTGCATTTGGAGCAAATATTTGTTAGAGAAGGGCCGAGTTAAAGAGGAGGGAGGAGGTGGCACTCGTGGGGCAGAGGTTGGGCATAGGAAAGCTGGCAGGAGTGGGGCGAGCGGAGGGGCCTGTGGTCCAGCACTCACCTGGTCGGCACCTTCACTCGCAGGTACCGGTCGATCGCGATGGCCAGGAGGGAGAGGATGGAGGCGTTGGTGAAAACCACCATCAGGCAGCACATAAATAGGCAGGTGTAGAAGTGGACGCTGATGCCCAGGCTCACCACGATGGCCAGGGGCATGACGAGGATCCCCACTGCGATATCAGCCAGCGCCAGGGAAACGATGAAGTACAGGGTCGTGTTCTGAAACGTCGAATTCAACTTCACCACCCAGATGACCAGGATGTTACCCAGAGTGGCAAACAAAGCAACCAAGCACTCGGTAGCCATGTAAATCCCATCCAGGCTGCTCAGCGCCAGGCTGTCGTTGGGCATGGCGGGTCGCTGGAGATGCTCCCACCCTGGCTTGAGCTGCAGGAGGGAGCATGGGCACCTGTGACCTCGTGTGGGATTCGTCCTCGGCGGGTGGCACTCAGTGGTTCCAGTGACTCTTGGGCGCGCAGACCTCTTCCAGTGTCTCACGTCCCCAGCGCTTGGGCAGCAGATCAGCTGTTGCCTTTCAACGGAGCTGCAAATACCTTAGTATCCAGGAAACGTTGCCCGCTCCGGACGCATCTCCTGAAGCTCGCAGCATTCCTTCAGCAGCCTGGGATCAGTAAAGCGCTTGGGAAAGCTATTTTGAAGGAAAAGAATGGAAAAGCTTCCACAAGCCTGCTTACTGACAACCTATAAATGAATACTTTAACTGCTTCCTCTTACAAACCACAGTTTTAGAAGTGGGAGGACTGTACTGTGCAAAGCTGTCACTTATCAATCTAGATAATTGCTTTGCAGTCACTATAGGAAATGAGGCAATTCAGGGGACATTAGAAGGGTGTTTCATTAAATTCCAATACTTGATTTAATTCAGTGTATACAATTTCAGTGAAGGCCCTGAGGTGGCCGAAAAATGCTCTTTACTTGTAATGCAGTTGGCGTTCTCAGTGAGAGCCCTCGTTTCTGCTAGAAATCAGTATGACAACCGACCAAGTCATGTTCAGACGGTGGCATACTTTCCTATGCTTTGTTTATGGAAGACGGAGAAGTCGAGGAAAGGTGTGGGAAGTGAAGTAGCGGGGAGAGGGTGTGAAAGCTGTGACCTGTTTGCTGCGGTGAGCCTGGCAGCGCGTGGTGCCTCGCTCCTTCACGTGTCTGCAGTGAAAGAGCAGCTCCCGTCTCAGGTGGAACCGAGAAGAAATGCAAACCTGTGACCTCGTGTCAGCCTGCGGGTCGCAGGGTAACCTGGCCCTTGGGCACGCTCTCCAGGAATGAGCAAATAGCAATTAAACAACTGGGTGGATGGTGCCATGCTAGTATAACGAAGCCTTAAGCAAACACGGGCAGTATTCTGTTTCCCGGACACTGAGTCCTCCACCTCTTCCACGCAACTTTCTGGCAAAACTGAGGAAGTGAAATCAGCCCTGGGAGCAGACAGAGCCAGAAATAAACGAGACTTCTTTACTGTCTGCTGTCACAAGAGCAGGACAAAATCCGCTTCCTTGATATCAGTGTAAGTGCTTCTCGCTCCCTGATGGAGGGCGTTTTGGTAGAACTACTGCTGGGAAAACGGTGAGCTCTCTATAGACAGTCCCAGCCTGCAGCTGAACTTGTCTGTGCTGGTTTTCTAATCAAATCTGACACAGGGTGTCTGTGGGTGCAGGAGATAAATCCCAGGAGAGGCACGTGAAGGTCACAGCTGGGAGGAATGCGGGGCTTTTGCAAGCGGAAAGAGTTCCTTCCCTGGGCGGTACCTGGGAAGGAGCGGGCAGCCGGCACTTTGCAGCTCTGAGCAGACACGGGAAACCTCCGTGTCCTCCAGGCTGCTGGCCGTGCTTGGGTGAGAGCGGTCCCCGCTTCCTGCGCTCGCTGTGCATCTCCTCGTGTGGCCGTGGCTGCCAGCTTCCTTTTTCTCTCATCTGCTGCCAGGGCTGCAGCCAGATCTCCCGCGGAGACAGTTGCTGCGAACCTGAGTTATCGAGGCTTTAACAGGGCCCACGCTCCTGCTCCAGCTGCCTGGCACCTTAGGGGAGCAGCTTGTCTAACGGAGTCAAAAGAAAGTGTTTCTCCCTCCTTTTGCTCACCCCAAATCCAGCTGAATGTCTTCACATTTGTCATCCCCACCTCTTCTTTGTGGCAGGGGAGCAGACTAGATCATTCAGGGTCCCTTGGCCCTGTTTTCTCTGATGCTGCACCTGTGTGTAGTACAGACTGAGCGGCCTTTAAGGAAGCTCCGAGACGGAGCAGCCTAGCTGCAGTGCCGTAGAGCTGTGCGTTGGCTAATTCACTCTGCTAGGCGGCGCAGAGCACCCAGCTGGGGAGGAGATGGTGCATTTGCAGTAAAACAGACCAGCAAAATTATCGTGTGCAACAGGTAGCCCCTGTGGTTTGTTCACAGTGTGATGCTGCCACTGTATCACACTGACTCTCGGACAAAAGCAGACAACAACGTGCTGAAACCTCAAGGAGACAGGAAGAAAGATGTTAGAGGGTTTGCTATAGAAGGTCTGATAAGGGGATCTTCATGAACAATTTGCTCTGCGCACCTTTGAAGAGCGAGTTGTGTATGCAGATCGGCAAGCGTGCAAAACTCTGAATGAGGGACTTAATTTAAAGCAGGTGGGGGAGGAGCTGGCTTCTGACCTGGCTGTTGCAGTTAAAAAAAGAATTCAGCGCAGCATTTTGTAATTTTGGATGTAAACAGCCTCAGAATGTCAGTAGGCAGCTTGGATGTGATCTATATCGTGATGGACTCGGTTATTGGGATACTTGCAGTGGTGGGCAATGCCTTGGTGATCTGGGCAGTGAAGCTGAACCCAGCTCTTCAGAAGACCACCTTCTTGTACATCGTTTCCCTGGCGCTCACTGACTTAGCCATGGGGATCCTTGTCACGCCACTGGCTGTCTTGGTGAGCCTGGGGGTCCCCATCCATTTCTACTGCTGCCTCTTCATGTGCTGCCTGATGATGATCTTTTCTCATGCCTCCATCCTGACTCTCCTGGCCATCGCAGTCGACAGGTACCTGCGCGTGAAGCTGCTAATCAGGTGAGACTGGGCGAAGGTCCCATTTTATCATCTTTTCCCCATTTCTCTCCTCCCTTGTGTTTTCCTTCTCCCTTATTTGCAGCATCGTAGGGCCTCCTGGGCATCGTTGGTTCTCTAAGAGAAACTCATACAGGAGATGTTCCCAAACTGTAGGCAATGGAGCACCAGCAGACCGGGCACTCCTGGAAATTCAGCCATGCCTGAATCGTAAGCTGCAGAGAGTCAGGGAAGGGTTGCTCCTGAACGTGTATGTGCCTGAAGTCTGGGTAAGGTGGCGGTCTTTAGGTTTTCCCCTGGGAGACAACCATACCGCTCTACTGATGCGAGTCAAAATGAACCAGTATTTTGGGAGGAGATTTTCTGAGGAAAGGGTCTGAACCTGCATCTGTGGGTTCTCATTTAAAAGGGATTGGTGACTTTTTGGAGGTTGCCCTGTAGTTTCAAAATACATCTTAAATATCAGAAGCTGCTAAGGACCAACCGCAGAGAACTGTGCTTAACTCAAATTAGAGCAACCAGAAACGAGTGCTTAGAAGCACAAGTTCCTGAATATTGTAGTTCTTTTTTCTGGAGAATTGCATCTAACGTGGCTGGTGCTTCCTGCCCACCCAGGTACAGGGCAGCCGTCACAAAGAAAAGGATTTGTGTGATCCTGGGACTCTGCTGGCTCGTGTCTGTGCTGGTGGGGCTGGTCCCCATGCTGGGGTGGCACCAGCACATGGGCAGCTCCAGCTACATCGAGTGTCACTATTTGGCTGTGATGAGAATGGATTACGTGGTGTATTTCAGCTTCTTCACCTGGATCCTCCTTCCCTTGCTCATCATGTGTGCCCTCTACACCGAGATTTTCTACATCATGTGGATCAAACGAAGCCTCAGCTCAGCAAGGCCTCTGGGAGGAGGAACAGTTTGTGGGAAGGAATACAAAATGGCCAAATATCTGGCCCTCATCCTCTTCTTGTTTGCGATGTCTTGGCTGCCTCTGGGCATCCTGAACTGCATTTCGTACTTCTGCCCCTCCTGCGCCATCCCGCAGCCCCTCATGTACCTGGGCATCCTGCTGTCTCACGCCAACTCAGCCATGAACCCCGTCGTCTATGCCTTCAAACTACAGAAGTTCAAAGAAACCTACGTTTTCATTCTGAGGACTTACATCCTGCTCCAGAAGTCGGAGTCAGTTATTTCTAGCGCAGAGCACGCAGCGGAGCTGGAAGCGAGCACCGTCTGAGCTCCTCAGCCTGTCTGGGCTGGATACGACGACTGAAACAGCGTGGAAGCAACAGGAGCGGGGTGAAAACGGCACAGACACCAGGACACATGTCTCAGATCGTGCATTCTGGAGCAACAGTTGTGTGTGTGTGCCCGTGTTCAGAGAGGTGACAGCTCTGGGCGGTGCAATGCCGAGCACGGGTTCCCAGCTGACTGCCAGAACAAAGAAACTTTGCATTTCCGAAGCAAAAGGTGTGAGAGGTTTGGAACAGAGTGGCAGCTCGTCGGGGGAGTGCTGGGTGCGGGGGACAATTAGCGTTGCTCATGTTATGGGTGTTTTGCTCTGTTCATAAAAAGCTGTGCTGGTTTGTGCGACACAGCATTAATTTCTCTTTTACTAATTTTACTTTTCAGTAAGGGCTCTTCTAATAACGCTTGGGAAAACTGCACTTTTAGGAGACTCTAGTGTCTGAATTTGTGAAAATATTTGCTGTATAGCCAGCTCTGGGGTGCGGGTTTCAAGATCTGAGTGTTTTCGAGCTCTCCAGGTGCGGGGATGAGGAGGAGCGAGACCCGAGCACTTGACCCAAGCTGCCAACAGGATTATTTCATACCATGAATGGCACATTCCATAGAAATTAGAAAGTTTGCTGTGTAGTGCTCTCTCTCCCTTGATGGCTGCCATCCTGAGAACTCCTCGCCCCGGTGCCGGACCCTGAGCCCTTCCCTTCCTCTCGCAGCCACAGCACTCGCGGGGTCCCACGCTGGCTGTCCCTGCGGGAGTGCACGGCTTCTGCTGATGGAATGGGCTGAGTATATTTTATACTGGTATCAGGATCAATGTTGGTTCTTCAGAATTATTAATGTTAGTTATTTAGTCTTATTGTATTAAATCCGTTTATCTTTCAACCCTCAGTTTTCCTCATTTTTCTCAATTCCCCTTCCCGGGCGCGGAGGGGTCATCAGGTGAGAGAATGATTGTCTAAAGGACAACAAACTGTGGGTTCCTCAGACCATACCAGCAGCACCGTTGCGCTCCATGGGGCGCTGCCGGGAGGTGGCAGCGGCTCCCCGTGGCCGCGGCTCCTCACACGACGCGGGTCTCCCTCACCCTCCGGGGGACCCATTTCCCAAGGCCCGGCCCTTTCTCTTGGGCTGGCCCAACTATTTCTGCTCGTATTAAACGAGCAGCCTTTGCGCAAAGTTCTGTTTGCACCAGCCCATAAAACTTAATAGCGTTATATCATCCCGTAGCTTTTTCTTAGAAGGCTTTCCCTTGGGGACACCGCCTCTGCCTAAAAGATGCCCACAACACTGCTGGTCCTACCAGGGCACAGGCTGTTGGGTTTCTTTTTGCCTGTCCTTTTTTAGCAGCTGTGGACTGGAGATGAGTTCAGAAAAACGCCCGTCTTCAGTAAACCTGTGTCCATGTGCCTGCGTGGGTGGGTGACCTGGGACCGGAAACCTGCGGCTGAGCAGCGGGAAGGGGTCTTGCCCCGTCCCCAGGCTGCGCGGTACGCTGAGCACACGTTTCCTGGGCTGTAGGTGAAATGAGAGATGCTTCATCAGCTCATTTCATGACCCTCAGGCCAGACCACACAAGAGGCTGCTGCGAGAGGAGGGGACGATGGCATTCCCGACAGGTACGTAACTAACCCGTGCTTTTGCTGCCTCTGCTCCCCGTGCTTCTAAGGAGAAATAAAAGAGCTGAAGGAGAGAAGCCCTTTGGGCCCCCATCCCCACTGGAACAGCCGAGGGTGATGCCGTCGGGCCTGGCTGAGCTGCACCTGCCCCGGCTGGGGCCAAATCGGGGCGTTTCCGCCCCGCGCCCCCTGTTCCCACCAGGTTCCTGCCGGGAGGCACAAGGTGCACTTATTTTCTTCAGATGTTTCCTCCGCCAGGCAGCATCTGTTTCCTGTCCCAAATATGAAAGAACTGGGTTGCCAGGCTGCTGCCACTCCTCTGTCCCCAGCAGAGGACGAGCCTGTGCCCTTCTGCTGTCTCTGCCCCGCACGAATGCGGCTTCGCCCCCAGCCCGGGCTGCCCTGGCGGGGTTGCGGGGGCTGCATCCCTCCTCGCAGCCCCGCATCCTCCTTCCGTGGGCATTCTGCTCCTCTCCCACCGCCCTCCTTCAGCCTCGGCATCAGGAAACACTGGGCTGGAGGTTTTTATGGCTTGCAAAGTGATTAAACACTCCCTGCACAGAGGAGCCAAATGGGGACAGAGCATGGGATCAGGGAGGGTTTTGGTGTGGAAACCAGCTCTGCCCTCCCCTTCTCACTGTTTGCTTACAGCATCCAGCCCCGCATCCCGACCCAAGGGCTCCTTCCGCTACTTTTCTCCTAAATTGCTCTCCCGTAAGCATGTGCTGTGCTCCCGCCAGGAGGCTTAGGGAAACATATGGCAGAGCTCAGCAGAGCTCCGTGCATCGGTGCTAACAACCCTCTGCTTGCCGCTGCTGATGGCCGTATTCCGTGTGTGCGCGTGTGTGCACATATAGATACGTGCTGCCATAATATATCATCCTTCTGATAGTTGCCTTGGTGCGGTTGGAGTATTTGTACGCCTTTGCTGCCATGCACAGTAATATTTTTTCATACAAACAGTTGTGATCTGAAGCAGGACACCTTGTGCAGGCCAATAAAGCTGGCAGCAGGAGGGACTGGGCGCTTGGAGCTGGGGCCACCCCAGAGCTCCCGCAGCCCAGGAGAACCCCAGCCGTGGATTTGCTGCCACACAAAACTACCCGCTTGTGAGCAGGTCACAGCTGGAATAAGTTTGTGAGCCAGCAATTTAAGGCTTTGGTTTAGATTAGGATTGGAAGGTGTATTTTTAGATCATGTTGTTTAGCTGACGCGGCGGTGCCCGCGGAGCTCTGCGGAGAAGGTGGCTCAAGGAGGAGCCCGGGGCGGCTCCCATGCGGCAGAGCCCAGGAATGTCGTAGTCTGATGGGGTTAAACAGCGTTTTGGATCCTGGTCCCTGAGCACTTGATGGATTTGCCATTTAAAGGCTGTAGCTTGTTGCTTCTTGGATGGCTCCAGCGAAAGGCTTCCAGCTATTCCCCGAGGATCCTCCTACATCCTGGTGAGATAAGGATCAGGAAGGGAAGGTCTATCTGCAACCTCAGCTGCAGCTTTGAGCATAGACTCCCTTCTCACGTTGGGAGTGGATGGGAGGACAACAGATTTTCTAGAAAAAAAACCCATATTTCTTAGTGACACACAGATGCAGAAAAAAACCAATTCCTGCAACAGTGATCTTATCGTGTGAGTCAACAGCAGCGGCAGCCGCCTTGGTCCTGGCGGGGCTGTAAAACACTTGCAGGCAGAAGGCAGCCCCCTCGCCGCAGCCCTGCCCACGCTCCCGCTTGCCCCCGGGCTCCCGGCTGCCCCCCGGAGCCGGCACTCGCCGCAGCCGGGCCCCCGCGCTTTGAGGCACCAACGTACCGCGCTCTTGGTCCTCTTCACCTTCCGGCAGCTGCTGCTCTCGTGCCAGGAGGCGTGGAGGAGGGCTTTGTTCTGAGACTTTAACATTTAATGTTTACCTTAAAGGAAAAAAAAAAAAGCTGTAGCTCATAAACCAAGAGGTGGTGAGCAGCGAGTGCGGTCCTGGCTCTTCCCTGCCTTGAAAGGAAGCGAAAGCAGAGAGAGAGAGGATGTGAATGTGAAGCGGGGTCACATCTGGTTTAACAGAGAGTGATTGTGGTCTGGTGAAGAACAAGCCAGAAGGAGAGTCTGGAGCCTGGCGTTGGTGACCGATGTCGTGTCGCTGCTCTGTGCCTCAGTTCCCGTCTGTGGAAAGAGGAGGGTCAATCTGGTCTTGACAGAGTGCTCTGTGAGCTGGGAAGGGCAGGACAGGAGCAGGGTCCTTTGCGTTTCCTTCCCCCTGGTACGCATACGGCTTTGCTGAAAGACGAAGTTCACTGTCCTTAGAACCCAGATTTTGTTCCAAAGATGATTTCAACCACTGTCAAAAGCAAATTGTCAGTGGAGAATCAGATCTGGAAAGCTCTTCTTCCCCTCCACATCCCATTCCCTGAGCTTGCGCTGTGCTGGAAATGGGGGAATTCTCCTGGTGACTCACCCGCGGTGTTTTGAACAGCCAGAAAAGGCTGCAAATGTGTGTCTGCTGCTGACTGCTCTCCAGCGCAACAGCAGAGCGTAGTCTCAGTGTCGGCTGGTCCTGGGTGTTATTTAAAGCAGAGCTAGAGGGTGTGTATAACGCCGGACTCAGTGAGCACAGCACTGGCCAGAGCCGGCAGACGATGCAGTGAGATGCGGCAGTGCCCGCTGCAGCCGGTGCCTGGCTGCGCAGCAGCGTGGGAGCCCTCTGGCCTCAGCCCCCGCTGACCCCTGGCCCTCTGCATCGCTGCTTGGTGCCGTCGGCGCTGGCACACGGAGCCCATGGCACATACAGCCCACAGCATGTGTCACCGTGGTCCTCCGGGCAGCCTGAGCCCCGGCTCTGACAACAGGAGAGACTGGGGTGGTAATAAAGAGTGTCAGTGCCGCAAGGACCATGGCCATGCTGGGATAACCTGCATCACTGGCTTCTCTCGCTATTTTAATTCCTGGGAGACAGCAATCTGTGGCTTTGTCCCATTTCTCAAGAAGCACGCGTGGGGACCTGGGCACCTCCTGCAGGGACAGCCCGTCCCTCCTCCCCACCGTTGGACACTGCGAGTGGGAGTGGAGCAGCCGGCATGGCTCCCAGGGCTCCGCAGCAGGGACGAGCGCACGACGAGGACCGGCCGAAACACAGCCCCAGGCTCTGGCTGGGTGAGCAGGGAGGATGTCCCGAGATGTTTCCTGCCAAGTGGGTTTGTGCCTCCCCGAGCCGCTGCCAGCCTTCGCCCCGCTGCAGGCAGAGTTTCGGCCCTTTCGTGTCCGGGGGGGCCGGGGACTCGCTGCCCTGCGCCTGGGCCGGGGGAGATGCTGCTGCAGAAGTGAAACGTGTCCTCAGACAACAGCAAGAACTGGGGCGATACTTACGCTCTCTGTGCGGTTTTGCTCAGCTGGATTATGTGGTTTGGGATTTTTAAACCTCCTGAAACCTGGGAGTGAGTGTATCTGTTTGCTCTTCTTGCTCGGCTCGTTCGGGAGCGCAGCGCCTGTGTAGGAGGGAGCCCGGGCTGTCAAACCAGTACGGCTCGGTGGGTTTGCCCGCCAGACAGCAGGGACGGGGCTGCTGCGGCTTTGAAACGGCTCCTGAGTGTCACCCCCTGGAACTCCAAGTACAAACAGGGCAGGAATGCAGGGACAGGGGCTTGGACGAATGATATTTTTGTGCATTTCAAAATGAATTGCATTATAATTGGAGTTCTTCATGGTTTTCTTCAGGTGCGGCTACGGAGTGGGTGAAGCCGCAGCCACAGCCAGGACCCCATTTGATGCCAAATCCGCTCACCTGCACAGCAGGGACCTTCCCCAGCCCACGGGCGCAGCGATCCCCCCCGTTACCCCCCTCTCCCTGCCCAAGGCTGTTCCTTTCCCTGGAGGTACCCGGGGCCGTGAATGAACTGTACTGTCTTTTTCCTGCTGACCCATTCCTTATGGGCCAGAGGGATTTGGGGGCCACTGCCAACAGCTGACCCCCATTCGTGCAGCAGCCAGAACCCTTCCACGGTCTACCTGGCACGGTGCTGTTTACTTTGCCTGTTTATTTTGCAGAACAAACAGGACCGAGATGGTTTCTTCTGCTCTTTCAAGGGCTTAGCAATACTTGGGAAACGCAGCTTTTTGGAGTATTTTGTTCCCAGAGGTGCTTCTCCAACTTGTTGCACAGCGATACAGGGGCATCACCCATCGAGCGAGGGCAGTTTTGAGCGTTCACCTCCCATGTAAGAGGAAATTACCTCCCCATTCCTCTCTGAAAGCAGTTCCACGTGGCTGCTATTGGGCACCTGGTGGGTGGCAGCAAACAGGGGACCCTGCCGGCGCTGGGTCCCTGCCACGCACCCGCCGCCCAGGGCTCTCCTGCACTGCACACAACTTCCCGTCCTCGCTCTTCACTAGGGATTGTTTTAAAATCCCATAAAAATAGCATAAAATAAATCACAGGGAGATGAAAGAGAGGTTTGAGCTGGCAGGAGGTTCTTTAAAGAGGCACTATTTACACAAATTGTCTAGCCGATGTGAGAGAAACTGTTTTGATGTTTTATAAACTCTTCTGCTGATAATTTTGCATCTAAGTATGGCAAGGCGGGGGGAGGCGGAACGGGGTGAAACGCCAGAGCCGAGGGCCTGAGCGCTCTTCCCAGCTCTTATTTTTGACCACCAGCAAATGATTTAACTGCAGTGGACTGCGATTAACAGCAGGCTCTGGCTCTGAAAAGGGAGAGGGAGGGAAGTGCCGTGGCTCTGCCGCTGGAGGGTTCATGCTGCCGGGCACAGGCAGCTCCACGGCGGCGGCTGCTGCCGGGGGCCGGGGCAGGGGATGGAGGACACGGGGTGGAAATACCACTTAGGAGCTTCTCCGTATGGGTTTGTCTCCAAGAAGTGCTGCGCTGACCATGCCCGAAATGCGTGGCTCTAACATCAGTCACAATACACGTATGGGCTTAATATGGGATCACTGATTTATTCTGATTTATTCTTTGTTTTGAAAGTTTAGCAGCATCTCAGCCTACAAGTGTCCTGGATAAGATGGATATTACCGAGGTGCACATGGAGACTCTGAAAAGCCCTCCAGAAACCATGGTGTTTAAGCAGAGGGCGTGCAAAGCACTTGCTCACTTTCAAACAACACACGCCTGCCTTTCCTTTCCCTGAGTGAAAATCCAAAATTTAGACAAATGATTGAAGATGCAGCCTCTTCCATCCAGCATCAAGCTGAAGGCGAGGCCATTTGTTGTCATTTAAAAGCCCATTAACACATTCTGAATAGCTCTGCTGGTTCCTTTGCCCTGGCTACCTTTCAAGTTAGACAATTATTTTCAGCCTCTCCAAACTCTGTGTGCCCTTGACCGGAGTTCACCCTCCCTTCCACCCTCACCTGCCCGGCGCTGCCCTGGGCCGCATGGGGACAGTCACCTTCATCCCAGGCAGCTGCTGAGAGAAACGATGGCGCGGCAGCTTGTGAAGCACCTTCGTTTCTTGGGATGAAAGGTGCTTACCGTATGCAGAATGTTATTTCTGTTATTACTAGAAATAGAGCTGATAATGCCTGTTTTCTGCCCAGGGAAAGACGTGTATAAGGCAGTGGGGTCTCATGGCTACGCGACCGGCAGCGCAGGAGCAGCAGCGCAAGACGCGTGCAGCGCTCGGGCTCCCTCCGGGCAGGGGCACGAGCTCCTGGGGGGCTGGTGCCGCCTCTGCCTCCTCCGAGCCCCACGGCAGGCAGGGCTGGGTGCTGCTGGGGTCCGCAGGGGCCACTGATGGGTGGCTGGGGGTTGAATTGAGCCCCATTACCCCTTTCTCAGCTTCTCCATCCCTCCACTGCCCTGGCCGCTCCCCGAGCCCCCCCCGCTGCGCAGCCGCAGGGAGCCTGGTGGGACATCACCCACCTCCGGAACTGGGGATTCCCGGGTCAGGACCAGCAGGAATTTGGTTGCCACAAGGACGAAGGCTCTGGGTGTGCCTTGCTCCATCCTTTGCCTTCCCCCAGCTCTGGCTTCTCACCTGCTGTGTTTTGTGGAAATCTCCTGCCGTGGGTTAGCGAGTACTCCGGGACGGGGAGTATCTTTGTGTAATTGATTTATGAAACATGACTCACTCTCTGACTGCCATTCATGGACTAATTCATCATCGTCAGCATAACTACCTGGGGGGGGAGCTTATATTTCCCCTGGATACCTTTTAAGTGCTTTTTTCATGCCTTTAGTTCTCTAATCAAACCAAGGTCTTATTTATAGTACGGCCATTTATGTCCGGGTAAGCCCAGAGTGGCCCCAATGGCTTAAAAGGATTTACTCTAGATTTACATGGGTGTAATGAACAGAGGGATTTGGTCCTGTGGCTGCAGTAATCCTCTCGGAGGTGGAAGCAGAGGCTTTCCCCCAAGGAACAGTAATTCGCATGAAAATGAACAAACGAAGCCCCACGGGCCCTTTCTGAAGGTGTAAGGAGCCCATGGCTCCAAACCAAGAGGCGCCACAGTCCTGCTGCCCCGGCGTCCCCGTGTCCCCGAGCCCCCACGCTGTTCCCACGCAGGCTCCTGCAGCAGCAGCACCTGCTCCCTGCTCCCTCAGCCTGGGCTCGGTTGGGAAATTCCACCCTGTTTTGCCATAAATCCAATCGGTGCCGCTCGGGGCAGAGACGGCTCGAGGCTGCTGTGCCCGTCTCGCGCAGCCGCGCAGCAGCAGCTTCCCAGGACAGAAACCGAAGGTGCTGGGAAGGAAGGACAAACTTCTGGTCTTTATTTCCAGGGCAGTGGTCCCAAGAGGGTGCCAAGTGCCCGGAGACGCCCCGGGAGCTCGGCTCTGCGCCGGACCAGCCTCCGCAAACAGGAAGATGCGCTGGAGGCAGCCGGGCTCGGGAGGCTGTCAGGGCCCAGGCTTACCAGGGAGGCTCTTTAGGAAGGAAGCATTGTTTATACCACTTTATTTTTAATTTATATATATTTGGATCCAGCCCTTTCCATGATGTACAGCAGAAATCGAGGCCTCTTTTGTTCTACAATTAACTCAGAGATGTTATTTGGTTCCTTAGGGGAAAAAAAAAACAAAAAACAAACAAAAAGTGATTTCTTTTTCTTTACTGTCTGCTTGCAGCAAAACACACACAGATCCCAGTGTAGTGAAAAATGATACTCATTGCTGAGATCACTGCCCAGATTTTTAGGGAAATAAGTTGTTCTTAAACACCTGCTTCAATACACAGTTTCGGAGTCTCATAAGGATGTATCTGGAGTTTGCCTGTAAGACAGGTTAGTGGTGGAGGAATCGCAATGCACTTACTCTTCAGTGGAAGGGAATTTAAACTGAGCGTTTTGATGGCTAAATAATAATGCAACATTTGTTACTGGCCTGAGAATAAGATTTAGTGCCTATTTTGTGCAGCTTTACAGCACCTCAGAGCCGCAGAAGGAGCTGCGAGGTGATGGGATGGCTGCCTTTATGGGAGATTGGATGGCACAACCAGTACATTTGTTGCTGAAGAAGAAATATGGGAAATGCATGTCTGGAAGCACAGTGAGGTAAAGTGTTAGTGCTTCCATCTCCTCAGCTCCTCGCTCTTTCCACTCCGCTTCAAACGCGTGAGGTTGGGGGGTGACGCTGCTGAGCTGGGCTTTGCGCGTTTGGCAGACGGGAAACGCAAATCGCGCTCCTTTGAGGTTTCGGTGTGGGGATGGAGCGGGGGGAGCCCGGGACCACGCCAGCAGGGCACGGGGTGGGCCTGAGCCAAGAGCTGGGCTGGACACACAGACATGGATGGATGGATGGATGGACGGACGGACGGACGGACGGATAGATTTACATATATATAAACCTGCTGTTATTAGGTGTCAGGATGGAGTCCAGGCAGCGTGGGGTTTGCATCGCCCCAGCCCCAGCTGCGAGCACGTGCCACCTCCAGGAGGGACGGCTGCCACATCTCTCCAGCTGGTCCTTGTCCCCAAAACTCCACACTGGGCTGAGCGGGGAGAAGAGCTGTGCCTGGAGCAGGCAGACCCATCGCCAAGCGCTGCCCCTCTACGAAACCATTTGCTGCACACCGGCGAGTGTTTGATTTCCTTATCTCGTGGGAGTTTAGTTAGTGGAGGAAATCCTGTCCCCCCTTGCCTGCCTGGCATCACCATGGCCTCATGCCGTGCTCTGCCGTCATTAAGGCAGGAAGGATCTTCAGCGCAGCTCCGTTACTGCCGGCTGACGAGCCCGCGGCCAAGGGTCCGCGGCAGATAACGCCGCACAAGGATAAATTGCAGCATTTCAGGTCCCTTGGAAACCCAAGGCAAACATCATAATCGGTTCTCAAAATAGCAAGGCCACTGACAAATGGGTGATTTATGGCCACCTTGAGCTGTAGCCTGACAGCTCTGCCGTGCCGGGGAGCTGGGGCTCAGAGGTGTCATTTGGGGGCCTTTGCTGGAATTGTACCTGCTGCGGACACAACTTTGTAAGGGGGGAGCTCACTGCCCTGCCCGGGATGGGGGGCTGGAGGGTGCCCGCTGCCGGGATGGCATGGGAGCTCAGCTCAGAGCCAGCGAGGATGGTGATGGAGCAGCCACCGCTCCGCGAGCCATGGGAGAGACGAGTCTGAGGGAGCGGCGCTCGCTTTGCTTCAGGGTCATGAAGTTTCTGCTGGCACCGCTTGCTTGCTCACGGCCCAAGAAAAACACCCCTCCCAGCCTGCCTGGCAGAGCACGGAGCCACCAGCGCACAGGGAGCATGGCCGCAGCCCTGCATCACCGTCCCACCACGCTGCCCTCGGGAAGGAGCATTGGACCTGCTCCATCCCTATGTGCTGGCTCTCCGAGGCTGCTCTACCTGCCGCGGGCTCGTCCATGGCCAGGCGAGCGGGAAGCTCCTCTTCCTCTTCTTCCTCCTCCTCCTCCTCCTTGCTGGCTTGGTGGCCTTGGGGCTGCAGGCTGTGTGGACAGTGCTGGAGAAGCATTGGCTGGGCTTGGAGGAGAAACAGCTCCGAATCAGAAGCTCCAGGCCCAAAGCTGCCTGTTGTCCTCTGTAACGCGTGTCCTTGTCACCAGCAGTGCTCAGCTGAAAGCCTCACAGATTTGGCAGGGTGACGGCGGTGGGCAGGCAGACAGACGCTTGCTCTGTAGGGATGTGCAGGTCACAGCACAAGTCACTGTGCACAGAGGAGACGTGGTGACATGGGGAGAACCACAGCGAGGACATTTCTTAGCAATTGCAAGGTATTAGTCATTCTCATTCTGCATCAAACCTCAATGGAAAAACCCCGTGTGCGGGCTGCTGGGACACCTGCCAGTGAGAGGCTCCTGGTGAAGCAGCAGAAGAGACCAAGCCCCAGCAGATCCAGCACTGAAGCGCTGCTGCTGGCCCGCTGGCGTCAAAGCGGTTGCAGCATCGTGCCTGGGAGATCCCAGTTGGAGCTACAGGGAGGTCACAGCAGTCACCTCCCCTGCTCCCGGCCAGCCCGGCAGGATGGAGCGTGGAGGGGCTGGAGCCCGCACTGAGCCACCCTGCGGAGGGCTGGAGGGCACAGAGCCGAGCGGAGGAGCAACGGAGCTGCTGGCGGGGCTGGGGAGCCCCGGCTCCCTCGTGGGGACGTGCCCCGGCAGAAGCGCACGGTGGTGACAGGAGCCATCAGCGAGAAGCCGTCAGTCTGGTATGCGGCACCTCACCACAACACACAGCGCAGGCAGTAAAACAAGTGATTAAATGGTCTGATATCTTTGTGGTTTCTGTAACTCTGGAAATAAAAGTGGAATTTTCTGTTATTAAGGTAACTCCAAGAACTGGCCCCAGCCACCCCACGAGCTCGGTACGCATTCTGGTATATCAGATGGGACAGCAGTTCTTGGGAGACTTCCTGGCTGTTCTGAGTAAATGTGAGATCTCTTGGCAGATAAACACCCCCAGCGCCGGCACAGCTGATTCCTGGGGAAAACAGCCCTGGGAGCACAGCTTGGTTCCAGCCCTCCCCACCTCGCAGGGACAACGCCGGGGACTTGCTCCTCGCTGGCCCTGCCTGGAGCGGGGCTCAGCCCGACCTCCACCGTCTGTTTTAGTGGGAAGCCAAGAAACTGGGCAACCCAAACCCCAGCTGTTTGTCCCCACACCGCTCGGGTCATTGCTGGGCTGTGTGCTGTGAGGACAGAGGGTTCAGCTTTTTTCCCAATACTTGGCATTGCCTGGCATAAATGCTGATACAACTTCAGTCTCTGAGACTTTAATCCTCCCCACTGCCAGTCCTACACCCGTACCATCATCACGGTCGAGAGTTTGTCATATCCCAGTGGGCACGCCTTGGGAAAGCAAGAGGTTTTGGTGGTAAATAGAGAAGGCAACCAAAGCACTGTGTACAAGAACAAATGGCTGCATTTGTTCTGAAGGCTTGTGAGTTGAGGAAAAGATCTTGGAGGTTTTGCATGCTAATGTGGGGAGAGGAGCCGCTGTTCCATGCCGTTGGTCATGAAGCAGTGCCAGCCATCAGTCTGTCCCGAGGTAAAGCTGCTCTTCTCAGAGACAGCCATGAAAACAGCCCTGACAGTTCAGAGTCATTACATATTTCCTTGTAATATGGAAATTATTACCAAACAGTGCTTTTAGGAAATGCTCCGTTTCCCACCTTCTGGGCTCAGTTATGAGTTTTGCAAAGCCAAGCCCGGGTGAGCAGCGAAGGGAGCGGGGATGGTTGCAGCTGTGGCGCTGGGCTGGCCATGCTTTGAAAGGAGCTCTGGCCAGGAGGGCCAGCACTTGCCACGCAGCAGGGCAAAGTGGCCACCGCAGCTGCTGCCCCCGGGCAGAGCCACCGCAAAGGGGCCCGAGATGCTCTTGCTGAGCTCTTGCCCTATCGAGCCAGCACCTTGTGCACAGACACCCTCAGTAACGCTGAAACAAGCAGGAATAACATCTGTTGCCCGAAGAGCGGGTTTCTGCGGGTGCCGAGCCCCTGGGGGGTGTGCAGCCCCACGCGCCGCGGTCGGTGCAGGCGCAGAGCGGCAGAGGCCACGCGCGCTGGCGCGGTGCAGGCTGGCCCGCGTCTCCCGGCAAACCCATCTGCTGTGTTTCTCACATCATATGCAACTGTTTTGTCTTTGCTCATTTCTATTGCTAAACACTGGCGGGGAGATGAGCTATTTTAAAATGCATCTGCTGTTATTTATACAAACACTTTCTTTTCAAAGGGCAACAGAGGAAAGTGTTGAAAGCCAAAGCACCCCCAAACGTTTCTAGTATGTAATTGGGCTGCTTTTCTGCTGGCGATGCAGACACGTGTGCTGCTCACTAGCCAAAGGCATGATGGCTCGTCTTTTGAAGAGTTTACCACTTTCCGTGATGTTTGGCTGTGGAAAGGCCGATCGGCTTGTGCTGCTGCAGGTGGCCGGGCACCCCAGGCTGTCCCTGCCAGCCCCCAGCCCGCGGCAGCACTGTCCTGCCTGCCCACGGGCTCCACAGGAGAAACTCCATGGGGCTGGAGAACCACGAGTGAGACATCCAGTTCTTACTCAGGCAAAGTTTCCAGTCAACTGAGTCATAACTGGGGTGGAGATTACTCATGACCTGGTGAGGAGGCAACAGCTGATTTCAGAGAGGAATTCATGGTTGCGTGGCCAGTTGGATGGTGACCAGGAGACGCTGCTTATGCCCAAAAGGGCGAAGGACTACTGTACTTGGGAGCAGAATATTTTCTTTTCGGCACAGGCTGTGAGGAGACGCAGGTGCCTCGTGCTCCCTCTTGTGCAGTGTTTGCTTTGCTGTTAACATCAAGTAACAGCCTTTCTGTAGGAAAATACCTACTCTTTCCTGAGCAAGAAGTATAAAGCTTGCGTTCAGGAAGCAATCAGAAAATGAAGAGTGCCATCATAAGGCTAAGTGTTATTGGAATCGTAATTATAGTGGAGCAACAAATAAAAAGAGCTGAGAAACAGCCTCTCCTGAAACAGCTGTTTTAAGACAAGCTCCCGCTAACAGCTGAGAGCAGGGGGAGTAAGGGATGGCTGGAGCCTGACGGAGGGTCTCTAAGGCTGTGGGACTATTAAGTCCACTTAGGAGAGCAGAGCAGCACTAATTGGAACCACTCAACTCTTATCCAGTACAGGTGAGTTCATTATTAACTCACTGATGTCTTTATAAACCCTGTCCTGCAGCCCTGGGCCTGCCTTGACCAGCTGCTGGTGACCTGGGGTAACTGGTATGGGTGAGAGTAGAAGAAAGGCTGTCTGAAGACTCGTGGTTCCTGCCATGTCTGATCCCTGGATGCTGGTAATCACCAGGACTGATGCTGGAAGGAACTAGCTGCCAACTGGGAGGCATCAGGAACAGGTAATGAAGAAATCTTGTGGATCTCAAGGGCTTTCCAGCTGCTTATAGACAAGTAGCTGGATTGCTACTTTTACCTGCTAATCAAAATTTACCCCCTGGCTACGCCACAGTCATTGTGTGACCATGTTTAAACAAAATAAGTATTTAAAACCCATGAAAAGGAAACATGGGAGCAAGGACTTGTTGAATTAGACTTTCTCCTATTTCAATGTATATGACATTTAATCTCAAGGCAGTGTTTGCCTTGTGTGTGGTTACCGGCATACCTACAAAGTCAAAGGAATGTCTTTGATTGGCTGTGGAAAGGCACGTGCTGCCGCAGGTGGCTGGGGAAACTGAGTTTCTCTAGTACTTAAAACCTTAAAGCTTAACTTTTATTTTAGTTTTTTCTTATTATTTTTCCTGATACTTGCTGTCCTTTTCCTATACTGCCTGATTTTTATAAAATGGAAGTAGAAAAATGGAAGCTGCATCTGTCCTAGAAACAGGTGAGACCAGCTGGGAGCTGCTTGTGGAGGACGAGGTCCCTGGTGACACACCAAGGCACCACCTACTTGTGTGGGGTGAGCGAGTGCTTGGCTCCAAAGTGCTCTACAGGAAGAAGCTGGCTAATAGCAGAAAATATGTGGCTGAGGTTGCCTTTGAGCAGCCAGCGCAGTTTGACAGTTGAAAGAATAACACTTGTTATTGCTCACTTTGAACCCTGCTGTCCCAGCCCTTTGTTGTTGGGAGAGTGCCTCTCCTGGCCATTGTTGCGTGGGGCTCCAGGAGCTTCAGTCTCCTCATTTGGGCTTTGTCTTCTGCAAATCCAGCAGCTTTGATCAAGTCACTGCCCAATTTGTACATGGGAAAGTGAGGGCAGAATCAGGCCCTGTGCTCTGTTACGGGGGTCTCTGCGCTGAGACACCCGCCAGGGACACTTGTCGGAGGGTTTGTCAGGTGTCCTACAAACATGTGTCACTGTGCTCCGTTCTCATCAGCTGCTGTTGTGTGAGTGAATCCTGCATGGCCTCGTCCAGCCCTCGCCTGGGGTAAGTAACTTTCCTTTTCACAAATGAGCAAAATATTTTTTTGTTGTTGTTTTCACTTTCTCTGGCCAGCAGAAGCAGGAGACACATGGCTTTCTGCTTAGCGGTGGGGTGGGACTGCGCCGGTGTTTCCCCTTTGCAGATACCCGTGTTTACCAGTGGGCCGGGAGGAAGGATGAAACATCCGCAGCTGGAGAAAGTCCCAGGGCAAAGGAACTGCAGGCAATGCAGCTCCTCCAGCTTCCTTACCAGAGAAGAGCTGCGTTTCCGACTGGAAGAGGTCTGTGCATAGAGCTGTGTGGGGAGGCCACTTCCTTCTGGGCCTCCATAAGGACTGTACAGATCCCCCACCACCCTTCTCCAATTCACATCCATGTTTCTGCTTGGCCAGGAGACCTGTGTAGGCGTAAGCTGCTGCTGGGTTTGATCCCACCCCAAGCTGGGACCATCTCCCATTGTGTCTCCCAGCTTCTGAAACACAAAATCACCTCTCCCATCCAACACCAGACGCAGCAAACTGCTTGGCAGCAGCTCTCTGCCAGGGGTGGACTGGCTACGTAGTGGGGAGATGCATGGATAACAGATTGCTTGGAAGGCTAATTCAAAAATAGCTCCACAACCAACACCTGTGATTAAAGACAAGAGAGGCACACGGGCTAATGTCTTGGCTCCTGTTTTAGCTCTCTCGGGGTCATTTCCTTGCCAACAGTCTCCTCTGGTAGTAAATGCCAGGCTGCTACAGCTTTGGACAAGTAAATTCTTGCTTGCAGAAAGCAAAGAGTAAAAGCAGCCTATTATGTTGCCATTAGACTAAAAAATGGGAAGCCCTGTGTATGATAATAAGCAGTTCCCTGCCATACCTGAGCAGTGGGAAGTGTGATTTGTGCTTCCTTCCCCAGCGAGTTTCACAGCCTCCTATGCTATTTATTTATAAAACCCTTGAACCAGAAACCCATATCAGTCTCTGCCTTTCTCCCTACTCTGCAGAATCGCAAAGAGCAGACACCAGACTGACACTGGGCTTTTCTGGCATGCTTGCAAGGTGGGATAATGTTTGGGAAGCTGCGTAAGAAGCCTCCACCTCATGTCCCTTTTGGAGAGACCAGTGGAAGTCAAAGGAGGAAAGCCCAGGCTGCTGATACTTGTGACAACGGCAGCCCTGTTCCTGCCTCCTTGCCCTTTCTGCAGTCCCTGTGCTTGCAGGTGGAGACATCTTTAAGGCTCAAACCTGGCAAGTACTTCAGTTTTTGCAGGTACCAGTTGGGGTTCCGCCTCTCCTGTGTTTTCAGGCAACTTTCATGGTACCGGCTGAGGCAGGAGAGGAGAAGGGCAGGAGCTGCCCCAGGGCTGTAGCTCATGGAAAAGCCAGCCCAGGCTTTCCCTTTGGGAACCTGCTAGACCTTCTGTGGAGCGCTGCCTTGGGACCAGCCCTCCATCCCCAGCTCCCACACCTCCCGCTTATCTGCCTAATTATCCCATAGCTTCACCCAGTCAGACAGTGGGCATGGAAAAAACAGGTCTGCTGCTGCCTGGGGAGGGCTGGTGTCTTCAGCAGAGGGGTCTGGTCCCATCTATCTGCTCTGGTAACAGGCTTGTGGCTTTGGAGCTCACCTGCCTCCGCAGAAGGTGTTGGATGCTGGTGTGTGTTAAAGGATCCTTTATGCTTTGACCCCTGCAAGGACACCGCAGCCCCCAGCGCTGAGGGCTGGTGAGGGGAGGCAAAGAGCCTGCTCAGTGACCACCCTACAGCCAAAACAGTCGCTGCCAGTGATGTGCATACACACTGATAATAACATAATTAAGTCGTTATTCCTAATGATACACTACAATCTCATCTGTAAAGAAAATATTATGTTTGCACTTCAAAAGCTCATGTTGAGGTCTTGTAATGAGCATTTTTTCCCTATTCTTCCATGCCTATAGTTTAAAAAACCCTATTATTCTAAGTTTAGAGGACCAGTTCTTTTTTTGGTGTGGCTTAAGTTCATACAATCAGGGTACAATCATCATGCAGTCAGCACCTTTACTTTTAACGACTAGAGCCATAATAATGTGTTATTAGCCTGTACGGTGTCAAATACACTTTCATTTAAATGCGGTGTTGATGTGCGTTACTGAGCTGACTTCTGCTCTCAACTCCTGTGATTCTATCAGCCAGGAATCCAAGCTCATTATACAATTGCAAATTGTTTCTGGATTTCATTAAATCAGCAAATGGGCATTAGCTAGATATTTACATCAGCTGAACTTGTGATAATTTGTCCAATTGGGCAATTGTTATTTTGGAATTAAAAAAAAAAAGTCCTAAGGGATTATGATTCACTTTCATTTCTCTGTAAAAAGTCTCAGTGCAACTCCTGCAACTCGGCTGCAAACCAGGAAAAATCACAACCCTGCTGCAGGTGCTGGGGATAAGTGTTTTCTCTTCAGTCTTTCTCTGCTGCCACATAGAGCGAGATCCTCAATATCAATGGATTTAGATCAGAGAGTTCAGAAAAGACATTCTTGCGGCAACTTGTGTTTCATATAAATAGAAAGGTTATGATAAATTGCAGTTTGTTTTTTTTTTTTTATAAAACTGCAATGTTAAGGGCCACTGCAGATCTTGGGCTGTGTCCTGTATCTGACAGGATGTAGAGACTCGAGTGTCTTTGCCTTTTAACCTTGTGTTGTTGCAGAGGTCGCGTGGAGCAGAAATCCTCTGTTTGGGGATGTCAGCAGGTTTTACCCACTTGAAGCAGGTGTAAGCGATGATGTCAGTAATACTGTAGATCCCCGAAATAATAGGATTCGTTATAAATTGGAAAATGCACTGAGGGAGAGACAAGGTGTGGACACAGGATTCAACACCCTGTTGACAGACTGAATGTGCTGCTGAGCAAGTGCCCGTTGCACAAGAGATAAGGTGCAGCAGGGAAATGGGCTCCCACGCTGCCGTCCGTCCGTGGGGCCACGTCCCTCCTGTTAAAGGAGAGAGGCAGCCTGTGGGGCTGGGAGAAACAAAGATCCAGATTTATTCCCTGTTGAACTCGGTAGGAAAATTCCCCCTGATTGTAGCTGAACTTGGACCCCTTTCGCCTCTTCTAATCATTTCATAACCAGGTTCACGTTCATCTAATTTCATGTACTTCAAAGTCTGACTCAGCGATAAATGTTATCAGCTTCCATTCAGACCTGCAGAAAGCTGAAAAAAAGTCGACCTTCCCAGAACGGACATCAAATAGCTGCTTTGTCTTGCTGAGTCAGGCCCTGAGTGTGCCTGGACCCTTATTGTTTTGAAATTTAGAAGATGGTCCACAACACATGACATAGATAAGTGTGTGATTCATTGGATATGGTGAAATTCTTCAGTCAGTTGTGCTGAGTGGGAAAAACTGCAGATGCATTGATATCTGGGCCAAAGTTTATTAAACGTTTAATTTCAAAGGAAGCCTTAGGTAAAGCCTTGCAACACATTTGTATACCTCCACCTATATTGAGTCTTTTAAAGCATGTAAGAAGAGGGTCCCTGTGCAGCTTCTGTCCGCAAGAAGGAATTGTTTTTACTGACTTAACTGCCGTTTTAAAAGCTGTAATTACTGATAATTTTGCCTCCGCATGTTTTCCAGATACAGCCTCATGTTTTTAACAGAGCTGGTAACTTCCTAAATTCAGAGGTTTCATGATAATGTTTGTATTTAGGGGAAACAAGTTGCTCCACCACCAGTGTTAAGCATCCTTGAAGGCAGATGATGCCGCCGCACCGGCTGCCCCGCTGTGGGAACAGTGGCTGAGCCCGGCTGGGGGGGCCGAGTCCCGCAGAGACAGAAAAGGTGGAAATCCCTCTGTCGAGATTAGCCTGCCTCCAGCTACACAAATTAAGAAACAGTGATTCACCTGCTCGCTCCCAGCACGGTGGTCCCTGGGGAAGGAGGTGCCTCGCTAGGACTTGAGCCATAAAGAACAGGGATTTATAGATCAGTATCAGCAGCTGTGAGTTGTACCTGGAAGCAAAATTCTCTGCGCTGTGTATTTCTAAGGCAGGCACAGAGAGCGTGAGCGGGAGAACTAGAGCAGAGTTTTCTCTCAATTAGAGCGGGGGATGAGAGTGGGGACTCTGAGCTGTATTCCTCTCCTGGCCACTGACTTGCTGGGGATTTCAGATAAGTCATTTAATCTCTTTGTCTTGGGTTCCTCATCTGTAAAGCCAGATGAATAATATTTAGCATTTTTATTGGAGTTCTGGATGAAAGGCAGTGTGAATGCAAAAATATTACAGTTCTCCTCTTCAACAGATCTCCTGCCCGTGTCCCTGAATTTTGCAGGCGGAGCGAGCGGAGAGCTGGGGAGGGCAGCGGGCGCGCTGCCTGCTGCGGAGCACTGCCGCTGCCTTCCTCCGCAGCCTCACCGCCAGCGTCCTCCCTGTCCCCAGCCGGGACTGAGGTGACGCAGTGCTGGCGAAGGCGAGAGATCCCTCTGCATTTTAAGTAATGCTCGTGGAGAGCCAGGCAGTCAGACCACGGAAGCAATTCCAGCTCTTCATGGGGCATGTGCACATTTTTAACCAGAAAAAAAAAATTATAAAATTTTACTGAAATTTATTAACTGTTGACATTAGCTTTTCTTGAGTATGTATTTCATAGCTGAATTACAGTTTGTGTCAGGAGTAAGGAAGCAATCTAACAGACCACGAGACCCTGTGCAGTGACTGCGGTGAACTTCTGACCCGATCCTTTATGCATGGCTGCTGTCACTCGCAACCTCCAAGTGACATAAAAGCAGCATCAGGATATAGGTGTGTTCTTTCCTCTTTCTGCATGTCTTCTGCTTCTTCTTGATTATGGATTATCTTTTACTTCCACGTTACATTTCTTTATGCTTTTTTTTTTTAATAATAAAAGATAAATAACACCATTATTAAGTGCTGTGTTTCAGGGAACATGTTTTAAGCCATGGGGGGTGACAAGAGGAGGGCAGTCCCATGGCGGGGAGGCCTGTGCCCGCAGTGGCCGTGTGCCTCGAAGTTGCCACCCGTCCCCCGTGCAGGCATCGCCCCGCACCCTGCCCTTGATAAGGCACCATTCGGGGCCTCGCTATCTGCTGGGTCCCTGCTCTGTCTGCTGTCACCCGGTGCCATGGGTTGGCCCGGTTCCCTCGGGGGTGGGCGAGGAGCCGGTGCCCGGGCAGGCGGCGGGTCCCCGTGGGCCCTGGAGCCGCTCGGGTGGCGAGTGCCCAAGGGGAGGCCCAAGCCCAGTGGCCGCCATAGCCCCTGCGTCGGAGCCGGGACTCCCCTCGCCGATGCCCTTCTCCCGGGGGGTGGGCGGGCGCCCGGGGGGTCCGCGGGGCGGCCGACAGCACCTGCCCGGGCCCGCGGGCGCCGCCGCCGCCGCCCGGAACTTTTCACGGGCCTCGGCGGTCACGTCCCCTCCCGCCGCTCCGCTGGGCGCCCCGGCCCGCCCCGCTGGCTCCTCCCCAGGCCGCGGCCGGTGAGGGCGGAGCGGACGCGGCGCCGCCGCCGCGCACAGCAGCCGAGCCCCGAGCCGAGCGGCGGCGGGAGGCGGCGGCGGGCGGCCCGGGCGGCGGCGGGTGAGCGGGGCTGCGGGGGAAGGGAGCGGGCGCGGCGGGGCCGGGCCCCGCGGGCGGCGGTGGCGGCGGGCCGGTCTCCGGGCGCCCCCGCTGGGGCCTGGCCGCGGCGAGGCCGCGGGGCCGCGGCGGGGCGGGGGGGTCCGGCGGCGGCGGGGGTCGAGGCAGCGAGGCGGTGTCAGCGGGGCCGGGCTGACGCTCCCTCCCCGGGGGCGCGGCGAAGCCCAGCCGGCGGCGAGGGGGGAGGCGGCTTCACCCCGGCCCCGGCCGCGGCGGGGCGGGCGGAGGTCAGCCCGCGGGAGGCGGCCGCCCGCGCTGGGCCCCGGCCGGGGCGGTGCGAGGCGTCCCGCTGCCCGTCCCGCCGCGGTGCCGGGGCTGCCCCGTCCCCCGGCGCGGGCTGGACATCGTCCATCTTGTGCGGCTCGGCCGGCGAGGGAAGGCGGCCAGGCGCCGGGCGGCCGCCGGGGCCGAGGCGGGGGCGGCCGGCCCTCGGCGCAGCGCAGGGTCTCGCCGTGCCGCGGGCAAGCACCAAAATTCCTCTGGTGTTTGGTGCAGCCAGGTGTGCGCCGTCCCGCCGCTCCCCGGGATGTAACGGGGCGCGAAGCTCGGGTGCTGCCGGCCTGGAGACCATGGAGGTACGGGGAGAGCGGGGCGTCAGGGCGGGGTGGGCCGGGCGAGGGCCAGCCTTTGCCCTGTGCCCGCTGCTCTGCCCCGCACGGAGGGCCTGGGGGGTTTGGGCAGGGGGGGCTTTGGGCAGGGTGTTTGGGCAGGTGGGATGAGCCAGGCCAAGGGGATGGCCTGGTGCCCTCGGCGCAAGCCATGCAGAGCAACGCGCTGGTCCACCCTCGTCCTCCCGGCCCGGGGACTGGCTCTCTCCCACCACTTCAGCTCTGAGGTGGTTTCTTGTACTTCCTTCAGTCGCTTTAAAGAGGCAGTTTAGAGAGAAACTGTTCTCTGTGCAGGAAAACTTTTGCGTTTAGATACTTCTCATTAATTAGTGTCTTTGCTTCCGATATTTGAGCTACAATAGGGGTGGTTTTCGTGCAAGGATTTCTGCGAGGCTTCCTCAGCGGCAGGGCTGGGGTTTGGGTGATACCGACCAACACAGAACTGGAATTGGCACTTGGGTTTTGCTTTGCACACAACTTGGAAAGAGCTGCAAACAGGAAGGGCAAACTATGAAAACTCCTGTTTTTTTCCCTTTCAGTAGCATAGCGGAGAGATAATATTTCTTAAAATAGTCCTTTGACTTGAAAACGCCTGTCTGCTTTCAGAGTATTATATCAGCACTCTGTAATTTCTGTTGCTTTTGTAATTCTGTCGGAGTAGTAGTATTGCTCCACATAAAAAGAGACACCACAATTTGAAGAGTTAAATTGAGAAAACCGGCTGTTTAGTTGAGCATGGATGCCTGCCGTCAAATGCTTCACTGTTGTGATTTTTGTCGTTGCTTTTTCTTACTGAAACGGTCTGTTATTAACTCTCACTGGTGCTAGCAGATCCCTTGGATTCTGAAAGGGCTTTAATGTGGGAATTCATGAGACTTTAAGAAAGTGACAGAAGAAGCTATAGAGAAACAGAAAGTTGTGCGTTAGCAGTCAAAGTCTGTGCCTTTAATGAGAAGTTACCCAAAATGAGGCAACTTACGGGGAAGTTTTAGATGGAGCTCTCCTGCGTTTGTGATATCTGCAATTTTTTTAATTTATAGAAGCAGTGGAGTTCACTATGTCCCAAGTATGAAATGCTGTCTGATTATTCTGACATCATTATCACGTTGCTATAGTGACTTCATTACACTGGGAATGCCATGCTCACATCCTGTTGCTATGGAAAAGATCAGTATAATAAATCAAAACATTTAATGTTCTGTTCATCATTGTGGCAGAAAAAACGCTATCGACTTATTGATGTGATTGCCTGAAGAATGACAACATATTCCAACAAAAGTTTTTAGTGCTGAGTTAGAAATGGGGAAATTGTCGCTGACAGCTCTCAGCGGATCGTCCCTTCCTTCCCTCTGCTGTGCCGGGTAGCAGAAGTTGTGAAATCCCAGTTTTTTGGACATGAGAATGCGTATGTCGTTCTTCAAGGTGGAGTCGACAGGAAGTGCTGCTCTCGCATACGCTGCTGCTAAAAATAATCTGTTTTCATGCGCAGTATTTTCTACGCACGAGGAGGAGAGGAGTGTTTGTGCTCTGTCAGGCTAAGATCATCCACAGAAAAGTGAGTTATACTTCTTAAAAGTAGGTATTTCTTGTGGCCTTCATAAACGTAGGGAGAGTGCGTCCAGAAGGGTGTAGTTGGTCTCATCAAGGGACCATGTACAGTGCAAAGAAACCTTGATGGCACTGAGTGGGGCCAACTGGTGCTGGCAGAGCCAAGAGCCGCAGCTCCGAGGACTGGGAGGAAGCGGAGCGGGTGTCTCTCATCACGTGTCTGGGCTGTGGTGTGGCCGTTTTTAGGGTAAGTAGCTTTGCCGAAGATTTTAAGAGGACTGTGCCAAAGGGACTAAACTACTAGCACAGTATAATTCCAGTGACACGTTAACGCTTTTATTTGGAGGCTAATGTTTACGCAGTTTATCAAAATGGTTTACATTTGAAACCAGAAGCTGCAAATATACAGACATAGACTATTTGTGATACATTTCATGGCTGTTCATCCAGTCTGAGGACTGTTCTTAAAAAAACTGAGATGTAATTAGGTAGCAGTAGTGTAACATGCGGACATACTCTAACATAAAAGTTGTAATTGTATATTGAATCATAGTCTTAGGCATAAACAACTCTAAACATTTGTTTGTACTGTATATTGCAGTGTTTCTTCTCATACCATGCGCGTGTACAGTGTACTCAGTCGCACTTTGAACTTGTACTTAGTATTTAGAGAATAGATTGCTTGTGTGTAACTTTACAGAGGCTTTAAAAAAATCGTCTTAAAGAGGAATCCTAATATTCTGAGAACAGGGATGTGTTATGTGTTTATACTAGAGAAAAGGAAGCAAATCTTTTGAACATACGTAAAGTTCAAATCTTTACTCTTTGTATTTGAAATGTATTTTACCTGTAGCTGTTTGAAGTTCAGAATTCCCCTTGGTCCGGTGTTATTCGCAGCTTTGCTGGAACCAGCTCAGCAGAGAGCTGTGGGCTCGGTCAGTTGGGGCTACCTGGGATCCGGATCAAAACTTCTTTGAGGATACTATGGGAGACTTCCTATTTTACTGCTTTCTTTTCAATTCTGATGAGCCAGATTAATGTTACGTGTCAAGCGCTTCTGGTAGCTTTGTGTGTTCAGTTCTGCAGAAGCAGGTTCAAGAGAGACCTAACTTTTAAAACTCGGTCAAGTCCTGGGTTGTGTTTGGATTATTTTTTTTTGGCCATGAATTTATTTTGTTGTTTAAAGAGGAGATAGTGGTTATAGTACAGACTGAATTCATTTTATGCTGAGCTCTGAAGTAGTTACTGATTTGGTTTTACTCTTTTATTTAAAAGGTAATAGGAAATTAAACAGAATTTTAATGAAAGCATCTTCTAAAACGGTTGCTCCTAAATCCCAGGGTCAAATTTTTACTTAGGCATTTGTGTTTGCACTTTGCAAACGCTTCTGATCCTGGAAACATGACACCTAATGGCCAAGATAAGTAAGGATGTTAGAAAGTTGGAAAGAAAAGTTAATCTTGCCGAGCTATCTTGTTTGATCCAGTCTGTCTTGTTCGGAAGCTAAAACACGTGTGAGATGCTTTGTGTTATTTGCTACAGTATTGAAGCCTGGTGGCAGCCAGGATTTGAGATTATTTGGGTTCCTAGACTGCTTTCTGGGTATAAATTAATGCCCTAAAAAGCTCACCTCTCAAACAGGTTTCTCCTTGGATTTTATCCTAGTATCATAAGTGCAGAGAGGATAAAGGAGGATGTAGCTTTTTGTTTGGGAACGGCAGGTTGGAACAAGAGTACAGCGGTATTAGCCCATGGCCTGGTGTTCCTCCTGACTGATTCTCTGGAAGACAATCCTATATCATAAGTAATATAGGTTCCTTGGATGCATCTTTTTTTTTTTTCCCTTTCTCCTTTAGATTTCTTGATTTATACTTAAACAAGCTCTGCAGAATGCATGGTTGCTTTTGATTCATAAAATAGACAAGCTTTTAGCATAAGTGATGGTTTTTCTTGCCGTACCCTTGAGTTTTTAAAAAATGTAAATAATACGCTTTTTAAGGTTGGTGTGTAGTAAACCTGGCATTCAATACAGCATTTGATACAGCAATGTAAGAAGGAATTATTAGGAATTTGGTTATAGTATGTAAAAAACGATGGTTTATTTGTATTTCATAGGGTATCACCAGGACTGAAAGCAACTACGGGACTAAGTGGCTTTAACGTAAGCTCAAAGGCTCCAGCTGAGTGTGCTTTGAGTTGATTTGCTTTTGCTCAGGTGTCAGAGCAGGCCATGGAAAAGCATCCTCCAAGGTCAGCGTGGATTTGCTGTGGGTGACAGTCCTGAGAGGGCAGAGTAGGTAGTAGATAGTATCTGCCATGTGCAAAAAAAAAAGTGATTTTTCAAATCACATATGGTATGATGGGTAAAGTAGTTGTTTCGTGCCCGTTAAGACCAGTTTACCCTGTATCGTTAGAAGCAAAGAGAATTGAGAACGCTTGACGAAAGCTGCTCGTGGATGAGCCAGGTGGGTTCTAGAACCTCATGGTGGGAGTCTGGTTTTACCCCAACATCCTCAGACGTCTCGGCGAGTGAGTGGCCCTGCCTGTCTCTTGGAGCCTGTCGTGGCAAGGGAAGGCAGTGCTACATGCTGAAGGGACGAGGGACCACGATGACAAGTGACAGCAAGGGAAATTTCAGTTAAAGCAAGGACAGACTGTTCTTGTGGGAGTGGTTAAGCACTGGAGCGGGCTGCCCAGGACCTTTTGGAGTCTCTGCCATTGGAGATAGGAAGAACTTCACTGGGCAAGGTCTTGAGTGACTCTGAAGCTAGCCCTCTTTGGAGCCAGGGCTGTAGCAGAGACCTTTGGAGATTCATTGCAGTCTGAATTAGCCCCTGTTTTGTTGCGTTCGTGTGGCACTGTTGTATCGCTTGGTTGCGTGGGTGAGATGCAGTGAGAGGTCCAGTGGCCAGAGCTCCAGACTGTGGTTTCATGGTTGCTAAATGCAGTAGCACAGCCCGGTGTCCCCCTTGCTCTGACACTTGCTCTTAGATGCTGAGGTAACTCAGGAAGCTTAGGTATCTGAAAACTGAGCTAGTCCCAAAAATACATATGTAGTTTTCAGCCAGGTCACTTCTTGCTCTGACTCACTGTGCGGTTGTGCAAGCACAGGTGCTGGTAGAGGGAAGGAGTTGCCAAGAGAACAAGATTCTGCAGTTCCTGACTACATCTGACTTAGGGCAGTATCTTTCTGTCAGTCTTCTGCTGGGACTGTGCTAGAGGTGGCGTGGTGGCTATCTGCTTTTCCTCCTACGTCTGGAAAGAGCTTGACCTGCAGCTTCTCTGCATGGTGGATAAATAGGTGAATGTTTGCTCTCTGTCCTCAGTGGTAACGGAGTGTTGTTTGCAAGGAGCAGCCTGCATTTACGGGAGTTTATATCAAGCTACCTTTCTGTTGCAACAAATTTAGCGTCTTCGCTGCGTGTTTTTCAGTTGGCACTGCTTGTTGTATTGGTGACTTTAAAGACATCACCTGTGAGTTGGGTTTACACGTCTGCTGGCTGACCGAAACCATTTGGAGATAAATGGCACATTATCAGAAGATACCTGTGCTTTCCTGTGATAGCGATAATTTTGTTAATTATTGCCTATTCTCTGAGCTCCCTTCTTCTGAAGAAAGGGGAGTGCAGGGAGAAGCTGTGCAGACCTGGGCAAGAGTGGAGCATCAGTCAGGAGAGCATGTACCTGCGCAGCTGCTGGTACCTGGTTACGCTGGAGCTCTTTGTTCTGGCGCTAGACCTACGGATGCCGTTTCACTTCCAGGTTTGATATGAAACAAGTTCTCATCTCCAAAGCTCTGAAAAGGACAGAAAGTGGTTACTGAGAGATCACTTCTCCCCTTGCCAATACTGCAATAATTAAGGTTGTCTGAAGTAGTCGATTTAATGATATTAAAATGAAGAGGCTGTGGGAAGATGGGTGGTGTTCAAGGAGGAGGCACTGAGTGTTACATTCCTAATCAGAAACGGTGTGTTTAAACTTAAATTGCATTAATCTGTTGTGGGAAGATCCTTTGAGGTGTGTGTGGGAAGAAACAGGACACCATAAGCCTTCCCTAATTTTGATCACTAATCATTTTGGGGTTTATAACTTCTGTATTTGCAGGTTGCACTCACAACACTGTAGCAGCCAGTACCTCTAGTTAAAGGTGAGATTTAAGACTGTGTTGGTGCCGTTTCTCCTGTGATGGTAGTCCACAGGGCACGGCACAGGGCTGTTTTCTCACCGTGTCAGCTGGCTGGAGCAGGTAGGGTAGCTCTGTGTGAATCTGAATGTGGCCACATGAAGACGATGTTTTGATGTGTGTTGCCGCTCTGCGCCACGAGTGGTCCAGCAGGTATTGGGTGTTGTGTTGGGAAATACCTGCTCTACCTGAACAGGCGCTTCCTCAGCGCAGCTGTAGTGGCTTGACGTGAACCCAGGGGAAAGCGCATATTTAATTTTTTTGATTGAGAAATCCCGATGCTGACAAAAGCAGACCTTAGCATGTTTTGAAAACTGCTGTTTGTTTTCTTTTGATGAACAAAGTCCTTTATCTGGGGGGAAAGTCTGACCCTCCGTGGTGCTTTTGTAATGGAGAAGAAGCAGGTAACATAGGACAAAGAGCAAAAAAGGAAGCCTCAGGGCTGCTTACAGCCCAGGCTGCAGGTGGTTGACATGGCTTTCTCACCCCTTTCACTTTGTTTGACTGAAAATATGGGGAGCCAGGCAATAGCAGTCCTGTTGAGCAGGTGGCCCGAGTCATTATGGTTTGTTATTTATTTTGAATATTGATAAGATGGAAAGTATTTAAATCCATCTGGGGCACTGAAACAAGAGGTCTGGATATGTCCACAGCAGTGGTTGTGTTCTGCCTGAATCAGGTCTTTATTAATTGCTTAAATGAGGCAGTCAAAAATACTGCTGGCCTGGTGCTTCATACTCTCACGTAAGAAGTAGGACGAGCATTTCTGTAATAGGTAATTGTTGCCCTGTCAAAAGTTACTGGGAAAAACCTGCTTTTTGGAAACGCGCTGCATCTAGTAGCACACATCACATTTGTCAATCGGTTGCTTTGCTTAACTGCTGCTTGCGGGAGCATTGCAGAGAGTGGCTGGAACGGCAAACTCCAGGCTGGCTGGAATGTTTGGGGGTTTTTTGTTGAAACATTTGTTGCATCCAACGACGTTGTGTTCTGGAGTGTTCTAATACTGAAAAAATTTGAATTTGTCATATTTAAATTAGGGTAGTGCTTGTGAACTCATAGCTATGAAATCTGCTCGAAAAGATCTGAGCATCTGTGGCCGGAGCGGGCTGTGGCTGTAGTTGTGAGTGCTCCGTGCTTCTAGAAGACAGACAGCTATTAGTTTTTGTCCAAGTGAATAATCTGTATGGAATCGGGCATCTCTCACACTTTTAACACATTAGCTGGCAACAGACCCTTACTCTGGAAAGCACTGAGTGCGTGGGAGGAGCAGTTTGGCTGGATGTGTTGGTTGCAGTGCCTTTTATGTTGCTTTTTATGTAATATTCTTTTCTCTAGTGCAAATAAACTTGAAGTTGTAGGGAGGGGCAGCTGAGAAGAGGAAGATTTTCATTACAGACAGCTGACATGCAGAATAATATCTTTTTATATGCCACCTACCCATGTGACAGTTTAAAGTAAATCATAGTTCACTGGGTAAGGTTATTTCTGGCGCAATTCTCCTTTTTGCATAAGTAGTCCCATTCCAGCACGTCTTGCTTTGCCCTGAGAATCCATGTGTTAGTACTGTGCTGGGTAACCGTTACTGCGCATTGGGCCTGAAGAGCAGAAATCTCGATGGATTTATGAAATAAATACAGGTGAAGATAAAATCAGTTTAGCCAACTGTTGCTTTCTGCTTTGGATTATAACACTAATTGTAGTTGAAAATAACATTAAGATTAAATATATGGACTGCAACAGTTCCAGACAGCCTTTCTCATGAAATATTCATGCATTTAGGGCTTTTAACTCATCAGATCCCTTATAAAGTCATAGGCATTACAGTATTATTACATCTTTGTCTTGTTTCACGAATACGCTGCATTGGCATATTGATCGCTAGAATGCACTGAAATTTAGAATATAGCTTTTTCAGGAATCTCATTTAAAATGATCAAACAGATGTTTTAATGCTCCAGGGCACTTTCCTCAATGGTGTGATTCCGAGAAAGTGGGTCTTTTCCTTTGTTCTGTAATTTCAGTACTTTGTAGCCTCTATCTGTTAAATGAGCTGTCGCTCTAAACCCTCAGCATGAACACGACACCAAGTACAACTCGATTTAGCACTCAGGCTAACGTATGGCTGATGTATTTGTATATTTACTTAGAAAAAACAGTTGAATGGTAGTTTTAACTTGGATGGAAAGGTATGCTAACCAAAATGGAAAGCACAGAAATTGCGGATAACGGCAATTAACATTCAAATTAAGTGTGGTATGTTCTCAGGTCTTGCTCAGAGTGCAGAACTGACTGTCTCCAGGCCATATGCTGCACAAATTTGCATACTAATATGGGAGAGATTTTTTTCCTGTTGCCTTACGTCTTATCATTTCAAAGACATATAAAAAAAAAAAAGAAGACTTTTTGTTCCTGTTTGAGTACTGTTCATGAGGCGGAGGGGGAGAGCTGGCTGATGCCAGTGGTACTCATCGTTAGCTGCTGTAGGATGTGTCCTCCTTTCCTCGTGAGTTAAACATAGTGTCTCCTCTTCTGGGAGCAGGAGTCCAGCTGCCCGGGTTTTTTTCTGTTGTTGTTGTTTAAAGACAGCTGTATAATAATCTATTTTGGTTGTAATCAAGCTTGACCTATAAGTACTGAAATGGCTTATATAAAACTGATTTAAACTATCAGAGCTATTTCCTTTAGAGGTTAGTGTCACCTTTTATTTTCCATAAAGGAAATTCCAGGATGAATTGTCACCGTAGTTTTGCCCTTTCAAGCCTGGCAGGTTCAGGAGGATTTAAAAACTTCAGCGAAACCCCGGTGCAGAGGCCAGATCCGCCAGCGGTTTCGTTAGGTTCTCCACCCTCCTGGCCTGAAAGCTCTCGCTGTGAGGCCCTTCAGGCTCCAGCACTGAAGTGTTAATAACATTTTTGAATATTTCTTAAGTTAAAACCCTCACGTAGAAGAAAATTTCATTTTTGTCGTAAAAGAAGATTCAGTTTCCACCCCCCTCTACCCCCAGGTTCCAGGAAGCAGCATTAAGGGACTGAGCTAAATACTGAAGGATTAAGTACCATATTAAATAACTCCATTTCTTTATGAAAAGTAGTGAAACTGTTACTTTTTCCTCTATTTTAAGTTAATTCTGTACATTAAATTACTGCTATTCAGGTTCCTATCAAGCCTTAAAATTTGCCATGAAAACATTTCAAGAGGTGCAGTTCTTACTTTACAGTGCTAAGATCCATCCATCGTTAACTGCATTGAGGTACTCATTACATGGATACTCATTGCTGTAAGGGTTTTATTTAAACTGATAAACAGTGTAGTATTAATAAGTGGCCATCTGGTAAGTGGGGCTTTTCATTCAAAAAATCATTGTTAAAACAGACGTTTAGTTAGCTGCAGTTGCGTGGGAACAGTAGGTATTTTGGTCGCTTGTGGCTGGCACATTAAAGTATTTTTTTAAGGCAGTGAAAATCTCTAGACTGCATATGTAAACCTGACCTTTAGATAGGGCTACGTGGTCAAATCCGGTGTATACACACAAACTGATTATTGCAGCTTTGCCAGTAAGATTTAAAGAATCTTAATATTTTCTGGAATTTGTAAGTTATCCCAGTCTCCTGAAAGGCTGGGCAGTGGTCCATGCTAACAGGTGACGCATTTTTAGAGGCTTAATATTAGTCTTAGAATTTATCACTGAGGGGTAGAAATACACTTGAAAAGCACTTTAAACCTCTACAATTTTTTCAAGAGGTTTCAAAGAAACCTTAACTGGGAGGAAGCTGTATCAGTTTCTCCATCGAAGATGCGATGCTGGAGGCCAAGTATGGACCAACTGGATTCCAGCCCTGAGCAGTCACCAGTGCCTGGACTTTGTGGCCAGTGTCTGGTCCCTGTTGCTGCAGAAATAGAATAATCAAAGTGCAGGCTGAAATTGCAGCGACAATCTACCTACCTCATGTCACTTATTTACTCTAATTATGTAAACCAGGAAGAACATAGTTAAGAACGTTGCCAAGCTACTATCAGCACAACAAATTATTCTTACCAAGTATAATGTAGTTGGTGGTTTGCTATGACTGAGCCTCCTAGAGTCTGTCTGGAATTTAATCTGTATTAGAAAAGGTCAGAATGTTTTTTTTTCCGCAAAAGAAACTGGAGAAAAAACTTTATGGGACTTAAAAATCAGTGGCAAGTTGTGGATGTGGTAGACGACAGATGGAGGAAGTCCCATAAATGGCTTCTGTGTCTAATGTTTATGCCCTTTAACATTTATATGTTTTGCTGGTGAGGAAGGGGGAAAGGAAATGTTTTTCTTTTCTTCTTCTGAAAAAGCTGTTGAGAACTCCTCCGAATTGTGTAAACCCCTCTGCCGAAAATACTCCAGTAGCCCTTGATGAGGAGAAATGGCTGCATGGGGCCGTGGCGTCGCTCAGGAGGACCTCGGCTCTGCCACCCAGGCACCAGCTGGGCCAGTCACCGGCGGGTCGGTTGCCGTAGTGTGGCTACACAATGCTTCATATAAAGCTGTTTTATATACATAATTGAGAAAAGCCTGGTTTTTTGTAAATCTGTGCCGTTTAGGTGGATGTCTTTCCTGCTGTTTGCAGATCGGTGCTCATTAGCATTGAGTTTGCAGCGGTGCTGCAGCCCGTTCCGAGGGGACGCTGCCAACTACAGCCAGTGACGTAGCGTTTGGTCTAATTTGGGGCTGCAGAGTGTGTTGGGCTTTGAGTTTTGCTTCTGGCTTCCTTTCCCCGTCTTTGTCTGTCTGGCACACATCCCTAGCAACTTTCTGCAAATGCAGACCAATAGGACAAAAAATAAATTAGCCGTTTCAGCATGGCAAGCTTTAGCTGCCCAGGGTACTTGTTCCTTGCCCAGAGTGCTTCCATAGCAAAGCAATTTAAAACAAATAAGTAGGCAGTCACTTCCACAGAAGTTAACTTTATGATATTTAAAATTGCAAGTTCAGCATGAAGCTGGCTGCAGAAAAGATTACAGAGTGAGGAAGATCAGTCTCGATATGCTTTGCTTCAAATCACTTACTCAAATTACAGAATTACTCTTTTCAAAGCCGTTCGTTTGCCTGGGTTGTTTGTGTGTGTGTAGTTAATTTGCCGAGAGCTCCCGTTCAGCACAACTGCAGCCAGAAAGGACGACTCTGGTGCTGGAGGACTTTACTCTTAGCCCAGGCTTTTATGGCTTTGGCCCTGCATGGGCAACCTTCCCGATACAGCGCGGAAGATGGGAAATTACACAGAAACTGGCGGTTTGGACATGGTTCAGAGGAGCGCGCGGTCGGGACTTGAGCTTTTAAGAATGGATGTGTGCAAGATTCGAAGGCCGGTCCCTTGCCTGTTCCAGTTGAACACTTCAGATACCAGCTCAGAACAAGGTCGTTTTCTCCTGTGTTCCCAAATACCTGTTTGCTTATTTGGCTTGTCACGAGCTTTACTTCTGACGTGTGCTTCTCGCTGTGTTTTTTTTTCTTTTTATCTAGTACTTCAAAAACAAAAGAAGAGCGTATTTAGATTTAAATTAGTGAACAGTGAATGCCTCTTACTTGCACGAGGTATGTTATTAAAATGTTACTGCCTTCTTGTTTGTGAATTTATGAATTATTGGTGAAAGTGCTCTTTTAGAAGTACAAGACTGTTACAATATTGAAACATTGTTACGCTTTTCACTAATCACAGCTCCTTCAGTTTGTAGTTACTTTATTAAAAGGCATTTTAGCAGAGTAGTGGTTCAGGATTAGATTCAATTCCCAAGTCTTACTGTAGGGAATTGGAGCTCACTCACGAGTTGCTGCGGTTCTTCGGCGTACTTAGGCTTCCCCCGAGGAGCACCTGTGTTTCTGAATGTCCAAAATAACCTGTTTGCTAATCCTGAAGTTACCGAAGTATAAAACAGGTTGATTAGGCAATGTAAATTCCTGCCTGGAACCAAAATGTTTTCCTTGGTTTTACAAGAAATAACTCAGGCTTTGGCCGGCGTTAAATTTAGGAGAACAAAAGCTGATAAAGCAAGAGGGACTGGAGGTACAGTGCGGAATCAGAATTGCTCTGCAGTTGGGTGCTGACTCCTCGACAACGCGGTTATGCACAGTTACTTCTACACTTGTTGCCTTGATTTATCTTTGATTTGATGCTGAACACAGTCAGTGGAAACGGTAATGTTTTTACTCTAAAAATTGTAAAATTGAGGACAAGATTCCTGCCATGATGTATAAAATATGTATGCTGTGATATAAAGTTAATATAAAAAATGCATTTACTTGGGTCTCGGACAGCGGAGTGATAATGAGCAATAAAATAGAGGCAGACTCTGAAGCTTGTGTGAATGGAAGTTTGTCAAGTTGTACTTTGAAGTGACATTGAAGTCCTGCTTTCTGCTTAGTCTCGTCTTTCCTCCAGCTCTCATTTTTCTGCTGTTGGTGGCCTCAGGCAAGGTGCGGGAGGTTTTCTCTGTGCCCTACAGACAGGGAGATCAGCTGCCTTGGGGAAGGTTCTTGGCAAGTGAGTCCGTGGCAGTGATTTTTATTATTTAAGTAAATTACATGCTAACTAACAAGGTAAGTCTATAGTGGTGTTTGTCTTGTTACTTTTTAGGGGAGCTCTCTGTTAATTAATTGCGCAATTTGCAGACAAACACCCTTTCATTTGTGATCCACCATCCCTCTTCCCAACACGTTTCCGTAGCTCGCGTGTAACAATTGCGTAATTGTTGACAGCTTTGATTAATACCAGGGAAGTATTTAATGTGCTTTCAACTTCATTGAGTAATTTAATATCTAAGAACATGGTGTATAACAAATAACTAATTAGAGAGCAGCCGGTGAGTGGAGCCGTCGCTGGGTGGCCGGACCGGCACGGTGCTGCTGGCAGTTTGCAGCCCACGTTTGGCAAGTGCCGGCCCTCGGTGAAGCCAAGGGGAGAGCCTGGGTCTTGCGTTCCCAGCCTTCCCTGCTGTAGCTTTTATTTCTAGATGTTTGAGGGCTGTTTTTTTTTTTGTTGTGGAGAGGATCTGTCAGTTTTAGTGTGATTTTGAGCATCATAAATCCTGTCTTTGCAGAACTGCTGGATTTGAGTTTGTTTTGCAAACACGGCTGTGAATAATGAAGGGATTTTGGTGGAGTATTGAGCAATGTTGTGTGGCGGGTTTTTTTGTTTTGTTTTTTTTTTTTTTTTTTTTTTTTTTTAAAATCCACCCCTTTTCATGGCCTAGTTTATAGTAACTTGAAAAGCTGGCATGAACAACATTTACAAGTTCAAAATTAAACAGGTTTGTTTATAGTAGCCATGATTCAGTATTTAACTGCCAGGGTAAAAATAACCAAGGCGTGTGTCTGGAACGTCCCAAGGCTCTGCCCCTCTCCCAGGAGTGGGGAAGGCGATGCCCGCTGGGGCGGCACGGCCAGCCCGGGACGGAGGTGCTGGAGCTCAAGCACACATCTGCGTGTTTCTCTCCCAAATCTGTAAAATGCTGACAGCATGTTTCCCCTCAAAAATGTGAAATATTTTGGTTTCCGCATGTGAAAACCAGACTGCTAGAAAAAGGGAGGTGTGGGTGATGAGCAAACCAGCGCTCAGGAGGTTGTTCTCGTTTTTCTTCCCCAACGCCAGGTGAGTGGTGTTTGCTCCCTCCCCTCTCTCCCAGGGACAGCACGGAGCATCTTCCCAGGGAACGGCAAGAGAGGAAAATTCGTGTCAGGCTCGGAGCACGTGTCTGCAGCGGCTGCACCTTGCGAGGCCGTTTCACGCTGGCTCTAGGAACTGATGCTTGTGGTTTGGTGTGTGCTCGTTTGGGGCCTCGCTTTTTTCTGTTCCTTTTCTCTCACCCTTTTTTAAACTAGGGCTGTGCCTTGTGCTTCTTGAGTGAAAATGCAGTCTGCGTTGCTGAGTTGTCATCTGTCTTCAGTCCTATCCCTGAGACACTGTCAGCGCTTTCATGAAAAGTCCCTGTTTTCAGGTCTGTACAAATTGGATCCAAGCAAATGCTTGCAGCAGGAGCTTCCTGAATGAGCTCTGCTTTGCTCTAAACTCACTTCCTATTATATTTGGGAAAATATTTGACAAGGATTATGACAGCTTCATTATCTGTTTCTAAAATGTTTTGATTTCTGTGGCTGCAAGGTGGCACATGCCCATGGCTCTGGGGTGTTGGATGCTGAGCTGCTAAAAAAAAATATTTTCAGAAAAACAAATTACTAGGTTTTCATTTAAACTTCCTATGATTCTAGCGTTAAAAGGGGAACAATTGCTTCTTTTATCCTTTGGAAGCTTTCAGAAATGCTTGTGGGAAGAGCAAGTAGCCACGTACAGCCAGACCATCTCATCTGGGGTTTGAAGGACCAGGGACACTTTCCAAGGGCTTGTCTCGCCGTGTTCCCAGAGCTCTGGCAGTGCAGGGCAAGCGTGTCGGATCGGGAAATACTACCTCGTCTTCCACCTAAAGCCTGGGAGCGGGGCAGGAGACGCTGGCCGGGGTCTTGGGGAAAGGTGATGGCTCCCCATCGATGCTGGGGTGAGGCTGCGCTCGGGGCTTATCTGTGGGTGTTGGTCTGCTACCCCCAAAGCAGAGAGGGGCACAGAGCTGTAGGCATTTTGTTGTGCGTAGAGACTTTGGTGTAGCTGGAGCTGAGCCTTGAAGGGGCTGAAGGCAGAGAAGACCCTTCATCTGTCATAGCAGCAGGGTGTAGCCATGGGTACAATTTCTCTTTGAAGTGTCAGTGCTGCTGAAGTTCAGCCTTACTGAACAAAGGATAGCAATGCTGCAGCTATTACGATCTTTTAATCCATGTGAACAAGGAACCAGCAGGGTTACTTGGGCAGGGGCACGGGGGCACTGGAACTTGTCCCCGCTCTTGAGGCCGGCGAGATGCTGCATCCCCTGTCTGGGTGCACCTCCGCGCTCTCCCTTTCTCTTCCTTTTTTCACGGCTTGTAGATGCTCTTTGGGCAGTGTCACGCACGTGGTGTCTGCGCTGCCCAGGCAGGGCAGGGAGGACGGCCTGTCCCCCTCCATCCTGCTGCGGCGTGGGGCCACCCAGATGGCAGGGGAAGGAGCAGGGGCCAGGGCACGGCAGGCCTCCTAGGCGGCTGGAGCAGTACGGGACAGGATGCCGGTGTCGGATCAGAGACCCCGATAGCATCAGTGCCTGATGCGTCTGCTTCCTGCGTGCAGTGAGGCTGCCTGGTGCTGCTGTGTGTGCACGGGGCTGTGCTGCCCAGACCCCACCGCTCGGCCGCAGAGGCACAGCATGGGCACACAGGCACTGTGGGCTTTTTAGAAGAAAGAACATGATGGATTCTGTAAAATAATTTTATTTTGTAGGTGTTGCGACAGTCACTGGATTGCGAGCGGTTGAGTGATGGTTTCTCCCCTTGGTGATCAGTCAGGGTTGCTGGGCTGCTCTAGACGCAGCTGGCTTTCTCCTGCATTCTTGACAGTAGAAAGCACTACATTTTCATCCTTAAAATGCATTGCAAACTTGACACAACATCAAGCAGGGTCAGGCTGACCTCAGTTTGTCTTTCGTAAGTGAAGTTTCCTGTAGAGTGTATTAGGGAGATGTCCAACGGGAACATGGTGATTTGACTTAAGCAGCGCCCATCTCTCCTGCAGAAGAAGGTTGTCTTTTTCTTGTGGGAAGAGCAAGCTGGGGGAGAGGAGGAAAGAGCCTGGAAAGTGCAGGAAGCTCCTGAGTGCTTGGAGATCCATAGCAGACAGCTTTCAGGTGAGGGTTTGATTAATCCAGTTTGTCAGAATGGATGGAGTCTGTTAATCTGTTAAAAAGTGGCTGTGCTTGTTTAAACCTACCTATTGGACACGTGCTCAGCGCGCAGTGGAATCCCAGTGCGTGCCCTCGGTGGTGTTCCCAGCCCCACTTTGGCTGCCCCAAAACGCCAGCACCTGCCCGAGCGGCTTCGCCGCAGCGAGTGGGAGCTGTGGAGGAGCAGATGCTCCTGCTCTGCCCTGCCTCCCTCTCGCCTCTCAGTCCAGCTGTGGCCTTCTGACTCATTTAGTACTGACTCAGTTTTTAAATATCTTTGCTGATCTGTTATCTGTAGCATGTTCTTCAGAAACACGTTTCCCCCGGGTTTCTGGGGTAACGTTTTCCCACGCCGGCGCGGGCACGGCGTGCTGCGGGTGTGAAGGTGGTGGGGAGGGAGTTTCAAGTAAGTTGGCAGAAGGGTTGTGGGAGCCTGGATTCTGTTGACTTTCAATAGGAGTTGGTCCTTGAACTGGTTTTTAAAATTCCCACCCCTGGGTTAGCTGAACGATGAACGGTCAGAAATTGAGAGAGGATAGCCATCAATATGTATCTGGGGATGAACTCCATGGTATTGAGGTAGAAGGCATTGTGGAGGAAAGAGAAAAAGTGAGACTTTGGAAATTAACTTTTTGCAAATGCAGTCATCAGATAAGAGGTAGAGGGGATTGTGGACAGAAGTGGCAACTTTGCACAAATCCGGTAAAAACTGACGTGAAGAAAACAATAGACAAGTGTTTTGCTTTAGCAGCTTGGCTGGGTCCGGCCCTGCCACCCTGAGCAGGGCGGTGGATGCGCCGTGGTGCTGGAAAACGAGACGCAGGGGCCGTGGTTACTCTGTTCAGACTGACGCTTCGTCACCCAACGTGACAGATTGGATGGCTGAGCTGACACGGCTCCAGGAGCTGCATAGCACAGGGAGTTTTGCTTCTGGCTTCCAAAAGCCAGTGCAGTCCTGTATTAAGCAGAAATGTGAACCTTACGGTTGTGAGATTGATTTTTACTTTTTAACCTAAGAAAGTTCAATTTTGTGTCTTCTTCCTATGGTTTACCTTAACTGCAAGTCCAGTTTGTAAAGCGTTTTTCAATGACGTAATCAAGTAGAAAATGTGTTTTGCCACTGGCTTCCACCTGACCCCCTGGATCTTTCACTGTCCTGGGCACAAGGTTAAATTGTGCTGGAGTTCTTGTTTATAAGGTTATTTGATTCAAGCATTCAGAAATTGCATAGAGCTCCACTGATAAAGCAGAGAACAAATTTTGTAACAGGCGTGTTTTCGTTTGAAACCATAAAGAGGAGATTTGACGTTTGCATACACTGTCATTTGAAAAATTATTAATTTTTTTTTTTTTTTCTTTTTTCAGTCCCTTATAGGGAGCCCGGAAAAACCTTCAGTAGGGCTGCTAACACTGATGAGAGATCTTTTATGCCAAGGTATGAGTTTTTTAATGTTCTCAGTGTATTTCAAATGAAATTGCTAACTGTGAAAACACTGGCAGTTGGGGAGATTTGAGAATTGGTAAGCGTATAATGCATTGTTTAAAATAAAAAGTTGCCTGAGTCGTTTGCTCTAGGGGGGGAAAGAAACCCTGAAGCCTTGTGTTCTGGCTTTCCTGATGTCCTCTGCGTTTGTACAAAATACAAGTCTATGATTACAGTTTACAGACTGTGTCTGCTTTGATTTTTATTTTTTTAAGTCTTTGTTATCGTCTTACTTAACGGAGATTGTGTCATCAGTTACGGCCAACGTTTCATCGAGTTATGCAAAACCGTCAGGTCACATGCTCTTAGCAGTCTTCCTCACCCCGAGCGGTGTATCTGCACCTTCTGCTACTCATTGCTTCATCCGTGCTTGGGGTAGGAAGGAGAAACTAATAAATACAAACTGCCTTCTTCAGATGTATAGAATTGTACTCGGGGATTTGCATTTCACAGGGTGCACGTCACATCTCAGGTTAGTGTGAAGTTCTTGCACCCACTCTCTTTCAGTGCTGTGTTCATTTATCTTGTTTATGCTTCTCTCTCCCCATCGCCCAAATTATAAACTTCTTGATGAGCTGGTGAAACTTCTATAAGAGGGGCGGCCTCTTTTTTGCATCAGGGTTATCTCCTGAAGGGCCTTGTCCGATTTTCCCCCCCGCCTCTGCCCGGCTCCTTCCGCTGGTTGGGAAATACCCTGAAAGTTTTGCTGCTCTGAGCCCTGATTCAGCCCCGCGGTTGTGACGGGGCGGGAGATGGTCGGTGCAGTTCAGGCAGCGCCCGTGTGCTCGGCTGAATAAAGATGCAGGAGAGCGGGCGCGTGGAGCCACCTTTCAGGTGACAGCTTCATCTGCCTTTGCATCCATCTGCCCGTCCCTCAGAGATCCTTCTGCCGTCCTGCCTGCGCCACCTTTCTTTTTTGTGCATTAGAACAAATATCCTGCATCTTTCCTTCACCTCCCTCTGTGTTCATGGGGGGGGCCCTTCACTTTTCCTTCAGGAAGGAGCTGAGCAGTTTGGGGCTGATGCTGAATGTGCTTTTCTGTCACTTCCCAGGCAGTGTTGTGACAGTAGCAGCAGCAAAGAGGTGCTGCTGTTAAACAATAAAGAAAAAAGGAGATTAATCCTGAGGTGTCAGGTGTTTCGTAGCGTAGAAGCAAAGTTTGTTCATTATAGGTGAAATCTGAACCCTACTAAATTACCACTCTGTATTTAAAGTGGGTGTCAAGGTGCTGGGCGGGTTGGAGGGGGCTCAGGGTGGCGATGGGTTAGTGAGATGAGATGCGCTCTGTGCCCCACGGTTGCCCGGCCGTAGCCAAGTGACTGTGTGTGTATGGCAAAAGGGAGCACGAGCAAGGAGACACGCTCAGCTTTTGCTTTATTTTTGCCCCACAGCGTTCAGAATTAATGGGACCAGTTTCACAACATTTATGACAACACTAGAAGTTTGGGGTTTTTTTACACTGCTTCGTGATCATATTCTTTTCTTGACTCGAAAGAAACACTTAACACCCGTAACTTCATTCCATTTTGAAACGTAGCTGTTGCTTCCCAGCATGCGACTCCGCTACCCAGAGCTCTGGATGGAAATGAATGCTACTGTGTCTAACTGTATTTAGGTGGGCATAAGCAGTTGCCAAATGAAAAGTTGGCTAGGGCGCAGCATAGTAATTTCTTGAGCACTCTATTCATGTTGTATAAACAGATAACATTAACATACTTGTGAAAGAGCTACAAGATAATTAAGGCATGTGGGGTTTACTGTAATAAGGCTCATGCGTTTCAGGATCTTGGTTTCCTGTTGCACCTGAAAAGAAAAATAATCAGCAAATACTGTAGAGAAGAAATGAGAAGTTAGTCTTGTACTGCTCCCAGCTGAAACTTTCCCACAAGTATTTTTACTATAAATAAGAAGTGAAAGAGTTCACAGCTAAAGTTAACCCTTCACTTGATTGCTTTCCGTGTTTTCTTGGGTGGAACAGACTGTGGAACTGTAGGAAGACGAAGATAAACCAGATCGATAAGTTGCATTTATGCTCTATAAAAAATGCACGGCCTTTTAATTTCTAAGGATTATCAAGGGGAAAATCATTGCTAATTGGAATTTCCCTCTCCTCCTCATCCAAAATCATGATTTTTGGGGGGAAAAAAAAAAAAAAAAAAGGAAGTGAATGTTACTTCTCGGGGAAATTTTCAAGCAGAAGAGCTTACAGCTGCCAGAATTCTAATCAAAACTGTTGCCAATGTACTAGAGTACATAGACATTGCTTGCTCTGCTTTTAGGTATTCAGAGTTAACATTCTGGAAAATCCCTTTCAGTTTGACTTAGTTTCACAATTTCTATGAAGTTAAGCAACAGCAGCTCATGTAGGTTTCAAGAGTTGAAGAAAAAAATGCCCCAAGGTGCTTAAAACTGTGGGCTGCTGCTGGTGGCGTCACCTTTATTCCCCCACTAAGGCTGGGTTGAGGGACGGGGGCTCGGCTACATGACGGCAGGGAGCCCCAGCGCGGGCAGGCGAGCCCTCTATTTCTGTCCTTCTGGCTTAAAGGGGAGCTTAAAGTTGTGCTAAACTGGCCGCAGAATTTGTATGCCCCTCTCCAGCTGCACATGGGATATTTTTATTTTGGTTTTAACCTGTACTTGTGTCGCATTTAGACCATAAAACATGCCGTGGTCGAGGGGTGAGGGTTAAAAGCGGGATGTTTGGGCAAGTCTGCAGTAAGGCATTCGCTGCCAGTCCCGGTGGCTCCAGCGGGGACCGGCCGTGGCTGCGCGGCAGCACCTGGGTCTCCTCTGCTCCCTGTCTGTTACAGCTTTCCCTTGGGAATTTAAATGATAGAAAAAAACCCTGTCCCGATTTAATGATTATATAAACTTGAGACACAGATTGTTGGAGAGTTGTCCACAGTTGCAAAGCTAAAAATACGATCCCTGTTCTTCACGGACTGTTGTTAGCGGTAGTCGACAAGGTGATATATTTCTCTATCAAACTACTTGGAATACATTCTCATTTTTAAAGCAATCCTCAAACTGTAGCCAGTGAGCCCATAAATCCTGTGGCAACGTTAGTTTGAAATGCCTTTGAGAAGTGCAGCTTGCCCAGGCTCATAGCGCTCGTGTTTCCGAAGCCTTACTTGGGAAGAAAGCGCTGTCTTGCTGGGAGAAGAGGGGAGATAATTAGCTGCTGAGGTCATTGTTTGCTTGAGCTCGTTGATAGGGACAGCCCGGCCTGGCTTGTAATGTAAACATAGTGTAAAATGTTTATCACCAGCGTTGTCATTTGCCTTATTTGTCAGGGAATCTCGGTGAGAATGAGAAGTTTTCTGGTGCTGTGGAGTGAGTTGAGGGAGTTGCAAGATTTCCATAAAAAGGCAGAGCCTGGCTTGGGCACGGGGAGGCTCTGCCTTGGCAGCCACCCTAGGGCTGGCCTTTTCCAGAGGGAAAATACTGACCCAGAGCCTTCCCTGCTGCGGGCTGGTGGGAGACGTCACCCTCTCTACTTGCATCTTTCTGATCTCGTTCTCTTGTCCAATACTTATTGTTTTATGCTATAAAATGCTGAGAATGCAAAGGACAGGCAGCGAGAGCTTGTGCCCCCCGTGCGCTGGGAGAGGGTGCCTGTGGCTACGCTGTCTTTGTACCATGGTGTATTCATCCTCTTCCAGCACCCGCAGGCTCACAGGTCCGGCTTTGGGCATCTCGGATAAACCGGGGCTGTTGGAGTGGCCATCTGAACCTGAGCGCCCAGGTGGAAAACTAAAACCTATAGCTGTTACTAAAGAGATCTTTGTTCCCAGGGGTATTTGGAGAAGGGGAGCGTGCTGCTACTTTCAAAAGGCATGAATTTGTATGTGCAGGTGCACTTTTAACTGTTGGCTTTTTTCCTGCTTTCCAGATCGTCGCTGTTTGAACAGACCACACCATGCGTGAGTACAAGCTAGTGGTCCTTGGTTCAGGAGGTGTGGGGAAGTCCGCTTTGGTGAGTTTTGGGAAGCAGTTTTGAAAACGATACACAAACTTCAAAATTGGCCTATCGTACTGCAGGCAACGCTCGTTAAATGCATTGGGATATTTGTATGACTTTTAACATGCGTAGTGACTTCCATGGAGCCACTGTTACACTGCAGAAATAGCTGAATTTGTGTCGTGTTTTTGGAGAAGCAGCAGGCGATTCATCACTGTTACAGTAGTTAGCATTTCATTTCTGCTTTCCGCATGGGTATAATACTAGAAATGACTGAATGTCTGTATCTAAGTATTAAAAGCCTAACCTACACTGGAGCAGCGGATGAAGGCTTGCCGTGCCCGGCAGTGAATTCGCGGAGGTTGCAGCCTTGCGTGACTTTGAAGGCTGTGTGTTTTCCATCCTGGATGGGACCCGAATGAGCCTGGACTGAAATCAGGGGGCAGAATGAGAAGTCGCCTGCAGCGTGAGGGATAAGCAGGCTGATGACACTTTGCACTCCTTAAGTACTTGTGTTGTTTCTAATAAGAGGTTTACGTAGCAGAGTTGATAGCAAAGCATTGTAAGAGGGATTTCTGTCACCTGTTTATCACAAACCAGTCAAGCAGCTCGCTCCAACAAGAAAGGCAAAGAACTGGTCAAGTGTAAAGTTATCTCAAACAAGGAACTACACCGTGTTCCCTGTCACAGAAGATGATAATAGCTGATCCGCCCTTCATGACGTAGACGCTGCTTCTTCCACCATTGTTTATTCTGCTGAAATAGGCTGCTGCTAATCTTGGTACATCACCTGCAGAATCCAGATGAATAGGAGGAAAGATTATTCAATTATGTATAAAATTTGATGTACTCTTTCAGAGATCCCATCCTAATCTTTACAAGATGTAGGTGTAATATATTTTTGATACACTCTAGTCTTCCACAGCAACTTAAGCAATCTGTATTACTTTTTCCACCAGCATCCCCTTGATTGAGTATCTTGTTTTTGTTAAGTAATGTTGAAAGACTCGCTAGGTAAAGTACAGCGCTTATGTATATGCTGTACATAAAAATTATTCAGCATCTGACATACTTGAATTTCCATATTTGTGACGTAAAGTCTGAGCCAGCATCCATCATGGCCTTTTTAAAGGCTGAAATGCAAATGCTTAGTCTGGTAAACAAAAGTTACATTCTTTTGGACAGCCTAGGTGCTAAGTAAGCATATATTGTAACTCATATGCTACATTGATCCATTATGTTTATAAGAGGACACAATCAGTGCCAATTAGCAGCTAAGAGTGAAGAATATTTAGCTTTCATGATGACTGTCTACTTATTTACAAGTATTAGCAAGGAGAGGTTACAAGGTGGGATTTAAAATAATTCGGAGGTCACTTTAAAATTTCTTTCTTCGAACTGTATAAACTCAAATGTCTAACAAAGAGGCTGGTGTTCCTTTTCAGTCCTGTGTTTTCATTACAATATGGTGTTGTTTCACTGCAAATCCTTCTTATTGTTTTAACTGTTCTGTGCCAGTACGATGCCAATGGTGCGCTTGGTAGTGGTGACAGGGTGGCAGAGAACGCTTCAGAGTTACTAAGGCAGCTATTTTGCAGCTTCTTTATAAGTGTTTCCTGTTGCAGTAGTTTCTCCCCACTTCTAATGAGAGTAACAATCTTCTGGAGCGTCAGCGGGTGGACAGTATTACTGAGAGCATCCAGTTGTGCACAGTCCTATACGAAACTGGAAATCAAAGTTGGGACACAAAAGCCCCCAAACTGGTAGCAAGTTATAAAGGCCTTGGATCCACGCATAGGCTGAAAACAACCCCAGGCTTCTGTCTCCTCCCTTGGCCTCTCTTTCCTCCTATAATCAATAAAAATAAAGTACATCAGAGATTAAGAATATTACATAGTAAGATAGGTTATGGATGAAGTTGCATATAGTCGTAATTATGATTAGATGTAATTGGTGTGTCTGTGAACACACAAGCACCGGTTGGGATAACAAAAGTTAGAACAGCGATTTATTAGAAATAAAACAATTTGAGAAGAAAATACATGGCTTCAGTTAATTTTCTTTCAGAGCAGTACTGTATTTGCAGATATGAAATAAGACTCTGCGTGTTACAGTAGAAGGGTGACATGTCGTGAGTGGTTTGTCAGGTTGTCGCGCCGAAGGCTGGTTCACAAACAGTTCCCAGACGGGAGCGGTGCAGATGTGACCGACTGCCGTGCTCAAGCGCTAGCCTCCTGGCAAAGAGCAGCCTCCTCGGGACTCTTTGGGTTCGGAGCTGTGCTAAGAATCCTAACGTATAATCTGTAATCCAGAGTTCTTATTGTTGGTTTCCATCGCTGGGGTAACACTGTAATCCGTGTTAATAGTGGTATCTTCTTGTAATGATTTTAATGAGATCTGTTATCGGAAGGGCAGACTGCGACAACCATTCAGTGAGACAAGGAGATATTGGAGAAGCAAAGGCTTTGATCATTAGTGTGTAAAATAGGTTTATTTAGTGATATAGGATGATTTTTAAATGAGGTAGTACTGGAAATCTTTTCTTCTTCTATTAAAAGAAGAGCAAGCCGTGGGGAATTGCTCAGGTTCCAGCACACAGCGCCGTGTCCTGCTTCTGTCTGGCATACGCCACTCTCTGCAAGTTTGCGAGTACTTGTGTGACAGAGTGAACCTTCTTGCAGAAAAATCTCAGCCTTCTGTCCAAACAAAATAGGGCTTCTCAAAACAGGTAGTGACTTCGCAGAATTTGTATTAAAAAAACTCGTGGAAAGTTCAGTTGGCAAAGGATAGTTGGTGTGTTTGTTGATTTTTAAAGAGACAAAATTAAGTGCTGGGATCTTGGCACTTAGTTTTACAAACACCCCCTTGTGTTACAAACATCAGCCAAACCTCCTGACGCTCCCGTGCTGCATTACTACGTTATTGTGGATTATCGTAGGTGGGAGCGTGGGGATGCGAGGAGAAAAGGAGAAGCAAAGCTTGCCCTGCTGCGGACTGACAGCAGCCAAAGCACCACGGCAGAGCCTGGCCGTCCCGAGACGGGCCACGTCCCGATGGCAGCTTGATGGGGAATGTTTAGAGTAGATTTGCTTTGAATAATTATATAGGGGAAGAAAGACTTCCTCTCTGAAATGAATGATGTCGTCTTCTTTAATGGTTTAATACAAATGGAGTATCTGGAGATGCTCCAGACCTAACTTGTTGCTCTGAAATATGTCCGTGCTCCGCTCTCACCCTACTAGGATTTGAATTGAAATGGGGATTTTCCCCAGCGTGCTTTTCCACAGTGTGCACATTGCCAGTTCTTCTGATTAAATTTCAAGTCTTCCATATTTGGTGATTTTTATTCTTCTCTGAAGTTGCAGGCACTGAAGTAAAGGCATTTTTGAGGATACCACCTTTAATGAAAAAGCAAGCAAGCAAACAGTTCATATTTAAAAAAAGTTTTGAAAACGTGCTTGAATAAAGTGATTCTTAAAACAACACAAACTACAAAAGTTTCATTTAAGAAAATTGAAAATTTCTATGTCTTTTTCTCTTCACAATTGAATTTTAAAAGCAGTGTTGAGTTTTTGTGCTGTTACTTTTTCATAAAGTGCTTCTTGGTAGGTGTTACTGCTTGTGTTCAGTTCACTTAATTTTTTCACTTCTTTTCTCTCTCTCCAGACTGTACAGTTCGTTCAGGGAATTTTTGTTGAAAAGTATGACCCAACAATAGAAGATTCATACAGAAAGGTAAAATAACAACATTTTCATTTCTTTCAAGTCTCACAGAGCTTGCTTCTTTTCAACAGTGCGACAAAAGCTTATCAGAATGAGAAAGGGTCTCTCTGAGAAAACGTTACGGCTGCATAAAACCACAGGAGGAAGGCGACGGATAGCAGAGCATCAGGCTTGGAAACGGTGTCATGCGGATAATTCCCTGTGGCTTTACAGAGTACTTCACTGGTTTAGAGCCTCTGACTGCAATCAGGCAAATTGTATCAGCTACTAGAAAACTGAATTATCAGGGAATGACAAACTTTGCTGTTAATTGGACCGCTTCCTCACTTAGCTCTATTTAACAGGAGGTTAAACCTCTGTTACTCCACATAATCAAGATCTTTTACTTTAAATCTCTGACGGCTCAGGTTGAGGCAGTTTGAGGCTGCAGCTCTCACCGTTTGCCTGTTTGTTAGAGGTTACTACCCCTGCCCAGAGATCAGGCTGGTGTGTTTTCCTGACCCGTCACCAGTTTCCAGTTGCGCTGGGGTATGAGCTGTGGCGGGTGGCAGGCAAGTGTGCTGCCCAGGCTCCTGCTGGGGCTTCTGATCGACCTGGGGGTAGGAACAGCTCAACCAAACGGGGGTCAAGCTGTTACTCAGACCTGTTTGCTGTCACTTGACGCACAATTATTACTTCAAAACATAAAGATATCAATATTTTCAATGCTTGTGCTATCTGTAACAGCTAGTAAAGAGGATATATACACCATTCATCACAGCAGGCTGTAGCACAGCAATTGCTTTTTGTTGTTTTCTTTTAAGGATGGCTGTTTTGCCATTTAGTTCAAATGTGTTCTGCTTGGTTTGAAGGCATATAAAATTCTTTACGGCCGTTTTGGATGCAGGCTCGTAATTGCTGAGCAAAAGTCCTTGTCAGGATCCCTGACGCTGTCACACTGTGTAATTCTATCAACAGAGCTGCTTTCTTCGCCCGGTTGATGTCAAGTAACCCATTGTTTCACAGATTAGCATAAATGTTACCATAATTAAAGGCACCAAAACATAAAACAAAAATTTGTAGCATTTGTGCCTGTGATAATTAAATGTAGATTGTCATACGAGCTCTGCTGTTAAATTTATTTGACTTTCCTGGAATTACCCTCGTTGGATCTGAGACATTTCTCAGGGAGTGGAAGATTTGCTAAGCCTAACTGTGAGGATCACTAAATACTTTGCTTTCTCTGTTCTTCCTTACTCCCTTCTCTCCCAGCAGCAAAGAAAAACTGAAGTTTAAGGTTCTTCGATTTGTAAGAGTGGATTTTATTTCACTTAAGTTGAGATGTTTACGATGAGCTGCTCATTTAGGCCTTTATAATCAACAGAGTCTTGGAGCATATGTGAGATGACCCAAACACCTGGCTTGGGGTGTAATTAATCCCCTAATGGTGCTGGGGCAGCGCAGGTGGCTGGCTCACAGAAGTCTTTGCAGCAGAAGTAAAAATTAAGCTGATATTCTTCTTGCCCGTCCCATTTCAGACATTGGTTTTAACTGCATTTCTCTCTTCCTTTTTTTCCCCAGCAAGTGGAAGTAGACTGTCAACAGTGTATGCTTGAAATCCTCGATACAGCAGGGACAGTGAGTATAATTTCTTTTTCTAATTGGTATGGAGTTTCTTTGTTAAGAATGAGGGGAGATGTAAAGAGTTGCTGTGCCACTGTCACTTGCCGTCCTGCACCGTCTGCCACTAAGTAAACAGACCTTGTAATGGCTGAGTGCACATCACAGGGGGAGGACAGACTTCCTAAAAGTTAGTTTTATTTAGAAAGCTTTGAAAATTACTAACAGCAGTGCAAAGGCGTGGAAGCAGAAATCGTTGTTACAGGGTTCTGGTGAAGCTTCCTTTCACAGGCGTGGACAAAGGCAGCTCTGCTCTGGTGTGGATTTTCCAGCTTGTTCTTGCATTTCATTGCATTGAACCTTTGAGCCGTTTTCATGCTAGAGATGACTACTATATAATTGCGCATGTTCAGAGGTGATCAGGCAGTGCCTTCCCACGCAGTCATGCTCGCAGTACATCGTGAGTGTGTGACATCTGGGCCTGTTCCAACGTGGTGTTAGAGGAGAAATTGAATTTCCAGTCTGTATCTGTTGTCTGGGGAATCATTCTGATGGCAGGCTTGGGCTTAACACCATATCAGAAAATAAATGAAAGATCGCTACAAAATATGTCAGTCAAATTGTAACACCTTGTATTATGGCTTGGGGCATACAACAGTCTGTCCTCAGATATGTTTTTATTGCTGCTCTTGATCTTTTTCCATTTTTTTCAAGAAGCCTTTTTCTCTGTTAGGGGCAAAAAAAAAACAAGGGAAAGAGATGCGTTAATGCTTTTATTAAATTTGAATGCTTTGGTGGATTTCTGTAAGGGGTGAAAATGTAAATGCATGCTGCACGGTACTATATTCTTGTCTCCATTACAATAAAAGTATTCCTTTGTAAATGTTCATTAGTTGCATTCACTAGCCAATTACTTTTTAAAATATTTGATTACAGGAGCAATTTACAGCAATGAGGGATCTCTATATGAAGAATGGTCAAGGGTTTGCACTAGTATATTCTATAACAGCACAGTCCACGTTTAATGACTTACAGGACCTGCGGGAACAGATTTTACGGGTTAAGGACACTGAAGATGTAAGTAGAATATTTTTTGCTTTGCAAATGTTTAACGTGCTTTTGTAACCAAGCATACAGGAATTTGTGAGCAAAATTTTTCTAAGAACATCCTTTGCTGTATAGCAGAGTTTTGTGTTGAAGTAAGTTTCCTTCGCATTGTTTGTTATTTGCAGTGTTGCTATTTGAGGTCCAACACCTACTAAGGGGCATAATGAAGCCAGATTTTCAACGTACTGGAAGGCTGACAGTCTTTGGAAATGGTGGGAGCTGACTGAGAAAACTTTTTTGGGTTTTGGTGTCCCGTCCTGTCCTTTCTGCCTTTAACTCCTATCCAGTATTTACATTTTCTTTTTTCACCGTGCTTTAGTAGTACTTTTTTTCCCTCAAAGTTAAGGAAATATAATAGTCGAATTCACCAATAATGATGTTCTTAGTAGCTCTCCAGCGGTCTTACAAGAGACTAATGTTGCTTTTCCCAAATGTATGAAGTGGAAACAGAAGTACAAAGCCGTGACGTTTCCTGAGCGTTGGCTGTGAAGTCTCTGGAGTCCCGGCGCAGGGCGGCATTGCCCTCTGTGCCGTTCTCATGCGTATGGGTCATAATCCAAGGTGATGAACCTGAACCACACATAGAAAGGACGTGTTCAGTTTATTGACCAGACTGCGCTTGTAATTTAAGTGAGTTTAAGTGTCATTAGCTTTTTTATTTTTGAAATCACTGAATGTTCCTTTATTTTCACTTCTTTGTGTTGAGAGATGGGATGGGAGCCTGGTCCGTCGCCTCCGTTCGATAGATGAAGGAGCCCTGTCTCTCGCAGCATGAAGCAGAGATTCCCTCACTGTAGCTGTGCAGGGTCTCTCAGTTGGGGAGCTCACCTTCACTCAAATCCATCAGAACCAAGACTTTAGGAATTTTAGGTTATCGTATGAAAACATGCTTATCCCTTTCTGAAGGCAAGGAGGATGTTTAGGGGTCTGTGGCTCCCGTGACAGGCATGTGAGCAGGGAGGGTTCCGCGGGGCTCTGGGGTGCCCGTCCCCGCATGGCGGTGGCACCCTCAGACCACCCGCACCCTCCCGGGCTGGTAAACCCACAGCAGTTTCCTTTGTTCCTTCTGAAATTTGACAAAATCTGTAACCCCAAGGAGATCACGTAGTGCTACGTATTAAATGGTTACAAGACTCTGGAAGAGTCTTAGCTAGTGACACAAGGTTGTAATTTTGGTCGTTTAAATCCCTTTTTAAAGTAAGGAAAAATGGCATTCATTAAGATAGTTTGCATTCAGTCCTGTTTGACAGAAGAAAGCCATCTACCGTATTTCCAGTTCAGGCCCCAACTCCTGTGACTGGAACTCCTTTAATTTCTAAGTGTATGATGTAGGTGAGGTTGCCGGTGGCTTTTGCCGTGGTTGCCGTGTGGCTGGTGGAGACGTGTGGGAACTCTCTCTCTGTGTAGACTTCCTCCAGAAGAAGCTGAAATTAATTTATTATTTTTTTTTGCCTAACAGTTGATAATGTATTCAAGGGTTTGCCCTGAGGAGTGTGAAAAAGATTGCCTGTTTTTTTCCACTGGCGGCTTAAAAGTAGCTGCCGCCTTTGATGTCGGTTGCTCCGGGTTGGTGTCAGCCCCTTCACGGCTCCCGAGGGGCTGGGGAGCAGCCGCCTCTTGCTCCCAGCCCCGTTCCGCGGCCGGGGAGCCGTGCTGAGCACGGAACAGTGCTGGGACGTGGATTTAGGGCAAATCCTGGTAAGCCATGTACATTGTATTTAAATAGCCGCTCATGAAAATGCAGTTTGCACAGTGAATGGGATGAGCACAGCCTTGGCGGCTGCTTCCTCTTGGATCTTCAGTGTTCCGTGTCCCGAGTGCCTGCTGTTGAACGGCTTTGGTTCCCTCCTTGGTCTAACAAGCTGAACTTCTGTTTATGCAAAACTGATTTTCGTTTAGGTAGGGATTATGCTTGCATAAATCCCTGGTAACACGAGTCCTTCAGTGGCCTCGTCAGAGCCCGGCGCTCCGCTCAGCTGCGCTCGCGGGAGGGGAATTTGCACCGTAAGCTGGTCAAGTTCGTCGGACAATAGAGACTGTTGCTTTCATTTTACTTCAGTGATTTGATTTAATTATTAAAATGCATTTATTTATTTTGTGTTGCGGGGATGTTACTTGTTGAATCCAAGCTGGAGAACCTTTTGAACATTTAAGCCATGTTCTGCTGAGTTAGGAAAACGTGCTTCTTCCTGTATTTAGTTTCAGAACGTGTCTTTTAAAATCCCAGTACTTAAACCACTAAATTATGTATGTCTACCAAAGTTTAAATTCCAGTCTTCTACATGAAACAGTAAATGATCAAAAGCTAGTTGTTTATCAGAGTCTGGTTTGGGCTCTATGATAAACAATTACTACCTTTTGAAATAACCTTATACAGAGTTTCATGTCTTTCAAACCTATACTATTTACCCATCTAAGTATCACTTTTTCCCCCTATTATTTCACATCTTAACATACTTTATTCTTTTGTTGAACATGTTGAAAACACATTTTCACGTTTTGGTACGAGAAAATTTCTCTTAACTATCTAGAAAACCGTAAAGAATGGGATTAAGCTGATACAGTTGTAAATATTTTGTTGGTCTCTGATGTGAAAGAAGCTTTTTTGGATTTGCCTCATCTGCATTGTTACTTCAGATTTCTCACTTAATAAGTAAAATTTATTTCTCAAAAATAAAAATGGGATCATTTTCTGATCAGTATGGCTGTGAGTTTTAAATACAAAAAATTAATCTTCATTGCAGTTGAATCGGGAAGAGGCTACAAATACTAACGTTGACGTAGATTAAAAACATACACGGTGTTGTAAATTACCAAAGGAAGTGGACGATGATTTATTTTCCAGCTGGAAAGTACTCATTTTCTGTTCAAAGAATGAAATGCTTCAGGAAATGGAGTGGGGTGCACACCCACTATCAGCAGTTCTTTAGGTTTTTTCTGCTCTCGCACAGCGCCAGGCAAACAGGATGCTGGCGCTGCCGGGGGCCTGCCCAGCCCCGCGCGTCCCCACAGCTCGCTGCGGTCTCGCCGTGCAAAATCCACCTTAGCTCTGGCTCTGTCATCCCCTCACATCTGTATGAGATGTAGGTTGTAAAAGCAAACTTTAAAATGATACGTAACGCGCAATTCTCAGGCGTGGCGTGTCCTGAGGTGCGTATCTGTCTCCAGATGGCTCTGGCAGTGCGCGTGCTGGAGCGGGGCTGGGTGCCCCGGTGACGGGTCCTGCTGCGGCTGGGACCGCCTGCGGTCTCATCGCCTTGTAGGTAAGGGAATGGCACCCGAGGGTAGGTCGGTTTGGTTGTTATGGAGGTTTTTCCAGGGGCTTTGGGTGTTTGTTGTTTGCTTGTTTAAGGTCTTTTCAATCTATCTGTGACATCTTGGTGGGCTGCAGCCATGGCAGAGACTGCCTGAGAAGCAGAGAAAGCCTTCTGAAATCATAGATCAGGATGCTATTTCTGAGATGTCTTAGTACTCTTTTTCATCTACCTTTTGCCCAGTTTCTTTCTCCTGAAAGAGTTTTAACTCAGTATCTAAACATAACTGATGAAAGCAAGTCTCCTGCTGCTTACACTCACCAATGCTTACACTGATACTTTCTGAGACAAACGGATTTATCACTTAATGAGCGCAGGCTGCACTTGGCTCTCTGCACTGCGCCAAGCAAATACAGTCGCAGCCCTGGTGAGGAGCTGGTGACATTCAGCAGAGCAGGTGACCCGTCCTGATGGCCCTTGGGCTGTCTGCGGGAGGGCTGGGCGAGCCGAGGGACCCTCCTCCCCTGCAGCCTCATGCAAACGCATCGGTAACAAGCATTTACTGCAGCCAAGGTCGTTTTCCTACGGTATTAGGTTTCTCTGTTTCTCTGTAGGAAATGTCACAAGGAATCTGGTTTCCCCAAGGCACTTTCTTCCTCCTGAAGGAGCAAGAAGGTGACTCACCCAGATACTTTAGAAAGCCAGGAGCGTAAGGAGAGGGGCAGATGCCCTTTCATCATCTTGAACAAATGATTTGCCTGTATTTGCGTCATGGCTGTAGGGTGAATCTTTTGAACACGTATCAAATGTTTGGTTTAATATTGCATGAAATTACTTATTGGAAGTGATGTCCTTTCAGGAGCTGAGCTGCTAGGTGGTCACCGGTTGGAAGATTAATTATTCTAATCTAAGTATTGAGCACAGTATTTGTGCCTTTTGTAGTGAACATCCTCTCTTCTGCGTGTATGCAAAACAAGTCAGTGGTATGATATTGCCTTGAGATGAGAATGGCAGGTGGTCTTGTGCACGGGGCTGTGGGAATACGGGGTTGCACAGGACTGTTCCTGGGCAGGGTTTTCAAAGGTGCTTCCATTTATTGTTGTGTGGCTTGACAACAGGTTGACAAGACAGGTCAAAGGGGGTTAACGTATAACGTGTGTTTCAAAACATGTGCTGTGTGGTCTGTTGTCTAAAATAAGCTAAGTTAGTCTACTGTCACTTGCGAGTCCTGAAATGCATTTCAGTAGTAAATTAAGTTTTTGGCTAGAACGGTGTTGGATGTGGACACCAGAAGACAAATCTTTACTAACTTAGGATTTTGCTGAAATACTACCATTTGGTTTTACGATGTCCTCCATGTGTTTACTTCTTAGTGAACCAGGGTGTCTATAGTACGGACTATTTCAGCCCTTTCCCAGCAGGCAACCAAATTCCAGTCTAGTTTGTGGGCTCTGCTGAATTTCTGATTTTTATTGGTTTTCATACAGTCTATATTGTCTTCGCCCTGCACCCCCATGCCTTTGTAAGCCATAGCATTACAGTCCATGTTGTACGTTATTTTGCTAACGCATCTCCTGTTCTTTCTTATGTCCTCTCCAGGTTCCAATGATTCTGGTTGGCAATAAATGTGACCTGGAGGAAGAGCGTGTAGTTGGCAAAGAACAGGGTCAAAACTTAGCAAGACAGTGGTGTAACTGTGCCTTTCTAGAATCGTCTGCAAAGTCTAAAATCAACGTTAATGAGGTAACTATCAGCTGTTCTCTTGTCTTTCCTACTTCAGCACGAATGCCACATAAACCAGCATGCAGTCCTTCAATATAGTTCTTAATTGGGAAGATTCAGGATGATTCTGAAATGTCAGCCTAAGAAAGGCTTGCGACGCTGTGTGTTTAGCTACTGCTTTCTGTTTGTTCTAAGGAGATCTGCTGCTTTTTCTCTGTAGGGGGTGGGTGACTTCTCCAGGTAAGTGCTTTCTATAGCCTGTGGCAGAGGACGTGAGTAGCAGAGGGTCCTGGGCAAGCCCAGGTAACTGGATGGCTCTTAGCTTAGATAAACTTTGTTTGGAAAGTACACGTTTTCAAGATAACTGCTGCCGCTATTCAGAATGCGGATTATGCCCCTTTGTATTACATGCCGTGTTGCGTAGTGTTGGCTGTTGTTTTTGAGAGTATTTGCTTTTCACATTCCTGCTACGTCTGGCTGCTCAAGCAGACATCCCATCACAGTCCTCCTCTGGTAAGCCACTAATTTACTGAGACCGTGTCCAAACGTGTATCTGTCTAAGCAGTTCCCTGTGTCTGAATGAGAAACACCTTCGCAATCGGTGTGCCTTTTGCTGCTGCCTGCGGTCGTGTAGTGCTGCTGAGGAAGCTCTGCTTGACATCAGGCACCAAGTTTTTATTCGCTGCTGTGAATTATCCGCCTGTGACAGAAGCCAGGTTTCCAGCCACAAAAGCTAAGGTGACCCCATTGAGCGTCGCTGGTGTGGTGCCAGGAGATAACTGGGACCGTTTAGGAGGCTGTGTGATAAGCAGGAGCAGTAGGATCTTGGACTGGCCCCAGCGTTAGTTTGGCAGCTCCTGGGACATGCTCAGCACAGCATTTACCCGGTCGGAAGGGAAGGGAGCTCCAGTCTGCAGGAATTGCAGCTCCTGTGGTTGGGATTAGCCTAGCTGTAGCGCGCACTAATCCAACCCGGTAAATATAGCTCGCTGAGCTAGACTCTGCCAGAAGGGGTTTTTTTTTTTGTGCTTGTGTCTGAGCTGTAGTAAAACTACAACCATTAAGCAAGAATCTAGAGGCTCAGTCATTGAACAGGTCACCATGGAGTGTAACAAATTCTGGTTTATTTGTATTTCCACAGTTTGTGGCAGAGACTGACCTCTTGTTAGCCAACGCGCCTTAAAGCTCTCCCGAGAGCTGTGCAGGGGAGGCAGAACGCTGAAGTGTCCTGGGGCGAATGCACGCCCGTGGCTTACATACCATCATCCTTAACGTGTGAATCCCGTGTCTCCATATTTCCCTGTCCTGTCTACTGCCTCCAGTGAGACTCAGATCATAGAGAAGAAAATTATTATCTGGAAGATTAGTTTCTGGTTTTATTGTGATCTTAATTTTCTGTTTTTCTGCCAGTTTATGTCGTCTGGTTATGAAAAGCATAAAAGCTGAGGAAATCAAAGAGAAGAAACACAAGCAACTTATTGTACTGGTTATTTGTTTGTTCTGCTGGCTCACAGGCTGGGGAAGCGTTTGCATTTTTCTGGGTTTGGGGGGTTTTAGCGACTTTTGGACTTTCTAACTTTGTTAAAATCTAGGCTACAGTACGATAAATTTCTGTGTGCGTTTGCTGAAAGTGAAACAAACCTTTCATACAGATGCTAAGCTTTTAACACAGGTGAGAGTCAGTCTCAGTAGCGGCGCTTCAGATGTCTTCCTGGTGACCTGTGTGATGCTCTTGCACCACGCTGACTTTTCCCAGGATAGTGGCATTCCTGAAACCTTGCTGTGACTTCATTCCTGTACCCACAGTCAGTACTAGCGCCAGAATGATGTAACTTTAGATTTTTTTTGGTGGGATTTTTTCCCCTACCTTAGCCGTGGAAGGTGAGAGGGGTCTATCGCAAAACCTTCAAGGATCTCGTGTGGCAGAGAAGAGCTGGTTGGTGCCTTCAAATATTCAGACCCGTCTGTACATCATAATCATGTTCAAATCACCTTGGCTCTGCTTTATAAAGGCTTAAATCCTGAAAGTTCTTTTGCATCAGCATAGAAGATGCCACTTGTTAATTGATTTCTCCTACGGAAACTTTTTCTGTCTATCTCATCTGTCCACTTTTCAGCGTCTTGGCTGTGTCTGTTGGAGGGCACAAACTGTGACTTTCGCCTCAGGCTGACGGCAGAAACCTGGAGCATTAAGCTTAGTAAAGGAGTAGTGTGAGCAACTCGAATGCTAGTATACAATAATTTATATGAGAGCTTGATAAAGCCACCATCATGTTCATTTCTTTTGAAACTGTTTAACTGTGCACTAGTGCTTTTTCATGGAGGTAATAGCCGGAAAATCTTAACTTTCCAGTTGTTGCCATTTTTTATAAACTGGTTCTTTGTCTTCTGAATTTCCTTGGAATCAACAAGAATTTGTGAGCTGTCAGCCACTCCAGGAAGGAAAAAAGTAAACAAGGACAAGGGTGGAGCCTTCTGAAGGTTTAAATATTTCTCCTCAATACTGTGACCCAGCTCCAAGCATTTTTGCAAAGCTCATTTTGCTATAAATGGGTTGAGTATTGCTGGGAAAACAACTCACAGCAAAAGTGTTCACAAGAAACTCGTCTCTGAAGCTGAAAGAGGCCCCTGTAATCGTCTCCTTCTGGAAATGTCCGAGCTCAGGGCAGATGTTTTGCTTCTCCTTGCTAATTTTATTAATAAACTCAAAGTATTACACTAGGCAAAAAAGTGAAGTAATTAAGAGCTTGACTTTTTTTTTTTTTTTTGCAAAGAGGAATATTAACAGCGCATCCTATGCAGCGGGTGAATGAAGACCCCCTTTGGAGGCAAAAGCCAAGGAAAAGGGGTGGCCTTTCCCCAGGGTGAGATTATGCTGCTGCTGGCACAGCCGTGCTCTGCAGAGACACTCGCCAGCCCAGGGACCACCAGTGGGAAGATGATCCTTAAGGATATTATGCCTGTCTTTTAAAAAACCTTTTGTCGTTCCCCAGTTTTCTCCCACTTTTCCAAAGCATGGGGTTTGTTGCCATTTCATTGCCGTACTCTTCCGAAGCCTTTGGTCACACGCAGAGGGAGAAAGCTGCGTGCTGCGGGATGAGAGCTCACAGCTCCCTTACACTCTGCACACGGACGTGAGCTCTCTGCTCTCTTGTGCCATAAGCAGTTGCTTGAGAAACATGTTTAAGTAAACGCAGGCAGTTTAACTGAATTTCTAAGACCACAGCCTCCAGGAAAAGAGTATCAGCTTGTCAACCTGCCTAATTTGGCACTTGCATGGTGTTTTATCACTTTGATTTTTCAGTTTGTGTTTTTCATTTTCAGATCTTTTATGACCTGGTCAGACAGATAAATAGAAAAACACCAGTGGAAAAGAAGAAGCCTAAAAAGAAATCATGTCTGCTGCTTTAGACTCCCATCGTGCAGCAGCTCTGAGCCAGGTAAGAGGTGTGAATTCCACCCACAGCTCGGGACCCTGAGCGACTCCCAGCAGAGAGAGGACTCGCTCCCCTTCCCTCACTCCTCTTCCTTTGGTCTGCTCCCAAATATAAAATTCTGCATTTGTTGGACTTTCTAAGAAAAGACACTTCTACTGACTGACCTGGCAGAGGAATATCTGCTTCTCTCCCTTTCCCCTTTTGCTTGGGTTGATGAGTGCGACGGAGCAGGAACTTCCCTTTTACTCTTGCAGGTTCTGTTTTGTGACCCCGTGCTCTGGGCCACCATGGCTCAGTTTTGCTTCCTTTTTATCCTCTGCTGAAATGTGGTACCATCTATGTATTTGTGTTATTGGTGCAGCTGCCGTCCCGGTCCTGTGGGGACAATGGCAAATTGTTTTGGGTGGGATGTGGATTTCAGTGGCGCAGAAATAAAAAGCTGCCCACCAAAAAAAAACCCCAAAACAAAAATGAAAAAAAAAAAAACCACCCCAAGGTTGGACATAGCTATAAATAATCTTCCTGTGTATCTTGGCAGGGTACTCCATGTGCTTACAGCTCTTCTCTCGTGCTCCCAAAAGAAAACAGCATTTCTGTAGCTTCAGGTTTTGGACAGAAATACCAGCCAGGCTGCCCGCGAGCTGGTGGCGTGTTGGCACACATGAGCTGCGTGGCACTGTCGGAGGCAGGGAGCGTGCGGGGTAAACGGCCCGTCTGGGCGCTAGGAAGTGAGAAGCGGTCAGAAGGCAAGTCATCTCCCGGGTGGTGGGTGCAGCACGAAGCATGTCCAGCCTGCGAGGCAGCGGCAGGAGTTGGGGAGGAATGGACTCTCCGCAGCGCTGGGGCTGGGCCGGCTGCCTGCGCGACCCGAGCCTGCACAGACCAACAGCTTCTGGCGACTGCTGTGACCCGTCAGAAGCTCTCTGTTCTGTTCCTTAGTTTCATAAATAGGTGCAGTGTAGTGGGCAAAGCGACTCAAGCACCCTTGTCCTACAGGGTTTAAAACAATCTCCTGGTCGTAGAAGGATTTCGGGGATGAATTCCTGAAAGCAAGTGGCTCCGTCTCTGCCAGATCTGAAGTTCATGCTGTAGATGGCCATTTATGTAGCCCAGGTTTCACTGAGCGTAGGATAAGTGGAGCTCTGCAGTTAACCCGGCTTCTAATGACTTGTGCTTTATTGATATCAGAGTCTCTTACCCTGAGCTTCGAATGCCAGAAAAGAATAGCTTAGGGTTGTGGGGAAACAATGGCTTTAGGAAAAGCGCTTGAGGAGTGCTCTCAAGTGGCTTTTCCTGTTCCTCAGGTGATATATCTGATTTTGGGTAGTGTGGTGTCGCCCAGGATGAGGTGGTCCCTGCCGGGCTCTGTGTGGCTCTGCCCGGGATCCCACGCTGCGGAGCCCGGCGTAGCGCCGGGACAACTGCTGAGGGAGTTCCTGCGTTCAGTCAGTCGCTGATGAGCCTGCTCGTGACGCTGACTCCTGCCCATGCCCCCAGATCTGCTCTGGGTGGTCAAAACACTTCACGGTGTCTCTCCCATTCTTTTTAAATCTCTTCCCAGTTCATTGCTTGTTGTTACAGCTGGAACAGGGCTCAGGGAGGTCTCCAGCTCATTAGAGTTTAGGAGCACCTCAGAGACGTAAAAGATGAAATCCCTCTCGCGTAAATTGTTCATCCGCTGCTGAATTCCAAATCCTCTTGAAGGCTGCCAGTCTGGTAACACAGAGGAGCTGCCGAGCGCTGCGGTTAACCCGGCAGAGCGGCGGGGTGGCGGCTGGCTGTCACTGTCACTGCCCTGCGCCGGGCAGGGCAAACAAGAACTTGTTTCTCAGAGTTACAGTTCCCAGAGTCTCCTTTCTTTCCGTACCTGCGAACTCGGAGGACGGTAGGAACAAACCCCGGTGCTGGAGGAAGACGAGCTCTTCCCGCTGAAACGCGGCGTGGTTTTGCGGGGCTGGGTGCAGGCCGTTGTCCGGGGAAGCTGTCAGGAGATCCCTCCTCTCGTGGGCAGGACGAGCAGCGTCCCTCCATCATCTCTTTCTTTACTTTTTCTAGATTTGCAGGAATGAAGAACTGTTGCCTAAATGGAAAGTGCCAGCATTCCCGACTTCAAAACCTTATGGAAATTAATAACATATCTGAAGAAGCTTCTCCTGTTTTTATATACTACGAGAAGAATTTAGATCTTAAAATGGTTTGCACACAGTCCCCGGAAAAAGAAATTGCTCTGTGTATATCTCTTGGAAATCTAAGACAATAATACTCCTCCTTTGCAATAGCAGTTAACAGATGTGAAAAGAAATATAATTGACTCTAGTGTATGATTATACAAAGGAGCATGGATGCATTTCAAATGTTAGATATTGCTACTATAATTAAGATTTCATATTGACCCTTTTATCATAATTTCTCCCCATCAAGCACTAAAAACGTTCCACCATTCTATTTTATATCTATAACTATAGATATATATTATCTGAAATTTCCCTTTGAACTCACTGCAACAAATAACTTTTTTGAGTCATTGACTTCATTTTATATTTAAAAGTTATGGAATATCATTATTTTCATTCTGCCATTATATTCTAATTAAAAATGTTTGTGCATAATGCTTTGGAAAAATGGGTCTTTTATAGGAAAAAAACTGGGATAACTGATTTCTATGGCTTTAAAAGCAAAAATATATAATATACTAAACCAACTCTAATATTGCTTCTTGTGTTTTACTGTCACAGATTAAATTACAGCTTTTATGAATGATTAAATTTTAGTACATTTTCATTTTGTTTCTGTGTTTTTGTTACGGTTTCCAGGCTTTGGTTTTTATACTTTTTTTTTTTTGTGAATTCCTCTTCCATTCTGGTAGATGGAGTATTTTGTTAAAGCAAATCCCACCAGTATGTCGTTATGCTGATGCGATGTCTTCACGCCCCTTCCTTGTTGGATGTATTTAATCATACACACAGTGAAGTACAGAAAGCTACTTTTAATTAGTTTTGTATATTCTTTTGAATGTTTAACGATTGTATTCTGCAAAAAATACTTCCTCTGTACAATTATTTTTATATGTACAAATTTGGTTAAATGCTGTATGAAGGTCTGACTTCTACGATGCTCCTCGGTGTCACGCGATGGTGTCCCTTGGGGTGGAGTCCCCGTGGTGGCAGTGCCCGTGCCGAGCAGGAGCCCGCGGTGATCCCTCACGCTCAGCGTCTCGACACGGAGCTGTGCAGGTGAGAGTTGGTTCTGTCTAAACACAATTTCAACAAAGCAAACGGCGGCTGTACGTTTCTAGACAAAATCTGGCCAGCCTTACCTGATCCGCACAGTCAGCTGAAGGGGTTTCTCTTTCATTTGGGGTTTGTTGGGGTTTGTCTCTTCCCCCGCCCCCCGCCAATGCCTGTTGGTTTCATAGAGTTTCAAAGAGCGACCCGTGGGTGCTCTGCCCCGATCCTCCTGTGTGTGTGCAAGTGAAAGAACAGCTCTGGGAGCTGCGGGGCCCCCGTCCCGTCCTCGGTGTGACGCGGCTGCAGTTCCTGCAGTGTTGGAGGACTTGCTCCTGCTTCGCTTCTGCGTAAGTGAGAAGAGAAATGTATCTTCACAGTGGAGAGAACTCAGGACCGACTTTGTCCTGGTTGTTTAAATGGGAAATCTAAATGTGAGAGCTGGTGAACAGTTGTTCCTGGACCTGTTGTATAGTTTTATTGGAAACGAAGGGGGAGAAATTTCTATAAATAGGTTTTTCTAAATCTGTGTTACTGATGCAGCTGAATTATACAGAGATCCCAGTTTCTAAATGCAGCCCAGACTGGATGAAAATATTTGGATGACGATAATGTGAACACATCTGCCTACTTACAAGCTACTAGGACAAACGTAGTTACTTAGCTGGGTGTCTTCAGCCTACCTTTGCGCTTCCTTTTTCAGGAGGAGCAGAAGCATGGTATTTGCAGGTTGGTTATCTTTACTAAATGTAAAAATATTTTAGTAATAAAGTAATTTTAATGTACCTGCTGATTGCTAGATGTCTCTTCTATAAAAATGGAAACCTAACCTGAATTTTCTAGCCACGGTGCGGTACGTAAGTTCATCACACCCGATTTCATAAATGCAAAGTGTGTTTTATCTGGAAAAGCGGGCGATGGCTGGGGGGGCGCGGGGACGGGGCTGCTTTGCCGTGTCGCTGCCCAACTCTGCGTCCCTGCAGCGGCTGCCGCCGCGTAACGGCTTGCTCTGGGGGAGGGCAGGCGAGTCCGGGCCCCGCCGTGGCACCGTTTGCCGGAGCGGGCTGTGCTGGAGCCCCCGGGCCGGCTCCCAGCGGCGGGGGCGGGGGGGGTGCGGGGGCGCCGCGGGGAGACGCCGCTGGGACGGGGGGGGGGGGGGGGGGCGGCGGGGCCCGGGGCGCTCCGCCTTGCGGGACGGGCGGTGAACGCGGTGCGAGGGCTGCCGGGAGCGGCGAGGGGCGGGAAGCGGCTCCCGGGGCGCTCTGCGCCGCTAGATGGCGGTGTCGGGCAGCGGGTGAAGGCGCCGGGGACTCCCCGCGCGGGGTGACGGGGTTTGCGGGGTCCGCACCGCGCCCGCCTCCGCGCTGCCGGGCGGGGTGGTTTGTTCCTCTCGGGGCTTTTAGCACGATAGCCCCGGTTCTGCCCTTAGACGCACCGCAGCAGGTGACCCGGGGTTTTGTGTCCAGACAGCCCGTCCTGAAGCACTCGGTGTTTAATCTTCCCCTGGGTTAAAAATGGGTTTGCTGAAGCGTGTCCTGAAGAAAGAGCGGAATAAAAACCTTCCAGTAGTCACTTGCTTCCGCTTGTGACCAGCATCCAGTCAAGCAAAGTAACATTTTGCTCCGAGGAAAGGAGCACATTTAAAATTTCAATGAAGCCCCGGAGTCCCCAAAGTCATCCAGCTCCTATTTGTGTTGATTTGAGCCGTGCACAAATTCAGCCCCTGATTCGCTGCTGTCTGTGCAAATACGCTGTTCTTGAACTTCTCAGTCTGTATTTATCTATTTTCTGTGTTATCTAAAGGTTATTTTAAACCACATTTTCCCATCTAATGTAGGTTGGAGCAGACGGTAAGGGCCTGGTAACGCCCTGCATCGCCAGAAAGTTGTAATTGCAAGTTTTCATTTTGATCCAAACACACAAGCAGGAGCTGTGGAAGGAGACGTCACGTCTTCAGGAAGAGCAGCAATGCTGGTGCAGGAGAGACGTGCTGTTGCAGAAGTCACCAGAGCTAATGAATGTTTTATTTATGTTGCCAGGACTGGGCACTGAAGAGCTGAGATTGAATTTTTCGGCAGACATGGTGCCGCTTCAGTGCGTGGCCGGGCAGGAGCCATCCCTCCTCCCGCGGATGCTCCGCAGCCTGAGCCCGGCCCCGGCTGCAGCGTCGGCCCTGCCGCTGCGGAGCCTCCCGGGCTCTTCCCAAAGCCAGACAAGCCGGCTGCAGGAGGAGGGACAGGAGCCGCTCTGGGAGGTCCCCAGCAGCATCACGAAGTGGCAGCACAAAAGAAGAAAATGCCCAGCAGCAAACCCAACGCTCGGCCGAGCTCAGGGCCTCTGGGGCTTCCTGGACTTTTATCTGGGCTTCGCTACCAGTGAAGGCGTTCAGCCGCCAAGGTGCCGAGCGGGGTTTGTGATGGTTTCACCCACCACTCACCTGGAAAACCAGTTCCCCTTCCCGAGGGTGCTGCTGTGAGCAGGGACAGGAGCTGCTCCTGCTCCTGCTCCGCTGCCGGCACCTCGGGGGCTGCTCTGCCCGCGCCGGAGCCGGGGACTGGCAGGTTTGGCCAACGTTTGCCCTCCGAGTCCCCAGCCTGGGGCAGCTCAGTGCAGAGCCCCAAGCCAGCTCTAGAAACAGCCTAATTAGAGGCTATGCCAGGGCTAATTAGCCGTGCTGCAAGCTCGCAGTTGCCCTGGCACAGTGCTGTGCTAATGTGGCTGCTCCTGGCCGGGCTCTGGGCTTCAGCTCAGTTACTTGCTAATCCCAGCGTTGGGAAACAGCGTTTGTATTATCCTGGGACTGAAACAAGCCTTTTCTCCCTCACTTTGCAGAGAACTTGCACACAAGTAAACTCAGCTCATTCCTCGTGTCTGTCAGCAGCTGGCAGAGGCCAGAGCGGTGAGTGACACCCCCTCATCTACAGCGTCCGGGATCCTCCATCCCTTGTCTCCAACAGGATGCGCTTCGGAGGGAGCAGCAGGGGAAGATTAACTCAATTGTCAGAGATTTTGGACAAGTCAGTGCCGCAGCTGGAGTTGCAGCCCTGTGCGGAAGCCCAAGGTGCCCGTCCTGCTGCCCTGGCCTTGCCAGCTCTTGACCAAATCCCGATTGCACCAGCGCTTTTGGGACAGAGGAATCGTTTAGACGAGCCCGACTCCGCCGTAGCGCTGGCCCCGGCACGGCCGCTCTCGCAGTCCCAGGCAGAAGCCCGAGTTCAAACATCCATGGCATTTTCTTTGGGTGGTGCCCGTGTTTAAGGCCAGAAGCCACCCTCTTTGCTGGCAGGTCGCGGTGGCTCGGGGGTGCATAAGGAGCCTGTTGTGCCGCGGTGGGAGGATGCTCCGGGCGCTGGCAGCGCTCCCGTGCTCGTGCCTGCGGGCTGGGCGGCAGCAGCACGGGCACGGACGGCAGCTGCTCTGCGCCGCTGCGGCCCCAGATCCAGCAACAAAGGACAAATTCATGGGGCCGAGCACACTGGGGCATTATGGAGCCCGGCGAGGCAGTGCCGGCAGCCTCTGGCCGCTGGCAGTGGGTGACGACCACCTCGTGCTGTGCTGAGGGACCACCTTTGCTCGCAGGATGCTGCCGGGGGCTCCCGGGATTCGTTTCCATGGAGCACTGTTTCGCAGCCAAGAAACCTGAGAAACCTCTGGGTGTCCTTCAGAACGACCCCACGGAGAGCAGCAGCCGCCGCCAGCTCAGCTCCTCAGCAAAATCCAAGTTAACAATAATCTTGCCTTTTTTTCCCCGCAAGTATTTTAAATACAAATCAAGCTTCTTGCAGCCCATTTTGAGTGAATTACGGTGGAGCTGAGTGGAAGCAAGCGGTGCTGCAGCTCTGCTGCCCTTCCCTCCCCAAGCGCGTACAAATCATCAGCCAAACTGACTTCAGATGCGTTACCCCTTGGCTCAGCCTTCCCCGGGCTCGGTGTGTGGATGCAACATTTTGCGGGGCACAGACATCCAGCGTCCTACGACCATTTCTCATTTAGCCATGGAAATAAGCAGTGTCAAGCTGCCGCGTCAGTGTGGCTTAAATTCACAGGAGAAGTCATTTGATTTGAAGCAGTTTATGTTATTAAATATGACTGCACAGGCGCCCCTGCGGGATAATCCCGTATGATAAATGATGTTTGAAACGAGGGAGACCCGATCCTGGCTGTCTCCCACACCGCGCACGGTTCATCTGCAGGAAGAGGGAAAGGCACGGCGTAATCCCGGAGCAAAGGGCAGAGGCTGGACTTCGGCAAACCTGCAGCTCAACCTGCGCCGCCATCGGCCCAGAGCGTCACAGCAAAGACAAACTGAACTGGAGCATCTTTCCGTAATGCAGCAAAGCCAACGCTTACGTCCCCGCGGGTTTCTCTCCTGTAACGCGCTCCTCGGTCAACTGACTCTCGATATTGTCTAGTACAGAAGTACCAGAATTCTGGCAAGAAACCTAAACGGCAAACAGAAGCCTCTTGTTTTCTGAAATCCCACTGGAAACATACATGAATTTAAATGGAAATAAGAGAAAGCATCCATTTTCTGCAGGACTGCGGCACAGAGAGGTGCTTATTTGTCCTCTCAGTGTATCGCAGGCCGTGACTGAGCAAACGATAACACGTGCTGTGCTGCCCTTGGAGTGAAGTTTTCTGATCTGAATGTACTGACTCAGTTCTGACATGAAAATCCATTCAGGGCCCTGGTGCTGGGGAGGATGAACGTGCCCGTTGGCCGCAGCCGCTGGCCCACAGGTCGCTCCGGGGCTGGGAGGCAGCGCCCGCACCCAGCCGGGGAGGGCAGAAACACCAACCTCCGGGAGGGCAGAAACACCAACCTCGGTTTAAGAGAAACCACGTTGAATGTATGGTCTTGTCATCGGTTGGGACTTCAACAGTTAACTCTTTCAGTGCCCTCTCTCTGCTTTTCTCCAAGAAACTCTCGATGTCCTGTTCCTTAGCGGTTGTTTAAGGGTTTCCTCATTACCAGTGAACTTTCAGAGCTCTTCCAAGACGTTAGAAGAACAGAGCATCCTCAGGAGGTGGAGTCGAGCTAAAGGAGTCCTCTAACAACGGCCCCAGCTCTCTGAAACCCCAGAAGCAGAGTCGTGGCTGCTGGGGGACGGCAGCCTCCGCTCCTGCCTTGGCAGGTCGCTCCTGCGGTCGCCGACGGAGGGGAGACGCGGGGAGCCTCTGCCGGGAGCTGCGGCCGTCAGCCCCAGCCCCAGCCAGGTTTTACGAGTCAGGATGACAGGGGAGCAGAGCGGAAAGCATGGAAGCTGCTCTCGGGGCTGGCGTTCGCGGCTGCTCGGGCTCCGTGCACCTGAGCCATGCAATGTCGCTGCGTAAAAACCGCCGTGTGACGGTGTCACAGCTGGGCTGTCCCGCAGCACATTTCACACCAGTTTTGGCAGAAGCGGGACCTGGATTTGCTGCACTCCTGAGCTCAGGGTATTCCCCTTTATTCCATACATAATCAGTGCCTGATCAGCAGCCGACAGGCAGCTTTTGGCCCTCTCCTTCTGAAACAATCGGTGTTTAGGGCTTGACCGGGAAGGATTTGGTGTGAGATAAGCTTCCCAGAGTGGGGCCAGGACTGAAGTAATAACTGAATAAGTGTGAGGTGGCAAATAAGACACGTAAGGATGAGTCAGAGCAGCTGGAGGCAAAGCCACTGCCCTTGGGAAGGAGGGAAAAGGCTCCTCGGTGTCTCTCCGCTGCTGGGACCGAGCTCTTTGAGCTGCCAGAAGCAGATTTTCCAGGGGAAAGGCTGGGGAGGGGTTTCCCCGGGGGCTGTGCTGGGGTGCCCGGCCCCGAGCCCCGCTGCAGCCCGCGCTGGGTGCAGGGCTGGCACCCGCCGCTCTCCCGGGGCTCGGCCCCAGCGAGGGAGGCACAACGTGCCCGAACACCCCCTGGAGCTGGGGCTCAGGGCCAGCCGCGTTCCCGGTCGCTGCAGTCAGGTGCTTGCCCCTGGAAAATGCGCATTATGGGAGCTGTGCATTCCTAACGGCATTGGGGGTGTGCTGTTGCCGTCTCACTTCACTTCTGTTGGATTTCCCACTTCCTTTAATTTTTTATCAATCTGTTTGGTTGCTGCTCTCAGTAGAGACGGCTCTATGGGAAGTAGAAGAAATCAAGTGTTTATTTTTAGAAACTGAAAAAAAGAGTTCAACCCAAGGCAAATACAATTACTTCAGGTTGCACGCAGGCTTCTGAGAAGCAAAGAAGAAATATTTTCTAAGTAGCAAATGCCCTAAAGCCCAATGCCATGAAGCCACTGTGCAATGAGAGCATCCCTTAACCATTTGAGGAATAGATTTAATTCCAGGGGGGTGGGAGCTGTTGCTGGCTGCCTGCTCCGGACGCCCCCACGCTGCAGCCCAGGATGTGCCCCATCCCACCCCATCCCATCCCACCCCATCCCACCCCATTCCCTGGCACAGGGGAGCCGAGCGGTTGCTGCTGCTCCTGGCAAAGCCCTTCCGCCTCTTTCAGCCCAAAAGCTGCCTCCATCCTCTGGGACATTTTTCTGCTTGAAGGGGCCGCCCCGATGCTATTCCTGGACCAGTTTTAGGGCATGTGTTGCCCGAAGCTTCTGCTGGGTTGTTTCTGGAGAGCTCGTGGCTGGGGGAGACAGAAGGGGTGGGGGAGAGACTCCTCGGCTGGAAGCTTTCACTCTGTAATTATCCTGAACAAGAGACTCTGAGCTAAATCTCTGTTTCTCTCGCTCTGCCTGAGCGAACACAAAGAGGAGAAAAGGACTGAGCCAGACAATTAAAACAAGCAATAAAATTGCACAGAGAGGTCCGTGGAATGATTTTTCCTTGACACGCTCGCCCCCAACAAGTGCCACATGCCCTGTGTATAAATAGCAGCTGCCCAGACTTGCTTAATCATCCCATTGTTGCTTTATAATATTAATTAAACATTCCTCTGGGATTGTTTGCATCCTAATTAAGTCGGAACTTACAAAAGACGGTGAAGAAACCAAACAAGTGTGTGCTGGGGGACGCACAACCCGATTTTGCTAAACTGTGTGCAGCTGTGTTTAAAAAAAAATATTAAAATTGCAGGAGGACTGGGGTTAAAAGCATTTTTAATGGTCAACAAGGATGAGGACTGTTTGTTTAACTGCCCTTGGGGATGGAGAGCGGGTCTTTGCTGCGGGGGCGTTTGCAGGGAGAGCTGGGGGCGGCTGTCTGGGCGCTGGAAGGGACGAGCGTCTCCCCCCGTCAGCGGGACACGAGCGAATCGTCCCTGGCAGAAACCTCCGATATCAAAGGGCCAATTAATCCGCAGCTGCTCCGTGAGGGGGGACGGGGACGGCGGGGGACAAGGAGCTTCTTGAATGGCGTTCAGCCGCCCCACGCGGGCGGCAGCTGGGGGCCGGGGCTGCAGCATCGCCGCCTCCCGCGGGAAGAGGAATCCGGAAAATCCCCGCGGGGCCGGGGCTGTGCAGGTGGGAGTGGGGCAACTGCCGTCCGGCAGCGGACCTGCGTCAATACCCGCGTGTGATAATATTGTGTTGCAGCGCGATGCCGCCTCGCTGACCTCCCCAGCGCTGGTGGAGATCCAGCCGGGGACATCTTCCCCGCGGGAACGAGCCACCACGGTCACGTCCCCGGCCTGCCGGCTCGTCCTCCCCATCTTCTCCTTTCATGTAGCCAGGAAGACTCGAGCACATTGTTCCCAACTCAGACTCATGCACCCTGCAGGGATGTACTGTGAATTACTTCCCAAATTATGTGAGTAATTAAAATCAATGAGAGGGTATCCTGTTAAATAACGTAATTAGATGAGCGTAGCAAGCAAGATGAGTGCAATAGCGTTTTTGTTCTCCTGCCTGGAGACAGCTTTTAACTCTTTCCCTCTTGTCTCTTCCCGGGAAAGGCAGGCAGGGCTCCTCGGTGTGTCCTCGGCCGTGCTGCTCCGCACGCTCCGCTCTTGCCGATGCTGGGGTTATTCCGGGACCTCCAAAGCCTCTGCCTGCTTCCTCCAGGGCTTCTTCCAGACACAGGATTTTCTTCCCCCTCAGCCCCCATCTCTGGTACATGGAGGACACTCTGGCGATGCTGCGACTTGAAGCCCATGAACTGAAAAATCAGAGACAATGGAATTGACCATCCACTTTAATTTAAGACTGAGGCAAATGAAAATAATGTCTCATCACTCCAGTGACTGGAGTGTAAATGGGGGGCCCCACGGGGTGGAAATGAGGATTAATCTCGAGGTGCATAATGAATTGTCTGAGCCCTGCGGATGAGGCGCAGCCGCAGGTACGCGGCCTGGAGGGAATCTCCCGGTGCCGGCTCTTCCCGCTGCGCGACGCGGGTGCGGGGCCGGGCGGGACGCGGGGCAGCTCGGGCTGGGGCAGCCCGGAGCGAAGGGCTCGGTGTACGGACATGGACATTTACAAAGGCACCGTAGGTTTAACGCGTTGTCTTAATGCCAGAGGAAACTAAGCGGCTGGGGAACCCAAGTGCTAGGAGTCATTTTTGTTCTATTTCTGCCTGTTCCAGGCCAGGGGCTGAAGCCTCAGCCCATTAAGAGCCACACGTGGGTAGTTCTTTCTTTCTGCATGGAGTGCTGTTAACTCCGAGGGGGCTGGGGTAAGGGTAAAGGCATCTGGCCAGATGGCTCTCATTGCAGGGCTGGGATCTAAATAATTAATTTATAGTATCGTGTTCTTGACTTTGCTGTCTCCCAAAGGAAGCGCTGAAAAGTCCTTAACTCGGTGCTTATTTTTTCCAGCTGCGATGTGCAGAGAGGTGAGTCTACGCATTCTGTTTTATTTTAAGCTTGTTTGTGATTTTTCCAAGGTAGTGAATTCTTGCAAAGATGTGTCACATCTAATTACAGTTGTCACATTAAATCATATTATGGCAAAAAACCTGAACCCCTGCTGGGACCATAATCCCCTCCGGTAGGGATAGGAGGAAATGTACCTTTGACATGCTGCAGGAGTGACAGGTTGTTCCAGAAGAGATTTCAACGCGCGCACAAAGGGCATGAGCTTCATTGAGCCCTCACCACGCGGCGGCAGACGTGTCCCCCGCCCGGGTTGGACGCCAGTGCCGTCCCCGCCAGGCAGCCACCCCATCACCCGCCGTGCTGCTCGTGGCCTGGGGCCACTCCTGCGCCTGGGGCTCGGCACAGGGCGGCCAGAGCCCATCCCGTCCCGTCCCGTCCCATCCCGTCCCGTCCCATCCTGTCCCGTCCCGTCCCATCCCATCCCATCCCGTCCCGACCTGCCGCCTCGCAGCAGGGCAGGGTGGCACCGCTCTTCCTGAGCAGAGGGCGAGGAGGTGGGAGGAATCGCCCGCCGGGTGTTTGCAGTAAACCCCCAGGTTTTGCTGTTTTACAGACGGGGTAAGAGTGGCTCATCCCGTCCATCTTAGAATGATTTAGAGGTGCCATAGAACTCTGCAGAAGGAGGACTTTAGCTCCGCTTTTCCTGACAATGCATCTTATCTCCGGTGAATATCCCAAGACTCTGCAGCTGCAAGCAGAGTGTTTGTTCCCACTCATGTTAGGAGACACCTTAAGACGGCAAATAACACAGATATTCCGTGAAAAGCTCAGCTACTTTTGCTACCAGCACTGCTAATGCCAGTGATGTGTTTGAAAACCAGGTGAGCAGCAACTAGAAAGATCCCTTTTTGAATTCTTTTAAATCCAGGGGACCCAGTCTCTCCTTTTTAGAAGCAGAGCTCAGTTCAGGGTACCAGAAACTCCGTACAAAACCGACCACGACTCGTTTCCCCACAATTAGCAGGAGCGCATGCAGATCAGGCAGCTGCGCGCACAAACGCCTGGCCTTTGGGTGCAAACCCTCAGTAATTGGTCTGGAACGGAATGAACAGACCAGGAGGGGGAAAGTCTGAGCCGGTCGCCCGGGAGAGCTGCAGCCGAGTGACCCCAGAACGGGACCGAATGCCCGCAGCGTCCTCGGGGCTGCGCAGGGTTGTGTGATCACGGCCCCGGGGAAGGGAACGCACTGGGCACTGCGAGGACGTGGGCAGCGGTGGCTCCCAGGGCCTGAGCTGCTCCTTTTGCCCTCGCAGGGGTGAGGGAGGGACCAGGTCCCCCAAGTCCCCAGGACACTTCTCCCGGCTGCCTTTGGCCGTCGGCGCTGGCTGACAGGAGAGCTCCTGGGCTGGAGGTGGTTGGCAGAGCCGCGGGCACATGGACGTGCTCGGAGAGCGTGTTCCTTGCCACGTTACACCACTGCCTGCCACAGCCGCTGCCCACGCAGCTGCCAATGCGGCTACAGAGTCACTAACTGGGACCTCATTCCATGCTGCCCTTCAGGAGGGACCTGGTGCTGCAATGCCTTCAGTCTGGAGCAGGGGTGAAAGATTCCGCAATGTTCCTGCGCTCTGGAGACACCCGTCAGTCCTCCGAGGAGCTTTTCCAGCCCCAGAAGGTTGTAACAGACCACGGAGGACAGAAAATACAATGCAGGGGCCTGGAGCGACCCTTCAGTTATCCCAACTAGGCGAAGGCAGGTTGCTGTCAGCGTAAGCACTTAAGAATAAAGCAACTGCTCCATCGGGCAGCGGCTTTTCTCAGCCCCAGCGTCTCCCCCCCGCTCCCTGCGCTTCGGAGCGCTGGGAGGTGACGGCCGCCTGCTCTGCCAGCCCTCAGCCCGGCGCTGCCTCCGCGGGGCTGGCACCGACAGAGCACGGGGACTAATTAAACCTGACAGAATGTCGCATTCGTTATCTCTAGGTTCGAAATGTCACATTGCTCACTCCAGCCCGATGTCGCGAATGCGGCGAAGCCTTCTGGGAAGGTCCAGCCTGAATTGCTGGCTTGGTCTGTCCGTGAGGGAGCAGATCTCCCTCCTGGTTGCCTGAGTGGTGGGACTCCCCCAAGCCCCCCCGGGGCCAGCACCGGGGCCGGGTGGTGAAGCCGGCACAAACCCCCCTGTGCCACGAGCACCCGGCTCTGCTCCTGCCAGAGCGGCTCCTCTGCCCACGGGACCCGGTGCCAGCCTGCGGGAGGAGGTGACAGCGGTGACCAGGGTCAGCCCAAAGCTGCGCTCCCTCCTCTCCCACACCACATCCAGCCCCTTCCCCCCGCGCCGGCGGCAAGGCCAGGGTGGGCTTTGGTGCAAAGGGCAGGGCAAGGGTGGGCAGGGACCCCCCATCTCCCCCCGCATCCCGGAGCCCGTGTCCTGCTGCGGGGGAGTTCAGCGTGCATTTATAGCATGTCGGGAAGTGCCTCCCGAATCCACCTCCAGCCGGCCCGGTGAGGACCGACACAGGATCAGCCGCTTCTTCTTTGTGGGATATTGATTTTCCCCCTTTCTCTTTCCTGTTCAGCGACAGCCAAGAAATCTGAGCCAGCTCAAGGCTTTGCTCAACACCGATATTGCAGGAGACGCTCCTGAAACAGGCGCAGATGAGAAGCCGCTGGAGCGGGCCAGGACCGACCCCCCGGCTGCGGAAAGGGGGGATCGGCCCCAGCGGGAGGCTGAGCCGGGGCAGAGCTGAGGGGCTGTGGGGGCTCCCCCAGCGCGGCCACAGCCCAGCCTCGCCGGAGGGAAATTGCTGCAGAAAACCAGGGTTTATTTATGCTTTAAAAGCAGGACCCGGGACTGCCTGCCAGCTGGAAGGGGGTACGACTCCTCCATTAGAAATGCCACGTGGATACAAATGAACTTGAACAAAAGGAAAGAGAAAGAAAATACAGCCTCTCTCTGCAGAGACAAAGACGCTGTGGCTTAGTTTTTGGCGGCCCTGCGAGGAGCAGGGAGTTGGACGCGATGATCCTTACGGGTCCTTTCCAACACGAGATATTCTATAACTTCTATTCTATAACTAATATTCTATGACTATAACTTCTATGACTATGATTAAAGGAGCGTAGTCCAGTTTTCAGAAACACTGCTTAAAGAAGTAGAAGCGATTCTGCTGCTGATTAATAATACGATGAAGGTGACTGGGAATGTGCTGGAGTGAATAAAACACTGCTGGACTTGGAATAAAATGGGTCTTAGTTCAGCAAGGATGTGGCAATTTGTTTCTTTCTTGCCGGATTCAGTACATGGGGAATTGAGGGGAAATTGTTAAATTTGCTCAGTCTCCAGTCACAGCGGCTTTCAGGTTCGTTAGGCACATCAGCACGGATGGTTAACGGGGACAGAGCTGAGTATCGTTAGGGAAGATGAGCTCTGGCTCTGGGGAGGCTTCAGCAGCGGCGCAGATTTTCAGGGCACGTGGCTCCTCCTCGGCTTCAGCGCGTAAATAGTAAATACAACCTGTGTCAGTGGGAAAGGCCAGCGCGGCAGGCAGCAGCCAGCCGGTATTTGCCTTTCCTCTTGCCCAGCATTAGCTTAAGAAGCCCCATCCCATTGTCAGAAGAATAAGCTGTGAAATGGTTTTGAAAATAAAGGCTTTTTAATTACAGGCACATTTGAGAGCCTTCTGGAGGCCATCTGGCTGCAGAGCCGGGCGTCAGCGTCGGCGGGAAGGGGAAGCCCAGGGAGGCAGCGGGAGGAGCAGCTCCTGGAAAAGCCCTCTGTTAATGCTAAGAGCCAAATCCCCTCTGTACACTACGCCAGAGCCAGCAGCCACCCATTGCGGTGGTGCCGGATCCGCCCGGGGGTGGCTGGTGCAGTGCTGTGCTGGGGGCTTTGGAAGGGGCCGGGCTGCGCATCCAACCGAGCAGGAGAGCGGGAATGCTGCAGTCCCCAGTGGCACCTCACGCCTCCTGGGCCGAGCCGCCCCTGCCTCCGGCCCAGCGCCGGGCTCTGGCAGGGGACGTTCCGCCCCGGCACAGCCGGGCTCCGGCCGCCGCCTGCTCCCCTCAGCCGCAAATACCCGGTGCCGGGGAAGAGCCGCTCCCCTCGTGCCAGGTTACTCATCCCTGGTGTTCGCACGTGATCGGCGTCAAATTAACGCCAGTGCGTTTGATCCCATCTAGGCTTAACGTACCCCAAGAACAGAGATTTCTAATAAATCTGGACGCCCAAGCTTCGTTTGCCGTTGCTGCCTTCCACGGGGCAAGTTCACGGGGGAACGTGTTTCTATAATTATTGTCCTGTGTTTGGTGTTAACCATTCCTTTCAAAGCTGCAGAATACAGCCAGGGCCTCATTAAAGACTGTCATTGTGCTAATTAGGTAGGTTTCATACTTAAAAATGGGGAACTATTTCATGGCAGTTTGATGAAAAAAGAGGAGAAAAAGCCATTATAATTTCAGGAAAAGTCCCTGGAGAAGTGAAATGGTAATTCACAAATCCTACCCTGATCTATTAGCAGATCCTGCTCTGGAGACTAAATTAGATAGGATGTCTGGCTTGGCTGATATTCTTTATTATTTGAATGCCTCTTAAAGAATATTTATTACATATTTTTTTTCTCTTAAGAACTTTGAGATCTTGCAATTTTCTAGTGGCTGTTTGAAGCCTAGGACACACTGAATTCACCAGTGCAAACACCCTGGAAAATCCTATTTCGATGCAAAACATCCTTTGAAAGTACACTTAGGAGGCAGAGAGAACACAAATGCATCTGAAACCGTGTTGGGCATTCGGTCAGCCCTCTGTGCACAGTGCCCCGGCAGGCAGCTCGTCCTTCCAAGAAACAAGAAATAAAGCAAACACCACAACCACCACCTCTGTCCTCGGGTCGGCGTCCATCCTCCGTGGTCCCCAAAGCGGAACGCTTGCCCCGCTGGCAGGTGCCGGCAGAAGCGTCGGGAGGAGCAGGGGGTACCGGAGGGTGCCAGGACCCCGGCGGGGCCATGACCCCGCTCACGGGGGTGCGGGTGGGCGCAGGGACGGGCCCGGCACTGCTGGCCACGGCAGCAGCGACTATTTTGGGTGGGAAAGGAATACGTGGGCAGCAGCTGGGGCCAAGAGCCGCCCTTTCCACGTGAAGCTAGAAACAATAGTGCTTCCTCTGAGCAGGGACAGACAGGGCTGGGTTTAGAGCCGGTCTCTGAGCAGCTCCTCGGCGCAGGCAGGGTGACCCGGTGCTGGCCCGTGGGCCAGGGCAGCTGTCAAGAGCGCGCAGGGCCAGAATGGCTTTTTCTCAAGAGAAACTTCCCATCGGCTCCTCGCGAGATCCCGTCGATGGGGGAGTGGCACCACAACAGCTGCTGGGGTGGGGGATCCGGCGCCGGCGAGGGACCGCGTCTGCTGGCCGAGGGGGTGTGAGCCATCAAGCCCTGGGTTGTGCAGCCTCTGCAGGCGGCTGGGGGAGCGGGCTGGCCGGGGGGTGGCAGATCCCCGAGAACCGCTTTTCCCACGGACTTGGTTCCCAATGTGCGTTTTAGGCTCCAGATCTCCCCATGTCCTGCATAAACACATCCTGTTTCCTGGATAATACATGGCTTTGGAGAGGTAACCACCTGCAGAAATGTCCCCTTCATCTCTTGGCCAAAGCATTGCTGTGGCCCTGCCCCTGCCCCTGCCCCTGCCCCTGCCCCTGCCCCTGCCCCTGCCCCTGCCCCGCGGTGCTCAGCCTGGCCCCTTGCCTGCTGCCACCACACTCCTCACAGCTGAGGGCAATCCTCCTGACAAGCTTAAAAAGCCCCTGGTGTAAGAGCTCAGCTCCCTGGAGCCTTCCTCCATCCAGCATGGTGCTCCTCTCTCTGTGGCGCTCAGCCTTTGGTGCCAGGCAGGTACGGATGGGACGTGCTCCTGGGGTGGGGGTGTCACGGGGCAATGCCCCCGTGCTCGGCGCTCCCACCGCTGCCAGCCCGGCCGGGGGCTGTGTGCCCCGGGATGTGCCTGGGAAGCCCTGGGGTGAGGCCACGCTCTCCAGGGACCGAGGTCAGGGTAGGGAAAGCTGTTGCTCTCTCTCGTGCTACTGCTTATAGAAAGCTCCTTCTCCCCTTTGCTGACCCTATGGAAAGGTTGGTGGGAGCTGGGAGGGCATATTTGTAATGAACAGGATGAACAACTGATAAAAGAGGAGGAAAAGAAAATGCTTCAGAAACAGCCTTTCAGCATTCAGGGAAATGAAGACGGGGAAAAACAACCAGACCTAAAGTTTACGAGGAGGAAAACAAAAGCTTGCTTGCAACTCAGGTTCCTGAAAAAGTGCTGAGCGTCGCTGTCAGATGCTGACCCACTCCTCTCCTTGTATGGGCAGAAACGGGGCTTGTCTTGTGCCTATATTTAATTTGCAAGGGGGAAAAAAAAAATCTCCCTCCATGCCTCTGCTCCGCTGGCCTCTCTGCCTTGGGAAGTTACAACAGGAATAGGATTGCATGTTTAAAAAAAAAAAATACTACTGCTGGCACATAAGCCCTTCCTAAACTTGGAGTGAGTGGAACAGGTTTTTGCAACACAACACTGCTGCGCCCACGGAGCATCTGCTGGGACTCGGCTAATGGAAACGGGGGGCTGCAACGCAATCAACAGCTCTGCGCTGCGTCCGCACCAGGGCTCACGGAGCTGCTGGGGACTCACCCCGGTCTCGTTTAGCTCCTGGGGACAGGGAGGAGAGGGCTTATGGTGGGCATGAGGCTGTGGCAGGGCCTGCATGACCCTGTCCCCTCCACGAGCTGAGGACTGCATGGCTTTCTTCAGCAGCAGTTTTTCCCCCAAACACCTCTCCCTCTGCCCTTCCCTGTGCTGGGGGAGGAAGATGGACATTGCAGCGTTACCTGAGGGCTCTCAGGGATGTGCACAGGCTGCAGCGGGACGTGCCTCCAGAGCAGCGTGGGACCCTGGCAGGGAGCTCTGGCTGCAGCTCTTCTCCCTGCCATGATTTATCACCTGTCCTTGAATGGAAACTCTCCTGGCCGCTCCCCAGACTCCCCGGTCCCGGCTGGGAAGAGGCTGACACAACCCACGTGTGCTCCTGGCTCCGACCCCACCAGCAGAGCCTTCATGCTGGCTTGGCTGGGGTTCCACGCCGGTGAAAACCCAGAAGGTTCTGGGCTGGAGACAAGGGGGACTGAGGGTGGCCCCAGGACGGAGATGGCCACACGGCACACTGGAGACTGACACCACTTTATTGGTAACTCTCGGAGAGCTGGACACTGAAGAACTTGGCTCTGTCAAGAGGAGTTTGTACACAACAGCAATAGGAAACAACAACAACAAACATCTGTTGCAACTTTGTATCTTGGTGCAACATCCACAATAAACTTCTGCAACGCTGGATCTGGTGGGGAGAAGGGCATGGGGAGAGAAGCGAAACCCACCGAGAGCTTGAGGGTCACAAACTTCCATGGAAGGAGCCTTGTGTCCTACGGGTTCAACTGCAGGGGAAGGAGAGATGCTGGGAGCGCAATGGAGGTGCCATTTTGGGGGAAAAACCCACAGCTGAAACGCAGCAAAGCTGGGGTTCGACACCCCCGCTTAGCAACTGCTCAAGTCTTAGAAATTCAAACTTAGTTCTTTCTATTTTAAATAACAAGTGCTTCAGGTACAACGCTTGACTTGCCTGGTTTATAACCCAGCTTTAAGTGCACACAAGCAGGAATAGACTTTTTTAAAAAACTATACATATATTTGCACACTCACACACACATGCACACAGTGAATTTTGTGCTGCAGCTGCTTTAACTAGAGATGATGCAATGGGCCTGAAATGGCCATCAGAAGCCAGGCTCCAGGAGCTGGTCATCTGTGGCACCACGCACCCTAAAGCTGCTGAAGATTCTGATTATTTTTGCAAATAGCAGTCCCCCAAAGTCCCCCCACGTGGAGCTGCATCAGCTGCTGCTCAGACTGCCCCTGGAGCTGTAGTTCTGTGGAAAATGCCTCTTGCAGGCGACTGAAGCCCACAGCACGCTTGCAGCAGACTTGCCTCTCATCTCAGTCCATGTTGACAGCGCAGGGGTCTCCTGAAGATGTGTACGGCCTCCAGCTCCTCTCCAGTGTGAAACAAATGCTCGGCAGAGCAGAGAACACCGACAAACTCAGACCCAAACGGCTGTATTGATGTCAAACCCAGACTGGGTGTAGTCTATGGTATCGGGGACTTTTTTGGTGCCAGTTCTGGGCTTCTCACTAATGCTTTCTGCCTTTGGGCACCTCTCTGCTTTGCTGTGATGGTTCTGGATGTTCCCATGAAGTGGGAAGTAAAATGTCCCCTTGAGTTTGTTCAATTTTTTGGGTCTCTTAGAAATTTGGGGCTGTTTGTCTTCGGGCGGAAGCCAGCAAGGTTTCTCCTTGAGAAGCCTGTCTCGGTCTGGCCGAACGCTCCTCAGGAACTTCTTGAAGATGTTGGCTGTGAGGGAGAACTTCCTGCAGAGCTCCTGGGATCTGCTCAAGGACAGAGACTCCTCGCTCTGCTCCCCCTTCTTATCCAGCTCTGGCAGATCCAACCAGTTCCCAACCAAGTCTGCGAAGATGTTATCCCCCAAGACCAGCGGCTGCCGATTCCTGCTCTGGGACATTAGGGAGGATGTCCAGTCATGGCCATCATCGCATCCCGGGCACTCCCGGCATGCCGGCCACCCTCCAGCTGTGCCCTGGCTACTGGGCTCGAATGTCCTTGGGCGGACATGCTCTGCTCTGATTGACACGGAGGAGTGTCCTTTTGGGTGACAAACATCCTCACCGCAGAGGCTCCTGAAGGAGGAGGGGGTGTCTCTAAGGTGGCTGCCCTCTGGGATCCCAGCGGGAGGGGACAAACCCACTGGCTGTGGCACGGCACACGCGAGGGACGTGGGGCTCCGCTCCTCCAGCGATGCCTCCTGCCGCGGCTGCTCGTCCCGCCGGACCCTGGGCACCTCCCAGCTGCTTTGGCAGCACTGGCGCTGCTCAGCGCCAGACACAGCGCTTCGGCTCCCTGAGATGTCCAGCTGCTCCAACGCTGTCTGCACCTGGAGGAGTTTCAGCTCCTGCAGGGCACCCATCATACAGTTCATCTGCTCGTGCAGCCCGTCTCCGACCTCCTTCATGGATAGCTGCGGAGGGAAGGAAGCAGAGATGGAGTCAGTGTCCCCAGGAGAGAGCAAGAAAATTGTGACCAAAGGGCAGGAAACATCCTGAAACATCGCCTCTTCTACTGACCACATTCTAGATGCATCCTACCTGTAGTACATCCATTTCATGGAACAGCAATCCCTAGATTTTTCTAGGAGCTTCCCTCTAGGAATAAAAGAAGCTGACAAGGAGGAGTGGATTTTTTGACCTGACAACAAAAATAGTTAGTTTGAGTTTCCACCAATTGCTTGGCAGCAACCCAAGCTGCAGAACTATGAATGGTTTTGGCTGCTGCCAGTTTTAGCATATTCTTCTTTTGTGTCTTCTGTGCCCTGTAACTAACTGAAATCAGGAGTCAGAATAATGAGCAGAAGTGTCTTCCATGGAGAACCTTGTTTCTTTACCTTAAGTGCTAAAGTAAATTAAAAATAAAGCCCAATAAGAATCACACCGTTACTATATAACACATCTTCAGATCTTAATACCCTCCTTGCAGGCGCCTCTCACTAGAGGACAAAGACATTTCAATGCACTTCAAATTTTGGACAAATCAACGAACAAACTCTAAAATTACTTACATTAAACTAGCAATCCAAGCTAGGACCGTTAGTAGCCGTTCTGCTTTATCCCTGAACCTTGCTATAAAGGTTTAACTTTCTATGCTAGACTTAAAATAAGCAAGTTATTTTCCGGAGCTTCTAAACTCCCCCTCTTCTCTTTCGCTCTGTTGCTTTCTCTCTCTCATGTAGGATCTGGCTCATATTCCCAAAGCGGCATCATAAAACAAATGGGCTATACTTTCCAACAGCTGCCACTTCTTTTTTTTTTTCGCAGGGAGGGGGAGCGGGGATGGGAAGGAGAGGGGGAGAACAGCAGGGGATGGCAGGGCTGGAGGTGAAGACATGTCACATTGATGTAAGGTGGTTTGCAGAAGAGATTACCCCTGTCTAGGGAACGCTTCAGCCCACACTGTCATAAACAGTTTAAAAGGCTCGTCACAATTTTTGTACAGCAACAGATCTCAAGCTTAGGGTGAAAAAGGACAGCTGCATCTTATGTTCAGCTTTATGTTATCAAACTTTACTCTTTCACCTCTCCATTTTAATTAAGCCAGTTCAATTACTTGCTCTATTTCCATTTCTGTACAGGGATCTGAGCCGTGAGAAAGAGCAGTCATCAAAAAATTAGATCTTCTATACCAATCCAGCTCCACAAGTGGAAAGCTCCTCAACGGTTTCTGACCACAAGTCTCCATTTCAAAAACTCAGAACCTAAAACTATTCGGCAGGTTACGATTTTTCAGAGCTTCGCTCCCAGGAAAGTTATTTATCACCCAGAATGAGCACGCAATCTAGGAAGACACAGAAAATCTGTTTAGCTTCCTGATTACACTATCAAGTGCCTCCAGCTATCAAATTTTTTAGCATGAGCAAATAAACCTCTACTTCTGCAGACATGCAAATAGTCCCCCACTTAGAGATGAAGCGAGCTCTTGGGTTACCCGTGCAAAAGCTGGGGCCATATGCTCTACAAGCCTGAGACAAAACTATCACCTTACCTCTCCAGATTGGCTGTAATGCTTCTCCTCCTAACCTTTCTCGCCTTATTAATGGCAGTCTGTTTTATCTGGGGCTTTGAAAAAGCTGGATTTGGAGCCAGCCCGGCCCCTCATTGGCCACTTCCCACCAAATCCCCTGGCGGGCGAGCGCTGTAATCACGGCGCGGCATGACGAGGGTCCTGCGGAAACGACTGGGCTGGTCAAACCCTCGGCATATGCTGGGCGGCTCCGCTGTTCACCTCATTGATTCAATTAACTCCCCCATGATGGGTGGTATCATTACCATGCGTGCCGCAGCCAGCAAGGCTCTATTAAGCATTAAAATTTCATAGGCAGCATTTATCGTCAGAGGGGTCGTCTCTCACAGGCAGGTCCCGTCTCCTCCTGACAAGACAAGGCCTGAGCCCCAAAAGCTCAGGCTCCAGCGTTTTCCTTCTGAACAAATGAGCTGGTTCTGCCGAGCCCAAGCCACTGGAGGAGGAGGGGAGACGTTCTCACCTGGGGAGACCCTTCCCAGAAACGGCTCCAAGATTTGGACACTTCTCCCGATGCCCAGGGCTGGGCTGAGACGCCCCCCTCCAAACGGGCACTTTGGGGACGTGACTCGTCTGTCTGGCTTCGGCAACCGGCTTTGGGGTGGGACAAATCCTGCTCGGCCTCGCTGTCCCGCTGGATACGTGAATCCCACCAGCAACAAGAGAGTTTTAAAGATCCTGAGGGTTTTAACTCTGCTTACAAACACTGCTAAAGCTTCAGGTTGTGCAATTTAAAAAACAAAGCAAACAACCTCCTCTGCTTTATCTTTTGCTCCTCACGGTATCTGTTCAGTCTTTTGCAGAATTGAAGAGGGAATGAAACCCAGCCCAAAGTGAAGTCACTGCCTGGTGACCAAACAGTCTGCAGGGGCTTGGATTTCATCCACTAGTAATTACCCTGTGGTAATTAAGAGTACTCACCCTGGAGAGAAAAAAAAAAAAAAAAAAAGGAAGTTTCTTCCCCAGGGTGTAACTCTCCTCTTTGCCAAGATCTCAGTTCTCCCAAGCTCAGACTGGCTTCTCTGAGACTTTCCGGAAAAGGAACAATCATCTCCCCCGGAAGAGAGACCACCACCCTGGCGAATGTTCAAGATTGACCTATCTGGGCTGCTGGAGGAAAAAGTTGCTGCGCATAATCCAGCAGATTGGGCTGGAGGTCAAAGAGATGCTCTGACTGCCAGGGGATGGGAACTCGGGGCTGAAGGGACACCCCTCGTAGCCTCGCTGGCTCTGTGGTCACACGCTTCATGTAGAAGGAACTGGAATTTGTGATGAACTAAAGTGCGATTCCAAACAGAGCATGAATGTGACACAAAACCCCAGAGACCCCGACCGTATTGCTGGGGTTACGCAAGTGACATTACGTAAGCCGGGCACCAGGGCCCCTCAGGAGATGCTCTCAACTGTGCGTGTTTGAGAGCTGCAAATCCCAAACCTGTCGTTGAACCAGCCCCGCGCTCAGGCACGCTGCAGAGCAGAGCGCAGGGGAAACCGCATTCGCTGCAGGACTTCGGGTGGAGCACAGGTCCTGCTCATCAGCATCCTCCCTCCCTGTGCCCGCTGGTCCCTGCCCAAGGGGCATTTCATGGGACTCCAGGTGCCTAATTTGGGACACTTTGTGCTTCAATACAAGTGGTTGTTTGGTACCTCTGCTTCCCAGAAAAGCCAAATTAGAACTACGACAACTTGCTGATGTTCAAATTTGTGAAAGGGTTAAAAATCAGATGCCTCGAATTGCATCTCATTATTATTCCTGAAACTTTTGCAGTCCCTAAAAAATTGGCATGAAAAAGTTTTTTAGTCTAATTCTGAACAAGCCAACACAGATGCCTTTTATAGCAAAACAAGTACACACAGGGCCGAGCACAGTCGTGATGTGCGTGTTCCACTTCCGTGGCTGGGATTCGGGCTCTGATGGTGAACACGTCTCCTCCAGCAGTACGGTATTACCTGCAGATCACTCCGGGGAAGGCATGAGCAGGGCAGCTCTGGCTGAACGCTTCTCCCATGCAAAGCTTGCTGCAACTACAGTCACCCCGAACACTGAAAACTGGAATGTAAAATTCAAAAGCTTCCCAAACCCTTTCAAATGATCATTGAGGAATATTCAACATCAGCGGGGAAAAAACCCCAAACAAACAGCGAGCATCTCGCAAAATTGGCAGAGTTCAAATATGGAATTTTTTTACACTGGAAATCTACCACTCTGAGTAGCAAAGGTACCGGTCACTTTGTAAGCCATGCCGCCTTAATGATTTCTTCCAAACACTTATTCCCAGAACTACAACCGCAAATGGTTTACATAGTTTATAAATCAATGATCTCCCACCACTGATTAACACAGCAGGCGCGCAACTCGCCCAAGGAACATCCCCTAGCAGCTACCGGCATTTTATCACATTCAAACCCAAATTCCCCAGACTACAAATAAGGGAGATTTCACTTGTTGCTTCCCAGTTCACAGGTAAATAAGTAACTTTTTTAACCCGCTTTGGGAACTGCTGTTTTCCTATCAGCATCTACATTCGCCGAGTTCTCAGAACCCAGATCCCATCAGTGCCCTCCAGCCCCGGCTGTGGGAATTCCCAGCCCACCCGCGCATCTGGCCAGTGCGGGACCGCAGCAGCTTTGTGATGCTGACGGGAGGAAAGGAAAAGCCAGCCAACGCAGCACGGCGTCAGCCGAGCAGAGAGAACCCGAAAGAAGAGCTCTGAGCGTGTTTGTTGCCATGAGGAGGAAGACAGATGTCCAGCTCTAAGGTAGAAGAAACGCAGAGAGAGGAAGTTATTGCTAAGAGGACAGGAAAGAACAAATGGCAAATAGCAGTTCTTAATAATAGTGCTGATAGGCGACAGAACCAGCAACAAACAATTGGTATTTAAAGAGGATGACATAATAGAGACCAAAATTATTTTAGAACTGCTGAGCTGATCATATTGTTTGCGTGTTTTCCTTTGGGTCACTAACTAGATTAATCTTCAGCGAGCCTGCAACTGTGGCTGGGCATAACTCTTTGGAGCACATGGCAGGGCCCGGAGAGCTGCTTCCCAGGCTCGTGTTGCCCCTTTTCCTTCCCTTGATGGACACCAAGGGCCTGCAATTTTCTTTTTGTCTTTGCGTTTTATCATAAGAATTTCAAGTCTCTTTCTTACCTCTTGTCTTTCCAGAGTATTTTAGGCATAAATAAGGATGCTAATGGTGAGCTCACAATTTATCTGAAAGAGGAAGGATGCTGAAACTTTACGAAAGATTTTTTTTTTCCAATAGTTTAAATAGATCTTAAACAGATGTTAACCACAAAAGACGTGGTTCACATCACTCAATTAACTATCTTCCTTACTCAATTGCCTTCCTGTCCATTGCAACGATATTGTTGTGTGCCTCCCAATCACACTTGCTACCTTTAAAGTCAAATTAGAAAATCCATTCCCTCCAACCAGGAAATAAATGGACCAAAAAGAGCTTCAACCTTCAGGCTTTTACTCACAACCCGGGGATAAGACTGACCACAAGCCGCAATGTACAGAGTGACCATTGAAGGTGATGGTTCAAAGTGTCAGCTTCCAGCCCAGTGGTCTGCTTCACCGGGGGATCTGGTCCTCAACGCTCCCGAATACATGCAGCTGGGAGCCTAAAAAAATCCATGTCATCTTTAGGAGTCTCCTCGGAAATAAACCAGCGAACAAAGCCCATGACTGCTTTTTCTCTCCCCGGGTTATATGTGACAGGACATCCGCTGTCAAGTTACTCCTTTGCACCTTCCCTGAAGGCAGCACCAAGGAACAAGATTCTGTGATAACCCCCCAAGTTTCTAACGCCATCTCCAGCGGCGATGGGTAAAGCCACCCTTAAAGGCACCATTTTATGGGCAGAGACACAAATGGAGCTGTGTGTTTCCACATGTTGGAGTGAGCGGTGACGTTGGCCCTTGAGGTCTGTCATTTATGCCTTACCCTGCTGCAAATCACAAGAGCTGCCCTGTCAGAAACAGCAGTGATGAAAACGCAGCAGACTCCTCCTCCAGCATGACACAGTTACCAGAATAGGACCCAGTGTGAGACAAATAATTGGCTGTATTTTTCACTCAGACCAAATGTTCTATTCCTGCAAGATATTCATAGCAAGAAACACTGTCTACCAGGACATAAATTAATGTAAGAAGGAAGCCGGACTCTATCAGACTCAATAATTTGATGCATTTATGATGAATGTGGAGGGAGAACATCCAAAAGTTCGAGTCAGAGTGATGGAGTTTATTTTAAATACCTACTTTAATACTCTTCCTCCTAGAAAAAAGCAACAGAAAACCCAGAAATATCCTGGATTCCTCAACAAAGACCAAAACATGGAAATTCAAGTTACAACTACAGCTAACTTGACTGTGACCCCTCGCCCGTTACAGCCATACAAACCCCAAGTGGAAGATAAATCTGCCCCATGAACCCACCAGTCCCTAGCTAGATAAGAAGTGATTTATTCTTACTGTAGAAGAGCCTCGAACCCCCAGTCCCATGGTGTGTATGCTGATGTTGCTATGTATAAATGCAAACAATCCCCGTGTCAGAAAGTTTACGGAGGTAATGCCATCTGCAGCGTGAGACACGGAAATGAAATTCCTCTCTGCTAATCCCTGAGCAAGACAATTCTTGTTAAATCTGATCTTTCAGCTGTGATAACATTCTGTAACTCGGAAAGCAGACATCATATTTCTGTGCCTCAGAATGATGTTTGCAGACTCCGAATCCAGCCAATAAAGTCAAGAGGACTTTCAGTATCGGGATTAATTGCATTAATGGGAGATTCACAAGCTCTGTGGCACATTTCATGACTGTCATACAAAGGACAGATGAGAGAAGGGGTGGAGAAGCACAACTTGTTCCAAGATCATACCTACAAACCAGCACCGCACATTCTCACAAACCACACTGTGTCTGTAAATCTCCGGGGGCTTTCCAGAGGAGGTGAACAACGTGGTCTGTATTTTCTACATACAGAGGCTGAGGTGCCGAGAGCTGGCACGGCTTGTTCAGAACGGCTCCACAGGCTGGTGCCAGCACCGGGACGGTGACTGTGGCTTTGGAATGGATCGGACCGAGAGCTGCCCCGATGCCGCAGCCGGCTGGGAGGAACGGCTGTGTCAGCTGAGGCTCTCCTGGCCGCGAAGCATTCGCTTGTGGAAGCTTCTGAATGAATTCCAATCAAAGGGACACCACACATGCCAGAAACTATCAGCTTACAATGGAAAACATGCAACTGGAATAGGAGATCTCTCATTGACTGAAACAGGTCAGATTGATCCTCGGGAGCCACGGCAGAGCTTTCCCAGCGGGAATGCAAAGACCGGTGCAAGCAGCCCGGACCCAAGCTCATCTGTGCCTTGTCCGGCAAAGCGCGGTGTGGCCTCAGTGCCCGGGCTCTGTGCTGGAATGTCTGGTGCACCAGCAGCCCAAACCAAGCACCCGGGTATTTAAATATGTTTTTAATACACAAAGCAGGAGAAATATCAGAGCTGTAATCCTTGAATCCCACACTGGTTAGGGATAGGGTTGCACTCGAACATAACCCTTCCTTGGGAACCGGGAGCTGTGCCAACATCCGCTCTTTTTTGAGAAAACCCCTCCTGAAAACCAGCTGAAGGCTGCAGTGGTTTACAACGAGACAAACTAAACCTCTGCTAATCGAACGGCCTCTTTCACGTGTTACACGGACCAGCCTCGGCAAACCTGGCTCCTCAAACAGGGTGTTTTTGCAGAACTTCCCTGCACGACCCCCCTGCGGCCCAGCAGTGCCTCCCACCCGACAGAGCTGCTCCTTCCACATCATGCAAACCACGGGGTTTCTGGATTCCCACCAGTGCCCTGGGACTGGGCTCCCGTTTAGCCACGCACAGGGCGGCTCATTGTCTCGATCTGGCCAAGTCCTTCCCACCATTCCTCCCGCATGAGTCTCGGTTCTGGTGCATTTAACGTCTGGAGGCATGACCTGCCCCGGAATGAAGAAAGTGGTGAAGCTGCAGGGTCAAGAGGTTCAGTTCCCACTCACCATTCAATGCAGATGGTCCCAGCTGTCTATCGCACTGCTTGCTGGTCTTTAAAGAAACATTAATCTATTTTAATTCCAGGCTATCTTGACAGTATTGATTTTTAAAAGCTGTTATTGCTCAGGATATCATTTATGGTTGTTTTAATTAATACGGTCCCCCTACCTTCACTAAATGCGATCTGCAGCTCACTGACGCTGCCGATGGAAGGAACCCTTTCCCATGGCACTGCAGGGCAGAGGGTCTCTCCCGCTGTCCCACCCCGCGGGCTGTCTGGCACCACTGTGCGCACACAGCCCCAGGGCTGCGCTCTGGCACCCGCAGAATTTGTTGTTAAAGTAAGTTTTTAAGTCTGAGTAACAAAAATTAGGGGGTGGGAGGTGGAAAAGAATGTGACTAGTAAAAACCAAATGTATGAAGAGCAAGGCTACTCCCAGTTAAATCACGAGAAGTCCCACTGAAGGTGAAAACTGCCCCTTCCCCGTTTTTTAAGCCCAGCACATACATAAATCTTTGCCAGGCTAAGGTCTTGGTTTATTAATGTAATAAAAATTGTCATGTTTTTTCAATTAAAAAAATCTATTACTCCATTATAATAAGGGTATGAACAAAACCAGAATTTTCTAAGTATTTTTTACTTTTCACGTTAACTGTGAGGGACCTGCCTTCCTTTTGAATATATTCAAGTTCTTAAGAAGTTATGTTGTGCGCTACAATATAGGCACGTTTTACACTCCCAAGTAAAGATGCAATGTTTAGGCTTATATAAAAAAATACTGCTCAGATAAGAAACTGATTTGTTTAGAAAACAAAACACAGGTTTAGGAACCTTATTCTAAGCACGCCTTTTGTGAAAGTTACTGGTTTTAGCCATCTCACCTTCCAATTTATTCAGATAGTAAAGATCTTCCAGATTATAAGGTACGTGCCCTGGTCTACAGTTTGTATTTCATTCATCACACCCAGCGTAGAGAACACCAGTGACTCTCATTTCCCTTTGTTTTAGTTTGTCCTCCAGCTCCTCAGTTTGCTTGGGAAACACCGGTAATGCCAGCAGGTTCAATGTCCCTGTTTGCTGCCACATTTATTCGGAGTAAAGCGCTGCTGCCCGAGCCCGAGGGGTCACCAGCCACGTCCCATCTGCGGGATCCCGGCGCAACAGCGAGTCCCTCATCTGCCCTGGGCTCGGCTGGGACTTTGCGTGGCTCTGTATTGACTCGGATGGTGTTGCTTACAAGCGAAACGTTCCCTGTAATGCAGGCAGGATGGCAATACCGTATATGAGCCCATTTTGTACAACGCCAGTTCGCACAAATACCAGCTGAAATCAACATCCCATTAAGTCTGAAACCGGGAAGCTTTTGTGCGTGCAGAAACTTCACCCACCCGATTCTGCTCTGCCTTGTCTTCCCCTTTTGTTCTCATTATCTATTTATCTGCACAACGCCTGCTCCCGGCCAGACCGAGCGCCGGGACCCGCTTTGGGAAGTGCGGGCTCTGCCCCCCAGCCCACCCCCGCCAGCCCCCGCTGCACCAGCAGTACCTTCTGGCTGTGGACAAGCCCAAGCAAGTTCAGGGAGTGAGGTTACCACCTGAGCGGGAGCGGGAGGAGGGAGAAAACGCTGCTGGTTTATGACAAAGGCGTTCCTATTAAAGCAGAAGTATTGGCGGAGGGGACTGGCGGTGGCAAGCGCGCGCTGCCTTTACATCATTTTGATTCTCGGAAACTTATTCGTATCGGACGTTTCTGTCACTGCTGCTCTGATTTCTGATCCTTGCCGGCATCTTTTCTCTAGAGCCCCCGCACGCCCCGGAGCCCGCCGTGCGCTGTTATTTCTCTCTCGCAGCCGAAGGGACCGGCGGCACCGGGCGGGGGGCTCAGACCCGCCGCCCGACCCGCGGCCGTGCGGGGGGGAGCAGCGGCGGGGGGACCCCGCACCTCCCCGGCGGGGCGGGGGCTGGATGCGGCCGGGACCTGCCGTCCCGCGGCGGAGCCCCCCCCACCCCCGTCCCCGGGGCTGTGTCCCCCCCGCGCGGCCACCGCCACAGCGAGACCGGCCGCGGGTGGGGGTGAAGGGACACCCCCCAGCCCACCGCCCCCTTACCAGCTCCTGCTTCAGCCGGCGCAGGTGGTGGTCCATGGCCCGGCGCGGCGCGGCCCCGCCAGCCCGGCGCTGCGCGGGGAGCGCGGCGGGGCGGGGGGGCCGGGGGGCGGCACCGGGGGCGGTGGCTGCCGGCGGGGCAGAGCCCGGCCCGTCCGCAGCCGGGCTGCGGGGCTGGGAGCGGGGGCGCGGGGGGGGCTCATGCCCCCGCTGGCCCCCGGAGCCCCGGTGAAGGCCACAGACGGCCAGAGGCTTCTTGCGCGGGAGCCCCAGCGAGCGCGGCGCTCGGTCCCGGCGGTGGGGCGGGAGGGGGTGCAGGGAACCATCCCTCCGCCCGGCAGGGAAGTTCGGCGGTTTGCGTTTGTCGCGGTCTAGATGCTGCGAAGTGCCGTGCAGAGAGGGACCACCCCAACAAAAGCACGGATTAACCTACATGGCCTTAATCGCGACAATTTGCAACGCCACCCATTTGGGGATTTGTCCCGTTTTGTGCTGCCCGGGGGCTGGGCTGGGTGAAGGCACGTCCCTCCGGGGCCAGGCGGCACTTGGCCACCCGGGGGGATGCCGCAGGTCGCCGGCACAAACACGAGCACTGACCTTCGCACGTGGCGGTGCCGTGGTCAAAGTGCCCTTTGTCAGGAAGAGCACACGCTGAGAGCGCTGCAAGAAACAGGTGCTGGGAATTCTTAGCATGGATTTCTTTTCAGAACAGCACTTTTCTCCTCGCTGTGTTTTTTATAAGCAGCGTTTCGGCCGACAGCAGTCTGCAAACACGGCAGCGTCCGGGAACTTCCCGGCCGGGCGGGACGTGGTCACTGCTACGGGCGCGCTCAGCTCTAGGGGCTGGATTGTTCCCCCTCAGATCAACAACCCCTGCTATTGCTTGTCACCACAGGCAATCAAACAGATGGACATGTGAGCCAGGACAAAACACAGGCACTTCTGTATCATCAGACTTTATAACTGTATTGAATTTGAAAGGCTTTGACTTTTTCAGCATTTCTCATATATATATATATATGCATTATTCTCAGCTTATGTGCAAAATGTGTTGTTTAAATGACAAACACCGAGTCCCCTGTAATGGGTTAGCGAGGCTTGTCTGAATCATTCTGCAATGGGAAAGAACTTGATAGGATGAGAAATGCTACTTTGTGTTTTCACATTTAGGATGAAAAACGTAATTACTTGCTTTTTCCTGTAAATTTGAGTATTGACAAAGACTGGCTAAAATCTCTGCCTTTCCAAGTCTATTTTTTGAAGGAAAACATTTTTTATAGTTGGTAGTAGGATTTTGTTTGTTTGTTTGTAGAAATCAGCCTTGGTGTTTTTGAAAGGTGACCTTTGTGTCGAAATCCAATTTAAATAAGAAATTTGCTATCTGCCCTTTCATGTATGTTTGGGAAACGCTCTAGAGTTAGCGTTTATTGATCCTTCCAGCATCTCTTTTATTATTGGTCCAAATTTCCTGTCTCTCTACTCATTTCAAGGTTTCCATTTCCTATCTATTAAGGAAGCATGAAAATTGCATCTTTCTTCAAGGATCTGTAGAACAAGGGGCAGTAAACATATTAATGTATTACAGAAATGACCTTATCAAAAAGTTAATCACTTCCAATGGGGTGTGCTATGCTGTGAGTGGGATACCTGCCAGTCTGCGGTCTTTCTTAAAGTCTAAGCCAACTAGCCCAGTTATAATTTTTTTCTTGAAATCTGGCTGGATTTGCTGACCAGCTGGTTGTTCCCCGTGGCCCAGGGTTGGGGTATGTCTGTCCCCAGCCTACCCAAGCATATCAAGTGTCATATGGCAGGTTTGAACAGCCAGTCAGTGGTAAAAAATCAAATAGATGGCACCATGCGGAGACTACAAGCTGAACCGCCTGCCTCCGCCAATTATTAATAGCACAGGGAATGACCCAACTTCCCTTTCCTCTTTCTGTGCCCCAGGCAAGGATCGTGTTCAAGAAGAGCCCCAGTCTCCGAGTCCAGGTTTCTGTGTTGCTTGGGTGGCTCAAGGCCTCTATTTCTTTTCTGCTACTGGTACCATGTTTTCATAATTTATTATATTAGTTCAGTTCTGTAAAGTAGTAATATGCGGACATCACTTCCTCCTTGTGGCATGGCACCAAAGCTAAAACATGATGGCATTTTCTCTTCACATCTGTAGTACATGGACCTAGGTTCAGCTGGTTTGAGCTGAAAACTGACCATGAGCTTAATTTATCCAAGCCAGCTTTGAACAACAGTATTTTTAGGTATTCTTTTACATTTGGTAGGGAATAGACTGAGAGCAGGCATCAAGCGGGAATGACTTCTGTTCTCCCGGGGTTACCGTGTCTAGACAAGCAGACTGCTGATGAGCACTACGGCTTTGGCGTCTTGGAGAACTGCATGAAATCAGACCAGGGATTACGCCAGGCACAGGATGCTCTCTCCAACATTTTCTTTACAATACTGTAATTTTTTTTAAATCATAGCATTCCTGAATTTGTTTTAACTGATGCCTTTCACAGGACTTTGAATATTCCAATACAAGAGAGATACAAAAGATACACATGAATGGTTGAAGCATCACATGTAAGTTAAACAATATTCCATTTTCCAGCACGTCTAGCATTCAGGAGGCCAACTGCACATGTACGTGGCAATTGGCAGAGGCTGTGTTCCAGAAAGCTCCTGTAGCACTTGCAAGACACTGAACTGTGTGATCTGCTGGCAGACGAACAGGGAAGAGTTTTTATCCTCTGTTTGGCTTCTGTTTAAGGTCATCTTTTTGATCCATTTTTCAGCCTCCGGGGCTGCTCATGTCCCATGAGGCTGGTAAAGGAGTTTATGAGCACAGAATAAAGAAAAGACCAGAATATTCATGTGCTCCAAACTCCTGGGAACTTGCAGACAAAGAGAAAAATCTGAAATATTTTCTCACTAGGATTTCCCTTCTAAGCAACACTTTTCTTTTCCGTGTAGACGCTGGTTCAAAGCAGCATCGACACTCCATGCCAGGCCCTGCACTCCATCCACTCTGCCGTGGTGTAAACCATGAGCAGATGGTGCAGTGCAGTGGAAAATCAGGTCTCCAAGAAAATACAGAGCTGAGGATAAAACACCCTCAAGCGGAAAGCTACATGGCTTATTTCAGGATAAAATTAAAAACTGAAATCCTTGGGCAAAAAATAGAATACGCCTTCAGAGTGGCATATTCCTCTTACAGGAACTGCCTCGTTCCTTCCCATTTGAGAAAACATCCATCCCTTCACAGCTGAAGGCTTATCTCATTTGTTGTCTTTCAGTTCATTGATCTGGTTTCTCAGGGCTTTCACGTGACTGTCCTTTGCTGAACTAACAAGCGTGGTTATTGCTGAATTTTCTTTCATTTTTACTTTCTTGCATACTGAGGGCAAACCTTTCAGAATTTCTTCCCACTTGAGCTGCAGCATGACCTGAATTGCATCCATCTTTGTTTAAACCCTCTGGGCCATAAACATCCAGCCAAAATAGGTAAGAATATAATGTCAAAACTGTAATTCTCGTTTTATATTTGTGCATAAAGATATAAATTACGCCTGAAAATCTGACCATTTCTTCCATTAAGCCTAATTTATTCTATGCAGTCTCTGAGCTTACGGCCTTGAAAGTTACTGACATGCCCCCACCTCACTATGCCCCCATCCCAAAAGTAAAACTTTTAACCCTGCTCCAGCTGAATTCCAGCTCCTGACATTCCTCTGCTTGCACTGGAGTGCCAGGAATAAGTACCAGGGCAGGGAAATCCTTCTGCATTCACTGTGCTGTCTTGTGTTAAAGAACTATTGGATTACATCTCGGCTGGCTGCATTTTGGTGACCTAGATCCTGTTCATAGGAGCTGAAAAACAGTTTAGCATACCTTGGTATAAAAGTGTATCTAAGATTAAAATGGGCTGATATTTATTTATCTGGAGGAAAAAGACAGAAGCGAACTACTGGCACTTCCCACTGGTATACTTGAAATAGCTGAACCGATAGCCTGATGTCTGCTTTCTTTTATCTGTAGCTGCCTCTGTACGTGCATCTGCAGTGACCCCCCTGTATCCTTTAGATTTCATCTGAAATTTGTGGAGTTCTTCTGGTTCCTTCTGAAGGACATGCCTGACAAGGAACCAAATCCATTCAGCAGAAGGGCATTGACACGAGGGCACTGTGAGACCCCATCATCATTATTTATAACAACTCCATGCACCAGGCTCACTGGAAAAAAATGTAAGACTTCTTTGCCAATTACTAAAGCAACAAAGAAGATCCTGCTGCCCCAAAGACTTGCTACTTGTAAATTGCAATCCAGCTTTTTTTTTTTTTCAAAGGGAAAATGAACGCGCAGAGTGCTTGGAGTCAATTTTTGGTGGTGAATATGAAGTCGCTGTCTATGCTAATATCAATGGCCCTTTCACTGTAATGTGCTTTACTGTACAGAGAACAAATACAGTTTCCATGGGAGTGTAAACACAAATACATACCACACTCCGAAGAGTGAGTCACACGTGCTGCAGAGAACGGAGAAAGTTCACTGTCTTAATCTGAACACATCTGGGAGAGGAGGATGAGATTATCTCACTTTAAAAATATTTTATATATATTATGTAAACCAAGATTTGTTCTGAATAATTCCATGTTTTGGCAGATATGAAAGACAAATCCGTTGAAGCTAAAGGAATAAGACAAGGCAGGTGCTTGTTTACAGTAGCAATGTTCAAATCTGTAATAAATGTATTCTTAAAAGGTATACCAACCTGACAGTTCTGGCAGCTGATACAAATTCTCCGTGAGCAGTTTATCCCAGTCTTTTGAAGACTTACAACGAGAATTTGAATCTTGGATGGAATTAAAATCAAATATGTAATGTGCGCTTTGTAACAGGGACAAAAACATGGTGAGCCCTGTTTTAGCAGAATAAAACGTGCACTCAGTAGATACAGGAGGAAGAGTTTTCCCTAGCAAGAGTTTTCTTATAAGTCCCAAAACCTAGGGGTTTGTTTATGACCCCAGGCTGGATAATTTATATCCTTTCATACGAACCAGTTATTTTTTAAATATTACAGCTCAGAAAGAGGTCTTATCTACTTGTTTTACTAACCTAACTCCTTTCCCAGGACTTATTCTGCCTGCAGAGTATTCAGATTAACTGTTCAGGTTTCCAGAGGCTGCTTTGAGCGGGAATACATCCTTTGGATTTTACTGCAAGTGAAAGCAAAGCGATGTCAGGGCAAAACTGCAGATTCTTCTTGGCTGGGCTGACATGTGAACATCGACAATGTGAATTCAGTATTTGAGAGTCGCTGAGGTAAAACGAGGCCTGAAGGTGGAGGATTGCTATTTAGACACTGACTCATGGCAGAGCACGCAACACGCAGAGAGCTTAAAACAAAGTTAGTAGCAGTAGCAGATAAGATCTCCTACGGGAATAAGGGTTAAGGGAGAAACAAACCTTTCATTAGATCAACCAGTTCAGCTGCAGGAGCTTGATCTAAATGTGACACAGCCCCACCAGTACGGGCCAAAACCAAAGGGAGAGGGACAATAAATCTGCCAGTTGAAGGGTTTCTCAGCATACAGACACTGAGGTGTTCGGATCCGTCCCTCCACCAGTTTTCCTCCAGATGGAAAATTAAATAAATACCTACAAACAGCAGCATCTTTCTGAATGAACGTGATGTGTCTGAATGTCTCATTAAAAATGCACCGTGGAGAACAATGTCTGTCCCCAAATCACCTTGGTTGCATTGCGCCGTGCATGCAGCCTGAGGGGAGAGGAGGAATAGGTGAGGGAAACAGGGAAACGGAGCGGGGGAGCAGCTCATTGCGATGGCTGTTTGGGGCTGTTTTGTCACCTCTTCTCTGCCCTTCCCCCATGGGAACAGTCACTTCTGACTGCTCTTCCTTGTCAGTTTAAATCACATCAATTTAAAAGGGTTACGAGAGGCTGCATTTAATCAAAGGTTTGTGATGTTCAGGTGTCTTTGTCTGTCTCCTTTCCCAGATTTATCCAGAGATAATTATCTCATGCTGGAGACTCGTTTCCCCTTGAGGACCAACGGGAACATCCACTTAAAAATTAAAAAATAATTGGAACTAACAGAATGCTTGTAGTTAGTGATCCTGTTACCGCTGCTGCGGGGCACAGCTCTCGCCCCCACCATCTGGTCTGTCCCGACCGGGCAGACGCAAGTTCTCCAAGCTGGAATTCTTCTTTGTCCTGCAGGGCGCCGCTCTGGGCTGGTACTCTGATATTCACATGAAAATATCATAATACTAAAAAATAACAAGTGAATAGTTTGCCAGACAATTTCTCTCCCGTCAGGAAGACAAACATGAGGAATTTCAAAGGCGTGACAAAGACTGTGGTACACCAAAGCCATTAAAATTCACCTGGGCTGCCTGGCAATGCAAGGATAACGACCCCCTGTCTGTGCTCCTACAGTAGAAGCCACTGTTGCGTTTTCAAATCCCATTGCAATGAACGGGCGCCCAGAGCCTCTGAACAATAAATGCTGATACGCATAAAACCACACGCCATTTAAAGTAAGCGGTCACCAGAGGGTAGCGAGTAACGCGCGTACAACAGATTAACACATTTGGCCTTTGCTGAAGCGAGTGCTATGCTATTAATTTTTCGTTGTACCCTGGCTTTTAAATCTTGTTTCTGTGTGCTTTGTGGCGAGGCCTCCGGCTCTCACCGGTTTACTTCCACCCACATAACACAGAGGTTTTGTCCTCTGTGACGTTACTAAGTTGAAGCTTTAGCGCGCTTCATAAAACAAATGACCCGGGGTAGGAAAACACAAGCACCCGCGGAAGCTGGCCCTGCCCCTCACGGACCGCACTGACGGGCGGCGCCGCGCGGCCCCGCCAGCCAATCGGCGGCCCCGCCCGCCCCGCCAGCCAATCGGCGAGCCCTCCCGCCCCCGCCAGCCAATCGGCGGCCGCGGCGCCCTCTGGCGGCACGGCGCGCTGGGGTGGGGGCGGTTCTCCCAGTGCGCGTGCGCGGCGCAGGCTAAAGGCGCGTCTCGCGAGGCGCCGCGCGCTGCCCCTTCCTGCCCCCAAGATGGCGGTGCCCGCGGAGGCGCCGGCGGCTGCGGAGGGACGGTTCCGCACGCGCGACGTGTTGGTGCCCGGCGGCCCCTCCGACTTCGGGTCGCTGCTGCTGTCGGCGCCGGTGCTGGCGGGGCTGGAGGCGGCTGGGTTCCACAGGCCGTCGCCGGTCCAGCTGAAGGCCATCCCGCTGGGGCGCTGCGGCCTGGGTGAGTGGGCGGGCCGGGCGAGGGGCCGGGCGCGGGGCCGGGGGCAGCCTGGGGCCTCCGGTGACCTCTTTGGCGGCTTTTTCCAGATCTCATCGTGCAGGCCAAGTCGGGCACTGGCAAAACCTGCGTGTTCTCCACCATCGCCCTGGACGCGGTGCTGCTGGAGAGCCCCGCCACGCAGGTGAGCCCTGGCATGCTGCTGCTGGCCCGGCCCGCCCTTACCGGTATGCGGGGAGCGGGGGGCAGGCGGGGGGATTTTGCTTTGTGAGAGAGTGTCTCTCTTCTTCTTGGGAAAACGGCATTGTCGCCTGTGAGACATAGTATTTGAAGTCATCCCTACTCGATGTTAAGCTTTAATCTTCAGAACCTTCTGCAGCTTTTGGATTTAATCCTTGGCCCTTACAGATTTTGATCCTGGCTCCTACACGAGAGATTGCTGTGCAGATTCATGCTGTCATCACAACTATTGGAATAAAAATGGAAGGCTTAGAATGCCATGTCTTCATTGGTGGGACTCCTTTGAACCAGGACAAAATCAGACTAAAGAAGTGCCACATCGCAGTTGGCTCCCCAGGTACGGACGATCTTCGTTGTGCTTCAGATACTGCGTGATACTTCACAGTACAATAATTGGTGCTTTTGAAATTCGGGTTGGTTTGGGTTTGTTTTGTTTTTTTTTTTTTTAGTAAAAGGGGACAGTCTCAAAGGCCAGTGCTAGAGACATTAGACCAGGTATTTTTAGTGACATTTTTCCAAATGTGTGACATCTGGAAAATATGTGACATTATTCCAAATATGCCTTTTTTTAAGGTTTCTTAAAATTGATTTTTAAAGAAATTAGAAAATTAATTGTTAGAACCTTTCAATTAATATTTTTGAAGTTCCTTTTACTTTTTCGTTCATATGTAGGTCGAATAAAACAGCTCATAGAGTTGGACTACTTGAATACAGCCAGTATTCGGCTTTTCATTCTTGATGAAGCAGACAAGCTTCTAGAAGAAGGCAGCTTCCAGGAACAAATCAAGTAAGAAAAACACTTATCTTGTGCATTTATCAGTAGATTAGGTACATATTTTTTAGTCATTCCCATTTCTTTGTCTCACAGTTGGATTTACTCTTCACTACCAGTCAATAAACAGATGCTTGCTGTTTCAGCTACTTATCCTGAGTCATTAGCTAATGCTTTGACCAGGTACATGAGAGAGCCGACATTTGTGAGGTTGAACCCTACTGATCCAAGTCTCATTGGTAAGTGTAAGTTCATTTATGGTGATGTTATTAATGGATTGAAAAGAGTATACTAAAATGAAACGATGTACCTTTAAAAATTGTGATTCTTTGTAATTTTCCTCCACAGGTGAGTTGATTAGTTTATGAAGTATTTATTACAAATGTTGATGTATTTAAAACAGCAGTAATGAATGTAACTTTCTGGTTTTTCTATCTGTTCAAAAAATGTTTCAGTCTTCTAAGAAAAACCTGTCTTGTAGCTTCTTACTTGGCACATGTGTGTGCTTGTTTAAATTTAAAGTCTTAGTTTTAGCTGCAGTGACACATGTTGACAGCAGCATAGCATTGTGCATGTTTTTATGGAAACCCTTAATCTGATGGTATGTTTGGTTTCGTGCTCAGGGCTGAAGCAGTATTACAAGATTGTGAATTCCCATCCGCTTCCACATAAAACATTTGAGGAAAAAACCCAGCACCTACAGGAGCTGTTCAGCAAAATTCCATTTAATCAAGCCTTAGTCTTCTCAAATTTGCATAGCAGGTAATAAATTTGAAATAAAATCTGTAAAAAGCATGTTTGAAAGGAGTGATTTTAATGTCCAGTCATGGATTAGTTTATGTAGACCTTCAGTGAGGCTTCAAAGCAGTATGCAAATTTCAGATCTGAAATATAGCCAGAGGAATGCAGTATGAAATACTGAAAATAAAGGAATCCTTTAGCATGAAGGTACCTCACATGCTGTTTAGAGTACAGTGAGACCTGATATCCTCTTGTCCTGTTCTATCTGTGAGGTGACTGTCCTAGACATAAAGATGAAAGTGACAATTTTGGAATGTAATCCTTGGCTGTAAAGAATAGCTTGTTGATAAATGCATAGGGGTTTTTAGGTCTCCGGTTTTATTTACAGTTTTCATTGCGTATATTCTGTTAGGGCTCAACATCTAGCTGAAATACTGACATGCAGAGGCTTTCCTGCTGAGTGCATTTCAGGTAAGTCCATTCAAAACTTTCTGGTTCTGTTGAAGTTGTGCATAAATGTGACCTAAAATAGGAAAATTAATCTTAAGTCTTGGCTTGCATGGCGTCTGGTTAAATAACCAAGCATAGCGTTTGAATCTTCATAGGTCTTTAGGACTTAAATATTAATTAATCTTTTTACTGATTAGCTTTCCTGTTTTCAAATTTGGTTGAGAATCATTTTTATGAATATACAGATGAGTGCATTGGCTTATCTGTAAAGAGAAAACTACCTTACATTTGCAGGTCAAAGCAGTGTTTGTTTGGAATGCAGATGTTGAATTTAAATCTTTTTTTATTTCTCGCTTCTCTATAAAAAGCTGATAGCTGGCACCTGGTATTTATTATAAACTTTCCTTTGAATTTTTACTTCAACAGTGTTTTCCATGGTTCATGTGTTTAAATAAAATCTGTCTAAAGTCAGCATTGTTCACGAGGGCTACGTACCTACATAATTGATTTCTCCTCAAAATACAAGCAAATTAATTATTTTTGTAATGAATTTCTTTGTTTTCAAGTTTGTCTTGTTTGTTCCTTGTTTACTCATTGGAAACTGATGTTTGGGGAAGTTTCTCTCAGCCTCATCTACAGTTTTACAAAGCAGAGTTTTCTAGAATTTGAGGGGCAGAAAACTGAAGGATGTAATCTGTTTCTAATTTTTGTCTTTTTAGGTAGCATGAATCAAAATCAACGACTTGATGCTATGGCTAAATTAAAGCAATTCCACTGTAGAGTTCTGATTTCCACAGACTTGGTGAGTTGTGTTCTATAGCATACATCAGTACTGTATGTATTGAATAGAACATAAATGTACTGATAAAGCATGGGACTTGAGCTCTGTGCGCGATTTACGTTCACTGTGAAACTTAGAAATTGTCCCGTATTCCTCATCTAGTTCAAACATGGTTTCAAATTTATCTGTTGCTTTGTAGAAGCTTATAGATGTTTCAGAGCAGTAGAATTGTTTATTTTGGGTAGAAGCTATGGGAAGGAATAGTTTGTTTCTTTAGTACAGTATGCTCACAATAATAAGGTCCTAAACAACTTTAAATAGAGCAGTGGTTATGTTTGAGGCATTTAGCTCTTTCATGGTTGCTGTATTTTGATCTTTAGTTGATCGATTGAGGTCCTGTCATGAAAAGACTACTGCATGCTGTCGGGTTGAATTTTTTGATGCTAGGGGGGAAAAACATACTTGCTTGTATGTCATACATCAAAGGCATAAGCGAAATGATCCCTAGTTTTCATGGTCCCAATGCAGTATGCCTGTTTTACATGTAATACTGTAGACTGACTGCAAAATTGTAGGTGCTTTATGGTGTATTGTAAAAACTAAAAGTTATTATATGAGCACTTACTCTCAAATATATTGTATTTATTTAAAGATCTGTTCAGCATATTCAGTTATCTATTCCCTTCTCTCCTTCTCATTTTCTTAAGACATCTCGTGGAATTGATGCTGAAAAAGTGAATCTGGTTGTCAACCTGGATGTACCTGTAGACTGGGAAACGTACATGCATCGTATTGGCAGAGCTGGGCGCTTTGGTAAAAGCAGTCGTGTGGATTTCTTGAGCTTGCACTAGCTTCCCTGGCTCCGGTGAGGTAACGACACTTTCTGTTGTGTATCGCAGGAACTTTGGGCTTATCTGTGACATACTGCTGCCGTGGAGAGGAAGAAAACACAATGATGAAAATTGCTCAGAAATGTAATCTTCAGCTTCTTCCGCTACCAGGTATGCTCTGTCCTATGAATGCAACTGTTCTTTTTTGTTGGTGGTTTTCTTTTTATTCAAACCTTCAGACAAGTCTACAGGGAATTGACATGTACCTTCTCTGCTGAAGTTGCATTAATTTTGGTACAGGTTTTTCATACTCCATGCTAATGACTACTTGTGTAACTGGTACAGTTGTGCGAAGCAATAGAAAATGAACTGAGTGCATGCCTATGGATAGGGAGAGGAGCTCTGCATCCAGCTGTTGCTTAAGCAACTACCTAACTACTTGGATTTCCAGAAATCTATTAAGCCTTTCTCAGGCTGTAAGTTACAGTAGGGGAAGAAAGGAATAGTTGAAACAGAAGACTTGCCTACCCTTGATTTGGCAGAAGCTGTTCTGCTAGAAATCTAGCATTTGCCTTCTTGCATAAGTTCTAATTTTTTATTTGGTTAAGTAAGATATGAAAAATAGGTGACAAGTAGTGCAATGCTGTTTGACTTGATGAACTTTTCAGTGCCTTCCATGAAGAAAATGTTCTGGCTATTTGAGCTTTTTCAAGAATTGAAGTGGTCAGTTTGTAGCCCTAACTTAATGTTTCTTAACGTCTTTTCTGCGATTTTTGCAAAGCTTTGGTACTTGTTTGAGTTCTAGAGGGAGGGATGCACTTAATTGAGTGCCTGCTTGTTTCCCTTTTGTGCAGAGCCTATACCCTCTGGAATGATGGATCAATTTGAAGATGGGGAGGTAGAAGTCAAACCTGTTGTACATACAGGTGCTTCAGTGAATTCTGACACTGTGTGTCTTAGACCAGAGGAACCAGTACTGCAGCCTGTCCAAAATACTTTTTCAGAGGTACCTCAGCCTCTTTCTAATCTTCCAGGTGGTAATTCTTCTGTAGAAAGGCCAAAAAAGGCTCTAAAGCAAAAGCAGATAAAAAAGTGCACAAATTCTACAAATACAGAAAAAGGTAGCAGAAAACCCCAAACTTCCAGTTGCCACATAGAACAGAGGAGTCAAGTCAAAACTGTCTCCAGAATGGATGGGCAACATAACAGTCAGTCTCCAGATGAGGAGGCCTTAAAAAAAAATCTTCCCAGAATTCCATGCTTGTCATCTTTCAAAAGACAACAGAACAATCCCTGGAACTTCTCAGAGTTTGTTGAAGACTATGAGTATTTCATTAAAGAAGGGTTGGAGAGAGAGGTTGAAATTTTAAGAAGCTATTCAGGCCCAGGAGAACAGTGTGAGCTCCCCAGAAATGGTGGTGTAGAGTGGAAAGAGGTGGAACAAAATACAGAGATGGTAGTAAATGGTGTGTCTGGTGACAGTGATGGTTCCTACAGTTCCAGGGCTTCCTCCAAGAGTAGGGAAAACAGCTCATGCTTTGAAGCACTTTCAGACACACCGGAGAAGAATGCTGTTCCCATAGTGCATCAGGGTCATGCAGACTTCTGTTCTACACCAGACAAACCTCAGGAGCTATCACAAGTCCCAAAGCAAAATCGAGGGAAAAACAAAGTTCTGAAACAAAACGCTAAACAAAAGAAAAGCCATAACCATCAGTTCCCTAGTTCTTCCATGAGAAAAACTGAAGACAACTGCTCCTGCAGCTCTTGGGATGATGGTGTTCCGTATGAGGCATGGAGTTACAAAAACTACTGGAAATCTTACTATCAAGCATGGCAAAACTACTATGCTGCAGTGGCTCACTACAGGAAAAGTTACGGTCACTTCAACTGGATGAGTGCCTATCACGTCAACTCAGTCTACCTTCAGGAACTGCTGAAAAGTGGTGACTGATGTAATGACACTGCTGTTGCGACAGGCTGGTTGGTACAATGAATGGACATTATCTGTGGCAAAAACTGCTAGTCTGCAAGTACATGGACAAACATAAACGGACGTTGTTAAAGACTGAAGAAGAATCTTGTCTTTTTCATAAGTGAGCTGTGTCTAGGTAAATGTTTTTTACGTGCATTCTGTTGATGGTGTTGCAACAAGTTGTTAATAAAAGGAAATGAAAGACAGCCGGATGTTCAGTTGCAATATTTATAATGCGAAGTAAACAAAGGAAGGTAAAAGGCAGACATGTACATGTGAGAAATCTCAGTAAGGAGAAAATACAAACTGGCCCCAGTTTTACTTGCTTGACTTGTCTTCTGTGTGACTTGTGGCTGAAGATGAATTCACTGTAAGACTGTGTAGTCTGTTTATAGTTGGAGATCATTCCGTTTTCTGTAATTCTGTTTAACACCAGGCACTGATTATATACCAGTGGTAGAGTAAAACCTGCATCTCCGTGCCTGTATTGCTAATTTAAATCCTGTTAATTAACTTTGTATAAATAACACTTCTACAGCTAGGTGTATGGCAAGCTGTGCAGTAGAGGATGGTTTAATTATGTAGAAAATGGCAGCAATCATAATTGGTCTGTCCCTCTGGGTGCAGCAATATCAGACTTGCCACACTTACAGGAAAGCTTTAATTAGAAGTGAAATTAGCTATTAGTACTAAAACTAATTGGTATTTCCTGTTTGGGTTGCACTGCTTTGTATGTAGCTGTCCCGAAGAAGGAGAAGAGGAGAGTATTGGCTGGCTTAGGGTGTCAGCCCTGGGTTGGCTCCGCACTCATCTTGAAACTTCATCCTCTGGCTTTAATATGTTTGGGATCCTAGAGGCAGATTTCGTCAGCTAGTTTCTTTGATTTCTCAAAGTTCAACAGAGCAAATATAGTCTTGTGTTTTGAGCAGAGTAAGGCTGGATTTCCCTTAGTAAAAGCACTGCTTCCTACCTACTGTGAACCGTAGTTTGAAGGAGAGCTGCTGCTTTAATTTGGTGAAATGGATGTCTTCAGGGATGCTTGATTGCTCACCTTCAGCAACTTTCAAATTCATTTTGAGAAATATGGTACGTTTTCACTTTGCTTACATTGTCGCTTGCTGTTTGAGCGTTCTAATGTTCTTGCAAATTTCCCTGTGCAAATTCTGTGGTGGCCCTGGCAGCACTTACGACCTTTCTGTGGAGTGGTTGGCCTAAACTTTATACCGTGCAATTCAGACTCTCTTCACTGTGCAGAAGAACTGTAAGATTGGTTTAGCTCATGAGCGGCATAGAAATTTAGGGAGCCAGGACAGTGTCCTGCGCTGGGTGGGTTTGGGGTTTTCCTGCAGCTGGGGCAATGGTGGCCTCTAGTGGGTGTCAGCCTTTACTGCAAGAGAGAAAGGTGGTCTGTGGGCGCTTCTCGTCAGCTCTAACTCGGTGGGTGTCAGAGGTCGCCGCATAAGTAATTTTAATTTCTGCTTAAAGAATTTTGAAAATTTTAAATCATGCCTCCAAGTGACACTTTTGGATATGGTTAATATGAGCTCCGCTTTACTTGTTTGGTGGTTGAGACAAGCTGACCCTATCTGCAATACAGAATACAAGACTTCGGCCTAAATGGAATTGCCGAGATGAGATTGCGCTTTTAAAGAAAGGCATAAGATGTGCTCTTTAAATATAATAAATATCTTTTTAGGAGAAGTATTTTTCTTCCCGTACTTTTTTTCCTGCCTTACTCCCTTTGTGTCACAGCAAATTCCTCCAGGGAGGGGTCTCTCCTAGATTTTGTCTGCATAGTTTGAAAAGGCCACGATGATACGATTTTGTTTCCAAGATGAATTTTGTTGCAACTCTTAATGTTCAAAAGGAGAATACTGTAAGAGATGCACTTGGATATCTGCATTATTGCTCTCCTGTAACATCTGTCATCTTGCTGTTCTCATTAGTGGTTGCTTAAGTAAGAGTTATTAGTATTGAAATGCAAATCGAGTGGCTTAAGCCAACACCCAAAGTTCTCCAAAAGAACCTCCCAGACTTTTTTTAGAAGAAATCTACAGCATCATCTTGGTATTTGTGGCACATACTCTGTTTAATCCAGATTGGATACATCAGGTACAGCAGTGGCACAAGACTCAATACTGTAAATGATATACAAGTTTCAACATATGCACTACAATTCCAAAAGAAGACAACAGGAAACTTGGTTCTTCTAGAAAGTTGTTCTCAAATGAAGCTACCTGCAGTTGTATACAGTACACTTTGTATCTGTCCTCTGATGTTTGTAAGCAAAGCCCATTTATAGTACGAAAATAGAAAATAATAAGGTCGAGAGCTTCTTATAACATAAAACTTCTAAAGAAAACACCATTGCATTGGAATGCCTTACTGATTTATCAAAAATATACCATCACACGCATTTTGTAAGATGCTTCATTGGTCCGAGGAGCCAGCGGGAGCTCCCAGTCATAGTTGCAACAGAACGGAGAAGAGCATTCAGTGTGGTTGTTAACTTCTCACCCAGACAGCTGTGTGACTTCTGTGACTAGCACTAGTTTAAATCAAAGTGAAAGGAAACACGTGCACACGTATACACACAAAGTAACAGATTATTGACTGAGAACAAAACTCAGGAAGGAATTTTCACAAGCTCTTTGTCACCTGGTCTTTTTGACGGTTCCACCTGAAGTTTTTCTGGCACAGTTTTTGCATTCTGAGTGTAAGTAGCAGTACTCTCGTATGCTTTCTCAAGAGTTCTCTACGGTCTTTTGTAGCTGTTCATGAATTGAGCTTCAGTTGTTGAAAGAGGAGGTATTAAATCCTACACAGCTTGTATAATTGGCAAAGAGAGGTGAAATGACTTCTTCGAGGTCACTTAGTGATTCATCAAGACAATCAGGAGTAGAACATAGGTTCCTGATGCTGAGTCTCCTAGCTCTAACTAGTGTGCACGCTACCTTCTGTCTGCTCTTAAAGTTTTAGAAAGATAAAACCATTATGAAGAATGTTTATGGCATAGTTAAATGTGAAACCTAAAAACTTGAGCTCTGAAATCATATACCTAGTGCAGTTGCTTAAAGTGTTGGAGAAGAAGAAATGACTTTTTTTTTTTTAAATCAGAATATATTTGATTGGTAAATTATGTGGAAAAGGTATATTATTCATCGAACTTTAAAAGCAGAATAAAGTCTTCAGTTGAAAGCTGCTGGTGTTTGCAAGCCATCCATGAATGCTGACTTTGTAACTCTGCCATAGTCCGACATAGAAAAAATATTACAGGATCCAAAGGATGTTGCAACCCATAAACTAAATGTGGTTTTTAATTTACTGAATTTGCTTTATAATACATGTAAGATACAACACGTTTATAACCTCTTTACTTAAAAAAGCAAAATACTTGAAGAATGCTTTCTTTAGCTGGTATTAATCTGATTTTCATGTGCACACCTTAAGCTGTCTAAACTAGAATGACAGATGCTTGTTTGCAGTAGAAATACATTATCAACTTTCAAGTTAAACAAGTAGCATTGACTCAGCTTAGTATTTCTAGCCAACTGTAATAAAGGATGTATTTTGAATTGCCTGTTAACTTTATTCAACACTAAAGCCGTGTGTGTTACTTAGTTTGATTTTTCCTCAGTTCACTTTTAACAATGGTAATTATTTGACAGACAAAAGTGGTCCCTGGGATAAGAATTTGCTGTAGAAAGTTTTATATTTCTCTTACGCTTGAAGGCAGCTAACTTAAAATGTGGAAAGGAGAATAATTTAACATGGTGCGAAGGAGTATAATGGCAGCAAGAGAGGAAAAAATAAGGAAAGAATTATGGCTGAACAGCAGGGGAAAAATCCTTGACGTTGAGAACTATTAGTCTGGAATAAGCTCTCCAGGGAAGCGGTGGGAGTCCTTTCCTTGGAGAACTTTAAATCTAATCTAGAGAAAGCGATGCAATATAGTGCAGTGAAGGATCTTGTGCTAGCAGAGGATGGATTACATTTTTTAATTCCTTAATATTTATGTACTAGGATGTGTTATCTGTGGCCTCTTCTTTATGGGTGCCCTTAAGATTTTAAGGAAAAGGAAAGTAAAAGGTGGATTTTAAAAAGAGTAGATAGAAGTCAAAGCCTAGATGTGAAAGGTATTTCTCATCAGTCTTTGCCAATTGTGTGCGATTCCTTCTATTAGCAGCCCAATGCCAGGTGAGAAGAGAGCAAATCTATTAATAGAATATGCTGAAAATCTGTGAAAATATTTTTCCCTCAGGAAAGACTTTGTAAAGGAAACAAAATGCTCGGAAAATGGTGTTGCTCCTTTGATACTTTTAATATTGCTTTATGAAAGGCTGAAAAAATAATCCCCTTTCACTTGCTTTTTGTACAAACAATCTGTTTACATCTTTTTTTAATGAACTATTCTAAAACTATAAAAAGTTGTAAGGAATTAGGGGAAAGGGGAAAGCTTTTCAGATGAACTGCCCACATGCTATTGACGTTTTGTTGAGCAGTTTTGCTAATCAGGCTGTTTTGTACCACCTGCCTTTCAGAAAGGTGTCAGGACTAGAACCTACCTATGTTTCTGGATGCCTCTCCTCCCGGAGGTAGCCCCCACCTGAGGAAGGCCCCTTCCACGTGCATCAGGAATGACCAGGATTGCAGGGGTACGTGCTGGTTTTTGTATCCGTATGGATGGATGTGTGTGGCCCTGGGGAACGGGAGAGGGATGCTGGTAACACAGGGCGGTACTGGGGGCCGGTCCAAATCCTTCAGTTAAAGCCCAGAAATTTTCAGGAGTACTTGGCCTTATCTCAGCAATGCTTTATAAGTTGCTATTTAAAGATTATAAAGAGCCTTGCAGTTTAGTAAAGCTAATTGCCTCCCTTTATTGTAGGAATAAGTGGCTGTAGTGCAGTTCCCGTGCTTTTCTGTGCAAATGCTTTCCCTTCTGCCCCGTGTTTCATTTGAGGGATGCTCTGTTGTGCCCTGTCAACCACTGATATGATGGTGGGAGATTCTTGTCTTTGCTGTTTGATGATTGCACTGTGCACTCATAAGGAGGATGTAGCTGTGTTGGGCAATCCGGGGAGGTTTTGTACAAGCATATTTTCAAGTGCTTTCGGAAGCATTACTCAGTCTATTTCAAATCAGTGTATAAAGGGAGCTAATGCCTCCATTAAAAATATTTTTAGCCCTGTTCCTCTAGGCTCAGACTTCCTCAATTTTGTCTGTCTTTATCGTCTGAAAGTCTGAGCTGATGTACTGACGGCATGGGGCAGCACCTGCTAAGCTAATGGTAGAAGAAGCAAGTCTCGTATTTTTGAGCAAGGATAACAGTGATTCCTCTTCTGTGGAAGAGAACAAAGGCCATGGCTGTCTTGACAATCTGAGCCCCAGCAGCCAGCCGGAAACCCCAAGGACTGGCTTTCCTTCTTACTTTTTTTTTATTCTTAAAAATGTTAATTTTTTTTTTCAAAAAGCATTTTGATTGATAGCAATTAAATGCACCAATAGTGCTTTAGAGAAGGGCTGCCACGATTGCTATTTACAGATAAAGAAGTGGGTGCAGAGAGATGAAGTGGCTTGTTTACCACTCCACAGTAAATCAGGAATAACAACGGCAGCACCAAGAATCCATGTGGAGTCCCTGACTCTTTGTAATCGTTTACTCCTGCGCATTGGAAGGAACACCGTACCCTGTCCGCACGGTAGCACTTAACCCTCATTCTGTGCCAGGGTAAAGGAGGGTGCAAGGTGGTAAGTGGTGGAGAGCAAGGCCTCTGATCTACAAGGGTGAGGGTGTTCAGATGGGGAGCAGATGATGACAAATAATGAAATTAAAGCAAAGGAAAGATTAAATTAAAACATCAAGAAAAACTCAATAATGGTAAGATTAACTGCAGTATAACCTCCTACAGGAAGCAGCAAAGGCAGAGCGTTTTAATCATTTAAAACAGGACTAAACATAGTTTAGGGTAACATATTATAGCACTGGAATAAATGACTGTAAGCTGGTGCAGCTACTGAAGGCTTAGCCATAGCCCTAATATTCCTAGAATGTAGGTTTCTAAGGAGGGTATTGAGTTAATGCGTCAGCCGTCTGAGTCCACTCTATAGACTAATGGGTTAGGAGCGCTAACAAAGCGGATTGCTAGCTCATACGTTTAAGTTAGCATGTAGGTCTATTTATCTATCTATACATGTATATGTCTGTATTTATTTATATGTGTATGCGTGTATATGTGTATATAAATATTACATCAGGATAGATTATGACAGATGTTAAAAAAAAGTCATCCCTTTGTGGAATCAGCCTCAAACATGCTCTTTTAACTCTAACGTTGGTAAAATCGCTGTTCAGAAACAGGACATTGAAATGTTTCCTTATTTTCTACAAGCTGTTGCAGGCTAGGTGCACTGCCGTTCGTGGCTGGGTATAGGGCCTTGAAGGGGTGTTTGTGCATGACCAAAATAATTAGCCAAGCTGTGTATGACAAGTGAAAAGGTGGGTGATGTTCCTCACTCTGCCCTTCACGGATCACGCTTGTTATGAAAAGGGGACTTGAGAAAGGCAGAATGGAAGAAAAAAGTTACTCTTCTTAGGGGGTAAATCAGTTATGTTTCAGGACCATGTATTTCCTTAAATACATCATTCCGAGAAGGATCTCAGAAAGAGCTGACCACAGCTTAGTCAGAACTCTTAGCTTCCTGGCAGTACCACACAGTGTTACTTCAGTTTTTGGTTGACTAGAATTGGGAAAAGCATGACTTTTCCCAAACTAAGTGTAGAGCTGCAAAAAGAAAATGCTCTCTGTACCACACTTTGTCAAATGTTTTCCAAACTCCAGTACTGTTCCCCCTTCTCAAGTGGATTCATGCTGTAGATCCTGTGCTGGGACTGGAGAACTAAAATTGCTAACCTAGTCTACCCCCAAAATCGGTGCGACCCAGAAGCCATTGATGAGACAACTAGAGCCCTAAGACTGCGAAAAAGCCAAACACCCCTCTGTCCATGCAAGATATTTGGCTCTGGGGTTAGTTATTATCAAGTATAGATCCAGACATTATTTGGCTACTATTTACAATGGGCTGTATCTCCAGTGCTAGCAAAGAAATTTCTATATAGAAAACAAAAATAAAAAAGCATGGGCATACGTTACAAGAAACCTCTGTTAGACTTATGAACGCTTGATGCAGTTGAGTTCAGTGCTTTCTCATTCTTTGCCATTTGTGTGTACAGTATTAAAAAAAGAATCCTACCTTTTTTTTTTTCTTTTTAAAAATACAGAACTGGTAGTCTAGTCACACTCTTACAAGTAAGTGATAACAAAAATAGAAAGCAGATACCCATGTGGGACTAAAACTCTACTAAAGCCTCTTTTTTTTTTTCCACAAATATGTTTTCACAGACAATAATTAGCAGACAAACACACTGTTTGCAATTGCACTGTATTGACTTAAAAGGCGGATACAAAATTGTCTAAATAAAGAATGCCATCCAGGGTGACACAGGCGTGTGTGTGTGTGCGTGTGCACATGTATGTGCTGACACATGCTTGTATTTTCCTACTGTGCGCCCAATCATGGAAACATGCTCTGCTCTTTGTAATGCAGTGTTGCTCTGATGGGGTTCTGCTGCACACCCGCACGCACACACACAGAGGAATGGAAATAGGTTTCTGTGACAGGTGGCTTCTTTGTCTAAATCTTTTCCTATAAAAGAAAAAAAAATGTGAAATTTTGGTTGGTTTAAAGGTTCTGCTCCATGAAGAAAAAAAATTCACAAAATCCATTGTTTTTCACCTTTTCAGTCATTTCCTCGTGAATAAATATTATCCATTAAAAACCTTTAAAAAGGTGCTGCGATACACAGTGTTATATTTCCATTTCTTTATTGACTCTCTTGTTGCCATGATGATTCTTTCCCTCCAGCCTCCGCAGGTGACTTTTGCCCTGTACCATGGCACAATGTGCTCCCCAAGCAGGTTTTTCCCTTAACCAGCCTCTTCCTCCATCTCCTCATCCTTCCTCAGTCCACAGCGTGAACGCCAGTCTGAAGAAAGCTGCCTCGTTAGGTCTCCATTGCTAATTCGGTGACAAAATGTCAGGTTGGTCCATCCAGGCACAATTTGCAGCAAGAAAGGAACATGGAGGTGTGGAGGGAGAGGGGCACTGGTCTTCCAGCCTCCTTCTGTGCATGAGACGTCTTACAAGGCAGAGACCTTGACTATGTTGCTCGTGGTGGTGGTGGAAATGTTCGTGGAGTGGCTGGGGCTGCTGGGCGGAGGCCTACTCTCGCCTTCTGGCGTGAGTGCCGGCGGCGTGGGGATGCTGATGATGGCTGTCGTTATCTGGGCAGTTTTGCAGTTCGGTCTCAGCCCATCATCTGATTTCATGTTGAGACTGGAACGACTAGAAAACAAATTTAGTGTTTGGCTTTTTTTTTTTTTTAAACCAGGCAGTAGAAATGGGAATGGTAGTTGTTCTTAATCAGTATCTTATTCCTCTGAACTAAGGGCACCAAAATATTCAGAAGACTCCATTTAAATGTTCCCCCCGGTTCCTGCAAGGCATCATTTCTTTCTACCCAGATTACACCAAGCTCTTTCATTATCCCCCCCGGTTAGGATACAGCTTTTCACAAGGCAAATAATTCTATGTTTCCATTTCATTCTTGTGTAATTCTAGTTTAATTAAGAGGACATCCAAATATACTGTCCTGTGTACTGTATATTTCAGAGCACAGGTAGTTCTAAGAAAGAGCTGTTGTCTTCCTTGCGTTTCAGAATGCCTCTTTCAAATTCACTGTCCCTTGATCTTTTCTATTTTTTTCATCTCTGCGGTAGTTTCAAGGATCTGGCAGCTGGCAGCATTCTTATTAGATCTGCATCAATTGCATCCTATAATTAATTACAGAGGGAAAATGATAGGTTGATTTCTGTGCATCTGCACAGCTACAGGAGTCTGCTATTACCAGCCCAACATGTTCATTTTAAACACAAGCCTGTCCTTTTAAAACGTAAAGCTCCCAGTTGGAAAGCTATTGCTGTTGTTATCTCAGAGTGACTCACCAAGAGGATGTTTCTCGATCGCTCAAGCATCCCAAGAACACGGCAGAACCCTTCCTGCTCCCCGGTTGCCTCAGTCACAAGCTGAGAGTGGGGCAGTCTTAGGGACTGGGTGGTTCTGCCAGTGGTAACCAGTACACCCAGTTAGTTGCATTCCACATGAAAAACAACTTAAAAGCTTTTTTTCTCTCTCCATTCTTACACAGTTTGGTAAGCAAGTGAAATAACAGACAGTGTTGACATTTAAAATATCACTGGCATCTGATTTAGCACCCACCGAAACAGGCAGAATAGTTGACGTTCCCCTGAATTACGGTTTTAGGTGCTGGTTTAAGCTATTGTCGTCTTGAAACTGCAAGAGCCAGAGACTTGTTTTGTGCTTATTCATTCATAATTCATTCTCTGAAATGCCCTTCTGACTTCACCCTGGCAATAGTGATCACTTGCTGCCCTAGAGGCAGCTTCGTTTCAGTTTCTAGATCCCTCTGATAGGAATAGGGAGAAGAAGAACAGTAAGTTCAAAAACAGCCGGGTGCACAAGAAGCTTAATGGGCCGAGGGAGACTTCGGAAGTAATTTAATATTTGCAAGAAAGATATGGTGAAGAAATGGGTTTTTTTCAGCAAGTTACATATAAAATGAAAGTTTCAAAATTTTCTATCAAGACACTTCTTCACCTGTGTCACTAATGGCTTTTTAGGTGAGAGCTCCTGGACACCATTGTGAAATTCCTCCTCATTTGTTTCCCAGTGATGCTTACAGTTGCGATTTAGACTTTTGGACAATGAAAATCAGTGAAGTGAGTGTCTCTGGTGCACCATGTCATTGCGTACAGCTCTCTGAGAGCTTTTGTGGACAGACACTGATTAGCCAGTTGTCCTTGCCTGCTCCCAGTAAAGGCTTGGAAGTACTGGGCTATCTGGGAGGTGGGCCGTGAAGTGGTCCTGTGCCAGCTTCAGTGAGTGGCTCACAGCTGGGAACTGCTGGCTCCTGCCTGTGTGATTAGCACTTCATTGGCAGGTTTCAGCTGGAATTCATTCTTCTACGTCCAATCTGGTCAGAGAAGAGCTGCACTAGAGTGTAGCTTTGACTGGGTTCTTTCCGGAATGCCTAGGAGCTACTTTCCTTGGGTCAGCATTAGGAGGAGGGAAATTAAGATGCTCCCAGCACTAGTCCCCTCTCCCTGGCTGGAGAAGAGGCCTGCAAGAACGTTCCTTTGGGTAATGCACTTCAGAGACTTGCGTGCAGTATTTAGCAGCAAGAGCCTACTTACTGTACCTTGTTGTAAGTGAGGGCTGCTCGCTGCACTGGATGTGGATGGTGCTGAGCTCCTGCATACTCCGGAGGCGAGTGGCTGGCACACTGGAGTTGGGAAGGTGAGTGGTCTTCTTGTTGCGGCGAGAACAGCAGGAGGTGGTCAGTCCATGGTGACTCGACAAGGAGGGGCTCCGAGAAGAAGGATAGTTTTGCATTGAGCTCTCCATGCAGTTCTGCTCAAACAGTTGCTCATCTATGAACTCGTGGTTCTGGCAGGGAAAAGAATAGCACTGTTACCTTCTGGTGACACTACCAGCTTTGGCCCAACAGCAGTTTGTTTTCAAGGGCACCTTTGGCTGGGTTGGTGGGATGTGTCAGCCCCTTCTCTGTGTAAGACACTCTCTGCCTCTGTGTCTGAAAATACTTGTACTAGGCACATCTTTAAAAGAAATGACTCTGCCCTTCCACTCACTGCAACCAAGAGAAGGTTTTGCTCTGCTGCATCAGGAGGGGAATAAGGGAAGCTGCTACAGTGACAAAGGCGTGATAAGTCTATCGATGCTGTCTTGCTTATGGAGCCTGAGATGGTTAATATGTTTGAACCTCCTTTCATTTTTGTGTCTGTTTTCCAGACTTCAAAATGTGGCTTCAAAACGTCTGCAATGCCACATGGTTCGGAAACCCAAGAGGAGATTTAGGCTCCTTTTTCTTTGCCGCTCGGACAGGATTGCATTGCACTTGGATGACCATCTACACATAGAGCTTGATTGCAGGATGTTGCTTGTATTGGCTATTGGGTGCAAAGCATACCTGCCGTTCGCTGGGCGCTATTAGCTGAGGGGAAGTAAACGTGGCAGGGGAGTGGGGAGCGTAGAGGGGAAGGAAATTCAGAAAGCTGAATCTGTAAAGAGTTTTTGCGCTAAGGAACAAGAAATCATGAAAGAAAGAACTCTTATGTGCGTGTATGAACACCCAAGTAGTTCTAGTAAACATACTTTATCCAGTCCCTGTCAGCATCAGAAAGGATGGGAAACAAAAGCAACCATGGTGAAGGCAGCCATCAGTTTTCATCGGAACAATTAACAACTCTGACAGGAAACAAGAGCACTGGGTAGCCAAAAAGAGCCACGTGCACAAACTCCCAAGGACAAGACCAGGAACAAGAAAGGAAGCAAACACTCTCCAGACACATCACAGAGACCACAGAGAAAACATTGAATTAAAAAGGAAATACCTTGATGGTGGAAGTTCGTACAGATAACAGGGGATCATCCACAAGATAGGACAATCCCTATGAGACAACATGCCAACAAAAGATAAAAACACAATTGATTGTCCATTCCGGCATTCAGAAGTTTAGTCCCAGCATTGCATCTATTGCCTCCACATTCCAGCCGGCTCGCTCAAGTTTGAATGGGCAACCGGACCTTCTCTTCACCAAACCTTGCCTGAATCAGACCCCTTTGTTCCTTCCTTCTCACACTTAAGCTTTTTAACATTACGTTCTCGGATATAGGACAAAACTGGTGACAACTTTATGACTTTGATCTTTTGAGAGCCGAAGGCAAAGGAAAACAAAGTTCCAGCTGCTGATTCACAAGTAACGAATTGGAACTGTATTGCCATTAGGCCATCAATGGATATGGGTTTTGATCATACTCTGTGGAAACACAGCAGAAAGGTTTGGGTTGAAGGATTGGATGCGATGCACTCAGCTTTTGGGGAAAACATTGCACGTGGATGTCCATACTCAATCTGGGAGTTGGAATCAGTCAAAGAACGCTCCTTTTGTTTGAACAAACTCCGTCTGTTGGGTTAATATGACAAAGTAATCTCTGTTATGGCAGCTAGAGGTACTTTATGGTCACTTTGTCATCTGACACCCAGATTTGTGAGCCATTCACAGCCATTCACTTGTAAGGCTGTATGCTAGTGACGACCACAGATAGCATGACAATAAATAATGGACTTTTAGAATCCTTCTGACCTAGTTTAAGGAGAGGTGAATTGCCCATTGAAACAAGTTTGCAACCACGGTACATTCCTCATTCCATTCCTGCAACTTGGTCACAAAATGACTCTTCAGTATTTAAAAGTTATTTTACTACAATTTAAATTTTTGGGAGGAGAACTGTTGCATGGTATTTTAATGCATTATGTGAACTGAAGAATTGCCGCACCAGCTGATTGAACAATTTTGATTGATAATTTCAGACCAGAATCCAAACTTGCTACGTGATTTGATGCAATGTCATGGTAATAACTGGCTGAAAAATGTGGGGGAAAAACACATTAAATATTGTGCAGAATTTCCCTCTAGGTTTTAATAAAAATTCAGAGTATCAGTGTTATTGCCATTCTTTGCTGTAAAAAAAACCCAAAAACAAACCAATGTTTGGAACGTTTTCAACCACTGAGACTCACCCTCTGAGTAGGCTTGGGTGCTGGAGGCAATCCTGCTTAGGTGGGCTAATACATCCGCAAATTAGGATGCGCTTTGGCCATGTCACTCCCGGTACCCTGACCCCCTCGTCAGCCAGGGAGCAGCTCATACAGCTCCCAGGGATGTCCCCCTGCCCCGCGCAGAGGTCAGAATCTCTAGAAGCCTTTACAAAGTCAGGGCCTTACAAGGGCAGACCCTGCAGGGAGGGCTGTCAGCTTTTGTTTGCTTCAGCCGATTTGTTAAAGTTTCCAAATGAAATTTTTCTCGAGAAATATGGGTCACAGTAGTGAAGCTTTTAAGCATAAAGTAATAAACTAAAGAGTCAGATTGTGAAATATCTGCTTGTTATGTAACATCTAAAATTGCTAAAAAGAAAGGCAAGATGAGTCTTATAAAATGGATTCAGTAGTCATTGATACAGGAAGAATCCGTTCACTGTCCCCGGAATGGTGACCTTTATAGCCCATTGTGACAGACCAGCTGTACCCAGCAGGTCCCTGGAATTCACAGTCATCTTCTTCCAGTGTATCGCTGAGGCCTAAGTGGGGTTATTCCAGCATAAGCCAAACTATGGAAGTGAAGGTGATTTATCTAAAAGAAAGCTCTTGCAAGCCAGAAATCAAAAGTATATTTGATGATGGATGCAGATAGAAAAAGGCATGACTATTTCAAGTGTTAACCTCTCTTCAGTCTTTCTAGAATGAATCATGGTATAGATAATGTGTTCCTTTACTGCAGAAGCTTTTATATATACCTGGAAGTAAAACATACGTATCAAATAAATATCTGAAATGGTCTAAGAGACTTGTGCATACAGAGTCACTTAATAATAAAAAATAAAATTCTCCCTCCAGCACCTTGCATGAGGCGAACAGAAAAGTCATTGTTATAGAATCTGCTTGACTGAGATAAATAACCTGCTCTCATAACCAGAACTGAAGTGACAAAAGATACGTGCAGCCTTTAAACCATTACGAGAGTTCCTCTGCTCTGTGCCATATAAAGGGGTAAAGGTTATTGGCACTGGTGGCCAGGTTGTGGCTAGCAGAACTGTCCTTTATTACCAATTAGCACAAGTGACAAGTATATATGATGTGTGACTGACAGTGTGAGACAAATGCAGTTTAGTTCTCTTTCAGAAGGACTTAAAAATTGAAACTTAACGTGCACCTTGTTTTAGGATCTCCCTAACCCCATGCTGAAAAGCTATTTGCGTTCAAGTGAACTCGACTGAGCGACCTGCTGTTGGCTTTGTGCTGGTGAAGATGACTGTGGAGTAGCAGATAATCATGTCTTTATCCCTTTGCACAGCAATTACTTTTTTTTTTCTTTTTTCAATGAAGACCATGAAATAAAATGCATTTATCCCATTGCAGAATATCCTTGGGAGCTTGAATGTCAGCCCCCTCTGGCAGAGTTTCTAGGTGTAACTGAGTGCCAGTTCCGAGCACACTGTGTGTGCGTCTTCCCACGGGCAGCCTGGGCCTGGCACAGAGACCTGGTAAGAGGGAAAAGGATTGTGTTGCTACTTACGGTTGTTTTTTCCAGGCAGTGCAGCAGGTGGTGATGTTGGCTTTCAATTAAGGAGGTGCCTTTAGTCATATGCTGTTCATCCTCGGTGGATCCCTGCATAACCAGAAAAAGGAGGGGGGCGGGAAACAAAACCCAAACCAGGTGTAAAGCCATGAAACCAAAGAGAACTACCAGCATTAGCTTTCACAGGGATAAAGATAACAATTTCAGTGTTGCCAACTCTCAGGTTTTTCTCATGACTCTTACGAGGTTACCTCATTTTTTTCCCTAATGATTTGGCTTGTAGACTCAGGTGAAGAACTCAGCTTTGATTGAAAACCAGTGTGTTTCTAGCCATTTTGTAGCTGTGGAGGAAACCTGGGAAATACTGTCGACATATGATGTCAGGCCTTAGGTACCAGAAAGTAAAGAAAAAAGAACCTGTGCTGGTTTATTTTTCAAAAAACCCCAAACATTAAGACTTTTAAGCTTGGCATGACCTTTGAATGCCAACAGACGTACCCTGAATTCCAGTCTCTGTTAGGAGAGAAAACACAGGCTGTAGTGCGTTCGCTGCGCTGACAGCCTGCCTCTGCGCGACCTTCGGGGCTGCGCAGCGCGGGGCCTGTTGGAACTTGCACGTGTTATTGCCAAAGCCAGCCGAGTCGCGGCTGCACCCGGGTCACAACCTGTGCATCCAGGCTTCGTGTCTGGGGCTTTGTAATGCTGCTTCTAGAGACAGGGCTCCTGGATCTGTCTCCCCTCTTCGTGGACATCACCAGTTGTACCTGCAGTGCATTAGAAGGGGGCTGCTGTTGCTGTGCCTCAGTGAATATTGTTGTTGGTGGGGAGTTTATAGCAGGTCCTGAGGACTGGGGTTGGTGCAAACTGAAGATATGCAGCCCCTCCTGTGGCCAAGCCCTCTTTGAAAGGCAGGGAGAAGGGAGGAACAGAAGGAATTAACCTATTCAAGCATATGGCAAATGAAGAAGCATTGTCCAGCAGTGGCAAAGAGTTTGGGATCCCATGAAATGTGTCAGGAGAAGGAAGGTCCCATCTTCATTAGTTTCTTACAGATTGTGGCTTTCACTCAGTAGGATAGCTTACCGTGATTTATGTTTTAGTAACCCAGTGCCCAGGAGCTCTGCGCCCTGGACAGGAACCCTCTGTGCACCACTCAGCACAAAACCAGAACAAGACAAGCCCGTTCCAAAGACCTCGGAATGCAGATACTTGACTACAGCAACATCGGTACGATTAGGGACCAGCTTTCCCCTATTTCCCCTGTGTACTCAAACTGCTGAAATGTGGCTAACCAATTTGTAAGCTAATTCAGAGAGTAGGGTGTGCTTGGAGTCAAGCAGGCAGCCTGGGCCGTCTGGGAAGGGATTGGGTACAGCTGAGAGTATTTAGGTCAAAAACTATTAAAAGGAGTGGTCCCTCTGAGGGAGGCAAAGGAAGTGTTGGGGGATGAACTGGTTGTGACATGTCTGCTTAAGGACTCTGGGTTGGAAAGACTTATTGTGGCGCTTTTGCTGGTCTGTTCTGGGCTTCTACATCAGGTAGGTGTGCGTGTCGTGATTTGGGGAAGAGGCTGCTCAGGCTGCAGCGTTATTAGTGGTTAGGATAAGCTGCAGGTCTCAGACTGATCGCTGTGCTTTTTGTTAAGCTGAGGGGCTTGATCTGCTTGGAACAGCTGAAGTAGAAATGGATAAGAGGTTGGGAGCTTGAGTTCAGCATGCGCGTAATGTTTAGCTCATGTAGAAAGCTTGGCATCTAGCATTCATCAATGCCGTAGGCTAATTTAGTCAACTTGGGTGCGGGGGGAGAAATCCAGGACTCTGTTTTTTGCATTTCCAGGCTGTATCAGGGAATTAGATGCTTATGTTCCTCAGAATACAGCATGTCACTTATCCTATGATCAGATACACCTCAGAAATGGAAGGAAAAGAAGCAATCGTTGTTGTTTAGAGAGTTTCTGCGCTATTTGAGAGCCGGTATTACTTTTCTCATTTTCTCTGTTCTTGTGGTGGCAGATTTCAGATCTGGGTTGGTAAGGACACTCTCTTACTACTACTACTTAAGCTCCTGATCTTGAAATTCACCGTGATTTTGTGACACATTAATCTGTGTGTGTCTTTGATGACTAGCATTTTCAAAGACAATTACATACGTTAAAATAGCGATTAGGTGTTTGTAGAATGTTTCCCTGTGCTCCATAAGTAAGAGGTGCGTGGTGTCTTCTGTAATGCCCAAACGTGAAAGTCAAAAATTGATGTGTATGGCTTGAATATCTACTTAGACATGAAACAGCAGTGTCTCACTGCTCAAGAGAGAAAATGGGTGGGATGGGAGACATGGCAGAACGTCTTGGCAGAAGTGCCAAGACATTGTCTGTTGCTCTCAAGGGGGTCAAATTCAACTCTGCTTAAAGGATTGCTTGTAAATACACCCGTGTGTCCCAGTGATTCACTGCAAATGCCTGTTCTGGATGCCTTTCCCAGGATGGTTCTGTGATCCTTAAGTGAAGCAATAACTCTCTCTGATAGATGCCACGACATAGCTGAACTGGTACGTTAAAGGAAGCTGCCTTACTGTATACAGAATTAATAGATTCCTGTGGGAATGCATCTTAGGCAGGTTATGGATGTGTTTGTTGCTGTTGTTTTGGAAGATGGAACGTTCCCAGAAGTATTTTTAGAAGCGGCCTAAAAAAAAAAATCATTTCAGTTTTTCTTATTAACAATCCTCCTGGTGAGCTCCTGAGGTCCTGTTTGTACCCTGCTGAGATTACTGACTCTGCTGAAGTCTGTGTTGGAATGTTTCCTGTGGAGGTCCTCGCGAGCCCTAAAGTACACATGATGCTGCATTAAAACAGTGGAAAAAAGAGAGAAAGAGCACATACTGCAGACAGTATCTTTTTACAAGGATTTGCTTGAGAGGAGATCTAAATGGAATCTGAAATAGGTAGAGCTTCCAAACCTCTGGCAGAAGACCTAAGCCAATTGTTAAATTTTGGCAGCACAACTTAGTTTCTGCCTCTACCTCCCATCCTGAGGCTGGGCTTGCCGCTGATGGAGATGCATCCGGGGTGGCAGTGACCAGGAAGCGTAGCATCAGTGGCTATGGCTTGTACCTTATCTTCCTTTCACTTTTTCTTCAGTCAGCTCAGTGTTTTCAGAAACAAAGAGTATGCAGCCACCGAGAACATCATAGCATGCAAATTAAGAATGAGAACTGCAGAAACTGCTGCCCAAGGACGACGAAAGTGTCAACATCACAGAAATGCTTTGTATTTTGATAGTACTGTTGAGGGATGTATACCTATAGATATCGCATCAGTGGTACCTACATTGCTGCAGGCAAGCAAAATCTGTGTCTTCATTAGAAGAAACTGGCTGTAACGAAAGAGCTGGTGGTGGGGAGGAGAGGAGATGGTTTGCTTTTCGAGCTGGGATGCCAGTTTTGCCAGGATTTGATGCCAGCTACCATTCAGTTTGTTCTTGGAAGACATTCACTGAGCTGCTGGTTGCTTGGAGGGAGATTGAAACACACTGTAGTGTCAGTTTTGAAATCCCAAATACTTCCACTTTACCTCTTCTACTTAGTGCTTCAGCACGTAAAATGGGACACTGGTGAACTGAGATGAAGTGATTCGGTGATTGGACTGTCCCTTCCCATGGGAACGGCTGTAATGCTTGTCTGTGGCTAAGCAGATTCTGCTTGTGAAAAGGCACAAGGCCTCGAAACTTACTGTTCCTAGGATATACACCTCCTAGCATTTTAGCTAAAAGGGAATTTCAGCTAGCTGTACAAGGAGATTAACGCTAAGAGGATATGTAGGCTGCTGCCATGGGAAGAAGCTCACCATCCCTTGAGCACTTCTGACATAAAGCCCACTAAAAATCTCTCTAAATGAGAAGAAAATGGTCTAGTACTTTGTCTAGATGGCAAATGCAAAATGCCACAAATCCCCGTTTCTGAAGCGAGAGTCTGTATTCTCGTTAGGAGCAGAACTCCTTCCTGCTGCTGTCTTGGATAAATCCTCTTCGCTTTTTCTTTACTTTGATAGAAGGCTACAGGCTGAAGACATGCTGTTCCCTTGAAAGATGGTGTCAGTGTATTCATTCTGGTGCTAACGAAAGGACGTTTGGCACGTGTTCCGGAATCTCGAACAGTCCTTATTTCCCAGTTTATTAGTTTGACTGCAGAGCCACAGCCAGGAGACGCTCTGGGGCAGTTGTTTTCTTTGGGTAACCCCTCAAGGTGTCAGACCGCAGGGCAATCTCTGGGCACTTGTAAAACAATTGTACATTGATCACGGTGCTGTGTGCTTGCTAATGATGAAAGTGATAACATCTAGTGATGGCCATGTAGTAATTGCGGTTGGAATTACTGCTGGGTAACAAACCAGCCCTGTGGCAATCTGTCTGTGTGAAGTCCATTACAGTTAGCATGAGTCCTGGGCAAGGTATCAAAAGGGGATGTGTACCTGACCCATGAAGCAGTTTGATACTAATTTGACCGACAGATATGCACAGTATGGAGGTAATATTTTGGCCCCTAATATAGCAACTACAGAAGTCATATTCCTTCCTATTTTTACAGCTTAAAAAATTTGGCTGGCTAGACTATGCTGTCATTCAATTTTGTACTCTCAAGAATAGTTTGTTCTCCTGCCGTAAAACGACAGGACATAAAATCTTGCCTTGTGGAATTAAAACTGTCATGTATGCCTTTACAACAAAGGATGCTCTGCGGTTTGGTAATTAATTAATGCCACTACCTGTGGGTGGAGAGACATGTCTTGGCTCTTGATTCAGGTATGAGGCTAGTCCTTGGGTAGTCAAAGATCATTTCCTGGTGGCCGTGCGGATGCCAGGCACAGCTTTGGCAAGCCCTTGTTTTAGTAAATTATGCTCCCATATGTCACAGGTGGATGGTAATTTTTACTTCTCTGTACCCTTTGCCTTTGATTATTTCAACAGGAGGTTCCTTATGGTGGGGATATTTTCTTGCAGAGTAGTATTACAAATGGAAACAATATTCAGTGCTTTTCAGATTAGGATTTGTGGACCTTAGTGGGCTATGTGGGAGTCACGTTAGCATTTAGAGCTATAAGCCCACCAGAAAGCAAGTTGTACCCAGAAAAGCTTGGGAATACCTGCTCTAGGTGCTACTATATATCAAAATTTAATTATTAATGGGTAAAAGAAATCCTCTAGAACCCTTTTAGAAATGTTTTTGTTTTCCTTCCTGTGTCTACAGTAGCTTTGTAGCCAACAAAATCACCCTTCTTCCACTCGTTTTTAGGCAAATGCCAGGAAATAAACCCATTCAGCCAAATATTTCTCTCAACCTCTTGCTTTTTGGACTTAAGCACTGGTGCGTCAGCTGCTCTTCCGTACGTGGTCTTGGCAGGGAGTTTTAGTTGACAAGAGAAGTGAGGAGATTCTTGTTGGGATGACAGGCTGGAAGATCAAGTGCAAACTGAGTGTCCCTGCTAAGCTCTTCTGGCATTTTTAAAGACTAGAAATCTAAAGCTCAAAAGGAAGGTTTAAATTTGTATTCAAATTTTTGCATGTTCCCGGGTAATGAAATATCAGAATCTCAGCTGAGCTGGCATCCCTGTCCCGAGCCTTTCCTTTGTGGGGATAAGGCTCTGGACTAGGTGCGACCAGTCCTCTTGGTCTCTCATATTCTTTATAAAGAAACTGTTCTTGAACTGCTCAACAGCAACATATGGTTCAGGAAACAGATTTTCTGAGTGTTGCTGCCATTCGCAGAGCAGGAGACAACATTAGATGTGTAGTCAGAAAGATCAAACTTGTTTTGGAGGGGAGAACAGAAACTGATCTGGGCATCCCACCTTCCGAATCTGTGCTTCATGTGGAGTGCTTTTGTACAGCCAGTTTAAAAACTACTGCAGTTGTAAAGGGGCAGATTCCTCTATCTCGGTCTGCACTGAGTAGCATCCTACGTGCAAAATAAGGTGCTGCGCAATTTCCCTCTGTGTGCCGTTCCCACTGAACTTGGGTAGGAGTGGGCTCGGGCCCTCGTGAGCAGCTTTCACCATGAGCAGAGAAGGTTTTTGGCTTTGATTTTACAAAAGCAAGGATGCGTGCCAGGGAAAATAGCAGACATTTGAAGGATTATGCCCCAAGTAAGGATGCACGAAGAAGTGCTAGGCCGCTCGGGTGGCACAATTAAGGATTCTTCATCTCGCTCTTTGCTCCCCATGTGCATGAAAGGCTGATTTATTTGAAATGAAACCCATGAAATGTGCTAATACCTGCTCTGGTGTTGATCAGGCTTAATGTAATAACCTCCTCTCATTTTCACTGATTCTGCTGAGCAATCTGACGCACTTAAAACTTTTCTTCTCATGAATAGCTAGTATTAGCCTCCAGAGGCCTTTCTGTTAAAAATAAACCCACCACCAAACTGCCTGAAACAGGAGCCAGGGAATATTTTCTCGTCCTGTTGGGCATGATTAGATAGAATCATAGAACTGCTTAGGTTGGAAAAGACCTTTAAGGTCATCGAGACCAACTGTTAACCCAGCGCTGCCAAGTCACCACTAAACCATGTCCCTCAGCACCACGTCGACATGTTTTTTAAATACCTCCTGGTAGTCTATGTTAGAGGGAGACTCTTGAAAATAAGTAACTGCATGTTGAAAGCGGGTGGATGTTTATAGTATAGGCAGACCCTGGTGGTATACATCAGTACAGCTCCAACAGCTCCATCACCCGGAGAGCTTTAAGGGAACTGTGAACCTGGTCATTGCTGGAAGCCCAGATCCTTTCACTGCTCAAGGAGGAGCCTGAGGAAGCTTTTTCCTCCTATCCAGTCTTGCAGCTGGATTCCAGCTGTCCCTCCCCATGGTACATACAGTACACGAGAGGGCAATTATAGTATAATGCCATTCCGGGGGTGAGGCTGCCATGCTGGATAATGAGCAATTAGGTGGCAATGGGGAGAGAAAGGGAGGGAGCCCAGGGAGAGGAGCGAGAATAGGGAGCTTCTCAAACCCTGTGGAAGGGGATATTGTCTCTGTGCTCACCGTCAGCTCGAGGGCTTCGTTCAGGAGGCCGTTGCGCTTGCTGTGAAGGTAAGCGTTGGAGCTGCCTGTTTTGGCCACTCGAATCCTTGCAAGCCGGGCTTTCTGTGAAGGCAAACAAGCTGAAGTTAGAGCATGGCACGCTGAGGGATCGGTCCTGTGCTGGCAATACCGGGAGGAAGGGAATTTCAGGTTCTTGCTCTACCTGAAAAAGCCTGGGGGTGAAATACAAGGGATGCGCAGGCAGGACAAGGTGCTGCTGGGGACAGCTGGCACAGGTCTGTCCCCAGGAGTAGATGAGTACGTATGTCTGAAGCACATCATCTGCCACAGAGTGTTAACAGCCTTTCCAGAGATCAGAAATGGGGTATTGCAGGTTTGTTTATCCTTTCAAAAGTTAATGGTAATTTTTTTGTGGTGAGGTGCACAGCAAGTAGAGACACTTGTCTTGGACGTACTCCTGGCATAGGATGAGTGTACGTGACCCAGCAGCGTGCACGTGCTGCACACACACGCTGCTTTCGTGGCTCACCTTCTCTCTAACGTGCTTGGTTGTTTAATCCTCTCTCTCTTTCAGCTCTGACATCTGTGTTGTCACTTGCTCTGCTTGTACTGCAGCTCGCACACTGACACCTGACCCTCGGGGACAGCAGGCTGGCCTCTGCAGTGGCAGTGCTAGGTCATTAACGTCCGTATCTGATAATACAAGACTGAGCAAAAATATGCATCTCTTGACAAACTGACAGAAGTCACTCTACAACAACACAGACACTCAACTCTTCTCACTTCTATTTATCCCGGACCTTCTTGACCTCCAGGGGGACCAGGTAGATGATAAAAAGTCGTCCAGAATAAAGTGAACAAGAAAAACTCATCAGGCGCTCTTCCTTTTTGATCCCACTGGTTTTAGCATCTCAGTTTTTCCTTTCAATTGTTGCCTGTTTCTCTGTCAAGCGCTGATTTGCCTTTTTCTTTTCTACTGTTAATTTATGACTCAAACACCATTAAAAGTAAATACGTGCAATAGCTGTGGCTATTAAAAAATAATTACATTGTGCTGTAGTTTAAAATGCTGCATAATCTTTTAAATAACATGGAACTCGTGATTTTCCTTTCTAATTAGAGGTGCTAATGGGTATACGCTGTAGGAAGAGTAAAGCCAAGAGGCAAATATCTGCAGTGGGTCCAGAGAGTGTAATAATTCCAGGAGCTCTATTAATGTACATGCGTGAGTGACTCTGGCCCTCCATATTTGAAGGATTTGTTTAACCTTAGGAGCCTCTGCTTAAGCAGACAATTTCTCAGGGAAAGACACGTACAGGATAGTAGTTTGCAGCTTTAATTGGGTGACACAGACTATGACCAGTCTGAAAAATAGGTCTTCTTTTGACGCCCCAAAATGGGGACATCCAAAATTGACTTTCTTTTCTATACTTCACCTAGATTTCAGTGTCCCATTTTAACATTAACACTCCAGGTCAGTATATGAGAGCGAAATCTCTGATGGAAGCTACTCTGTACTGGGGCCAGGGTATCTGACGACTTGCTGGTCGCCCTGTGAAAGGGACGCCAGTTGTGTTTGCAGGATGTAGACTGAAGGTGCTGCAGGAAAATGAAACGGGATCTTCAGTTTGTCTGAAGGCTTTCCCAAACTGCTGTGTTGCTCTGGGCCCTGAATGAGACTCTCCTGAGACTGTCATCCGGAACAAAACCCGCAGAGACCACTACTATCGAATATGATTTAGGGGGAGAGAGCAGGGGATAAGGGATGGAAGGATATTCCATCTCCCAGTTACGTGGCATTGTCTCTCTGTTCCTGTTAATTACATTTACATTAAATTATTTCTTCTATTTGCAAGTATATGCCTTTAAGTCTCTGTTCTTTACTTTTTGCAACAATCTTATCTCTTCTGTAATCAGGACTGGATATTGGATCATGGGATGGTCCTTACAGGGAGGCTCCCACTTCTTTTGGTGCTTGACAAAATAGCGGCTCCTTTGCTGAAGGAATTACCAGAGTCCCCCAGCTTACTCACCTCACCTATAGCGGAAAGGTTGCATCCTCATCTTCAGTTCAGTCAGTTGTTAAAGTGGATTTGGTCTTAGGCTCTTGTAATGAACATTACTCCCTCTGCCTCCAGGGTAGCAGGGGATCAAATATTAATAGCTGTACTCCACGTGGACTGAAGATGGTTCATTTCTGAGGCCTGTTCTCTTTTCTTCTTTGAAACAGGGCCACTAGCTATCTAAATAATTAAGCCCTATAGCTTTTGTAGTTTAGAACAGACATCGTTATTTTAAAAAATGTCAGTGGGGCAGGACAGAAGTTAATCCTATTTTCCTTACACAAAAGATCGTCTGGGATAGTCACATCGCCTAACTTCGTGCCCCCATCATGATTAAATTTGGTTGATATCTTGATTAACTCAGCTAGAGAAGTTAATTAAAATTGGTGCCTAAAATTGGTTTGGCCCTCCAGACAGTTTCCTGCATTGGACTAGAAACACCTCTAACGCCATAGTTCATGGTTTTTATGTGGAAGTCTGGGTGTAATGTGCATTAGTTGGAAAGCATAGCTATCACGTGAGACAAGCTTTCCGTGACATGTAGGTACGTGCCATATGTTTACGCGGGATGCAGCATTTCGATCGTGCCCAACAGTAACAAAGGGCTGGAGTGCAGCAGAGCGCTCTGCCCGCACCGCAGCGGTGGGGGGGACACTGGCTTATGTGACTGAACAAAGTGCATTGAGGACTTGAAGGGCACCTGGCAGCAGTGCAGGACTCGAGTTAGAGCGTGGAAGCAGATAAAACCTGGCTGTTCCGGAGGAGTTTTGTGCTATCTGTTAGAATGCATCAGCCTGGACTTGGCCAGCTGGCGGAGGTGCTTCGGCAGGTGAGGAGTAAATTACAGAGGCAAAAGCCTTGCACTTCAGGCACCCCACGCAAGCTTTGAAGCTGCAGTATTTTGCAGGGAACCGTACTACGTACTGTCACATATTTTGCTGTCGGAAACCTAAAGAATTATGCTGATGGGGTCTTCCAAATTCAGCCAGTTTTTAACATGTATGGGTATGCTTTTGTCATCCCTGCCCTGCAGAGCTCAGGGCTTCTGGTCTGTAGGACAGAAGACGGACGTGTGGAGGACCATGTTTTTCTGGGCATCTGCTGCAAATGCCTTTTGAGGGGTGTGGCGGGTAGCTGTCTTCTGCATCTCATCCCACAAACGTGACAGACTAAAGGTCATCAGGGCCAGGCCTGAGATCACTGTTACTGAATATAACCCCTGTGCAGAGAGTCTAAAAAAGGAAAAGAAAACGGCACACTGTGTCTGCATGTAGAGTGGTAAGAGGAGTTGCTAGGAAACCACAGGATCTCAAAATGCATATGACCTAATCTGGAAGATAATTTATATGATGAAAATAATAATACTAATGACAGCCACTTACAGGTTAGAATGATTAATTTGGTTATCTTGGAGCCCACGTGTTCCTGAGAGTAAGATGGAAGGCAGGTCTCAATAACTTCTGGTTCCTTACTGCTTTTTAAGGAACTGGAATAAGCAGGAAGGCCAGCGAAGCCCTGTACGTGTGGAGTGCTGAGGTATGGTGGTGAGGATGATGTAAGTGGCTGTCAGCATCCTGGGTATCTACATTTCCCAGGGGGACTGAAAACGAAGAAAGAATAGCTTGTCTTCATATTTTAGCTGCTTTGGAGAACTGCAAGGAGCAGGAGTTGCTGGCTAGGAAAAATGCTTACCAGATGGCAGGCCCAGGAAACAGCTAATTATTATTTATTGATGATTTTCGTCTAGTTCTTATGGAGATAATGTTCACTCTTGATTTATGTGGTATAATAAACTATTAAGTTACAACCTATGACGTAACTTCATATTTGCCAGACATCTTAAGCTTTCCAGATCTTCTGCACTTGAGCAAGGAGATGGCTGGCGTACACGTATGTCAGGTACTACATGTACGGGTCCCGTGTCCGCTCCTGCCCACTCTTAGACCGGAGCTGTTATTAGCAGCATCCTTCAGAGAATGGTTGAGGCTGGAAGGGACTCCAGAGGTCTTCTGGTCCAACCCCCCAGCTCGAGCAGGGCAGCCTAGCCTAGGACTACGTCCAGGTGGCTTTTGAATACCTCCAATGATGGGAACCCCACAACCTCCCTGGGCAACCTGTGCTGGTGCTCAGTTGTCCTCACACTGAAAAAGTGTTCCCTGGTGTTCAGGGACGTGGAGCCTCCTGTGTTTCAGTCTCTGCCCGTCGCCTCTGGTCCTGTCACTGGGCGCCACTGAAAAGAGCCTGTCTCCATCCCCTTTGCACCCTCCGTCCACTGATATTTATGTACACTATTAAGATGCCTCTGAGCCCTCTCTTTTGGCTAAACAGTCCATGCTTTCTCAGCCTCTCCTCGTAGGAGAGATACTCCAATCCATATCCTATCTAACTTCATCTGCTGAAACCACACAAAGCACTCCTGGCGGAAAATGCAGCTACACGAGATAATTAACAGTGCTTCCCATTTTTTTCCCTAAACAATTAGTAGTTTGAATGTGAGTAGATCTATTGCCGACTGCTGTGGTGAGTCCAATGGTGCGGCAGGTGTACACCACTGGTCTTTTAAGGCTGAAATTAAGCTCTTCTCAGAAGTAATCAACAGAATATTTTGATCCAATTTTTACTTCCAAGGTGAAATATCACAGCCATTCAGTAAGTGCTTGATTTTCTTGTGTTTTTTTTGTATCTGTTGCTAATTTGGGTCTGGACTTAAATTCTAGATGGAAAGAACATGGTTGACTTTAGGCTATGGAAAAGATAACAAGCAGATTGTACATTTAAACAGGATTTTCTGCAGACTTAACAGGGCTTAGAGTATGGGATGACAAAAAAGTATTTTCTTGTAGTTATGTTCTCACCTTCCTAACATGATCTCGCCTGTGGTACCTTTGGCTAATTTTAGCATAAAATTCAGAAAGAAATCAGGAAGGCTTCAATTCGTACTGCTGAGTGGGAACTCGGTGCACATATGTAACTTGGAAAGGGAATGGATGTAACCTTCATCTGGTGGAAAACAGCTTCGCTCCCCGGCCTATTGTGGTAGTTTTTCCTTGCCAAGCAGAAAATGGAAAATTCTTCGTCTTTAAAAAGCATTCAAAAATAGTAGTGGACAAGAAATTAAATGAATCTACTGTCTGTGGAGTGCTTTCCTCAATATAATCAGGCAACGCTGATCATCTGTCCTACTTATGGCTCTGGGAAGCTGATGTGCCATCTTTAACAAAGCCTGGAAACAGGCTGGACTGCCAAATTAGGACTCGGGGTTATTACATGCGTTTGAATGCTGAGTGAAATAATGGCTGTTTAAAAAGCAAATGGCCCATATAATAAGTACTAGTTGTTATTCTGCTAGCCACGGTTCCATCTGGCTATTGTAATAGGCAGGCAGCGGAGTTACAGCAGTGTTAGAGTTAGTTTCTGCAGATCATCTTTCTGTCGTTTTTAACCTTTTTTTCCTAAGAAGCAAAGTCTGCGCATCCGGACTTTCCTTCCTCTCAAATCTTTACATTAAAGAGCTTTTGAGCCAAGTTTAAATATTCTGTCATTTTTGCTTTGGGGGAGATGTTGTAGAGCTGCATATGGAAATTAGATAGTGTAGAACTCATTATATTCCTATATAATTTGATAGAACCACTTACAGACAGACCTTGATCTTATTTTGGGCCTCTTCATTACTTTCCAGAGATGAAAGATTCCCCTCCCCTCCTCTGTGCCTCTCCTTTTAATCCTACCTTACCCTTGGCACCATTAAAGCAACAGAACATCATTTCAAATGCACTATATCGTTTAATCTTTTCCAACACTGAAGAACATGATGTTCGATCTATTTATAGAACAATGCACAGAATATGGAGTTTAATGGATCTCGGCTTCTCCACTAGTCACAGATATCCTGGCTGATTAAACACAGAACTTTGAAAAAAAAGTGTTGTAATATGCAAAACTTGTGGAGAGAAATGCAGGGCGGTCAGGAAGCCCCTGGGGCACTGGGACTGGTCCTCTCCTATTGCAAACTTCCCTTTGTACGTTTTCCTCTTGAACTTAAGCTCTGGCTTAAACTTAGTGAAGCTCTTGCTCCTACTGGGCATTTATTTTAGAACTCCATTCTTCCATTTGGAAGATTTCTCCTGATTTCCAAACTGCATGTATTTGTTGCCAGTTTTACTCAGTTGCCATTGTATTGATGTCTTCTTTTTACATAGACAGTTCCCTTTCTGGTGTTTGCGGTGTTCTACAGGGAAGAACAGAATCAACTTCACTTTTTATAGAGTCTGACAACTCTCACGTTATTCCTTTGCTTAACATTTAAGTAGTAAGCCTTTTTGGAGGCCATTTGGTATTTTTATCCTCTGTAGATGCCCTGCTTATTTCTAGTACCTTTTTGTAGTTATCCGTCTATCCATCCACCCAGTAAGGGTTACAGTCAGACCTTGATCTCTGTAAGAACTGACCCTGCGGACAGTTTTTGCTTGATTGCAGTATGTTATACACAGTTACTGCATCTTGGCTGAAATTCAAAGCTTCCTCTCTCCTGAGGTTCCCACGCTGCTGGTCCAGCTGCCTGACAGCGCTGGCTCTCGGCGCCTCTTCAATTTGCCTCTCGAACTAATAATAAAAGAAATTCCTACATACGCTTTTTTGTATTCTTCATGCTGTAACAGTTTTTAGAGTTTGTGTCAAAACTGCTGCAGGGATGTGTGGTCAAAGAGGTGCCACACGAATTGTAGTGGGAACCTGGTATAGTTTGTCAGAGTTAGAAGTGTTACAGGGTGTAAATTAGGGTGTCGGAATTTGTCCAGAAACGTCTTACTTAATAAACATCATCTCAAGAAAAGAGCCTGATGTTTTTTCTGCATCATTAATAGAGAGGTTGTTGTTCTCTATTATTATAAAATAGGGTTCTGTGTCTTACTGAATGCAAAGTGTGATGAGCATCTGTCTGCCTGTGATTTATCTGTCTGTCTGTGTTTCCAGATCTCACTTTTATAACATCTTTCACACAGCTCACACCCCTAATTAATAGCTATAAAGTATTCAGGGGATGGAGAAATTAACAGAATTTGATCTAGTGTCACATGCTAACTTACTAGACCTGATAGATGAACGCTAATTAATGGTGTGGAGGCCTGTGGTTAGCTACAGAAAATGAAAGGTAATTGCTTCACATTGTGCTGCTCGCACCTTCCCCAGAAGATGGTGAAAACATGGGAGGGAATGGGGAGGACGGCCACAAAACTTTTGTATGGAACTCAAGGAGGAAAAAAAAAAGGCAAGTTTGTAAAACTCATGCCTTTTGTTCTTCCTTGTGGAATGGAGCCCAAGGAGAAGAGGTGATGGGGGGCTGTTTCCCTGCCTCGTGGCCTGCTTGCTGGCTGTTGGAGCGTGTTGTCTCCGAGGGGCAGGGACCAAGAAGGACTGGGGTTAAGCGTGAGCCTGGGATGCTGCTGCTCCAGGCAGGGCCGGGAGCTGTGCTTCATCCCACCTCTCTGTGCTACGAGCTTTCAGCATTAATTGAGAGAAGTGTTGCTTGCTGGCAAATGAAAATTGCTCAGAAGTGGTCAGATGCCAATAGAGTTGCTGTGTGTTGCAATTAGCTGTCTTACCCAAGCTTCTCCTAGTTGTTCCCCTTGCTCCTGGGGTCTCTGGGGATGAATCTCTTGCATTAGGCTTCTGGGGAAAAAGCCTGCCACAAGCACATCCCCTGGTCCTGTTTGATAAGTGAAGACTCTTAGCAGAATGTGTGTCGTGGCTCACGTCCTCACGCTGGCGGCCTCGCCGGGCTGGCTGTGTGCCACGCCGTGGCAGATGCGGAGGAGCAGCCAGCCCGGCGTGCTGTCCTGGGGCTGGAGCATCCCGCGCTGTCCCCAGTAACCTGCCCAGTCGTCATGGCTACGCACTGCTCCGGCATCCCAGCATCGCTGTGTGTCCTACTAGAATGGCTCCTAATTGTCCTGACTCTATCGCTAACGAAGCTGATGCTTTATGCGTGCACAGAAATGCACTGGCGCCTGGGTACCGGAGTGCGTGGACGACGTGTAGAATTGCTCTTTATTATTGTATTTGTTCGGAGCTAATGCTGAGTTGGGTCTAAATGGCCGTTCTGCCATGGGGAACAGGTGGCTGGAATTACCGTCTGTGTGGTAAACAGAAGAGTTCTGCTGTACTGTGACAAAGAGGGGAAATGAGGAATGATTTCCTATGGAGCAATTTGTCTGGTGGATTGAACTGCTTTTTCTTCCTGCATGGTACTTGCAGGCAGGCTGTGATTTCCCCATATAGATATTTTGTTAGAAAACTATCTGTAAGCTTTATGCACGCTCTTGATTTCCTTGCCTGCTCATGAACCATTCTCTGCCAGCACTTACTGTTGCTCTGCTTGTTCCCCGTGACTGGTCAGGGAAGCACACGCTGTCATTTCTGCTGCCTTGGCCGGTGAGTCAGCAAGAATTGCTCGTGCAAAAGCTCAGATAGGTAAATTTAAAATCCTGGGTATGAATATTATTACCATACGATGGTTTCACTTTATAACCTTGTACATGTACGTGAACTAACTCTGCAAGAATCCAGTGAGCCAGGAAAAGAAGTGGATTTATCCCAGTTTTATGTGTGGAAAAAACCACAGAGAGGAACGCACAGAAGGGTGATGCTGCTGCAGCATCGAAGTTTGTCAAAACAGTGAATGGCTGTAGTGGGGACGCAAAAAAGGACGGCAGGCTCCTGCTCATGCCCAGAGAGGGCCTGCCTTGTGCTAGTTTATTGCCTGACATGATGCTGAAGTTATCAGCAGTTACTGTTTGATGGGATTTTTCATGACCTTCAAACAACAAAGGCTTGTTTTGAGTCAGACTTTGCAGACCAGTGCTGCTGGGTGGAGTGGGAGGAGTGGAGTAATGAGATTCTGGGACTCCTCAAGTTGGGCTTGTGTAGGACATCTGGCGGTGTGTCAGCAGGGAAATTCTGCAGTGGCCCTTGAGAGAGGTGCTGGGAGACTGCAGAGCGTTCCCATCCATCTGACATCAGTGGTTAGAGGGCTTGGGGACCTCTAGTGCCATCCCAGCACCACGTGTGTCGGCAACAAATGTTGTTCTTATCACTGTCATGGTACAAATTAGTAACTGCAATAAGCTTTACTACCATTTACACCCACTTTTAGTTATCTTTTTCCTGACCCAGCGGATATATCCATATCCGTTAATCTAGACATAACCGTATATTGCAGTTGGCGCAGGAGTGTTTGAGCTGTATTCGGTACGTGGGCTGGGAACGTCATGGGAGCTAAACTGCACTCAGTCCACCCGATTCGGCATTACTTGGGCAGAGCGGTAAAATAACTAGTCAGGACAGGCTACAGCAAAGAATCTGATCACGAGAACCCAGTTCCAAGGCAGGACAGGGCTGCCTATCACTTTTTGGCTGAACATTTTGCATGCAGGTCTCCTTGACAAGGCAATTTCAGCTTGCGTTTATTTAGACATCTGGGATGAAGCGGGCAACATCAGCCATTACAAATCCTACCAACTGTGCTACATAATGGAGCCATCTGGACAGAGGCTGCCACACGCAACCCGGGCTTCCGACAGGTGGGGAAGGGGGACTTGCTCTTGTGGCGATGGCCAAGGAGGGACCCCGAGGATGGATTAGTCAGGTTCTTACGGACTGCAGGCTGTTATCTGGTTATGACTGAGACGTGACGTGAAAGGGCCTCAAGGCACAAAACAAATGTGGAGTGGCTCCTGGGTACGTGTGGAAGTTATTTCGTCTGGGCATTGGGCCACTATTGACAACAGGCTTAATATTTAGATGTGTGGGCTTGCTTTGGAGGCTGAACCTGTAAGCTCTAGCTCACTGATTTCAATCCCTGCTTCCAGAGGAGACATCTAGTTGTCTTATGTGATTTGGGACCCAGGGAATTATAACTAGCTGAACTGATGAAAAATACCATTTTGCTTTCCTGGACGATAGGAAAGAAAAGAGCAAGGATTCCTGGTTGGTTTATTTGTTTGGGTTTTTTCCCCCTGAACTCTCTGAGGGGACATGACAAACACCAAACAGGAGACAAAGAACAGAAAGAGGTGCCTACCCCAGTAAAAATGAAATATCTTGTTTAAAAAATCTCTTTTTTTTTTTTCCCCCCCTGTCAAAAACTTAAATATCAACAACAACAAAAACATATTCCACATAGATTCATTGTGGTTGAAAAAAACATGTTTTCTAAATGTCAGCCAGCTCCAGTTTTAACCTTATTGTTTCTCTCTCTCCTTAAGTTCCCAACCCCATCCCCTGCTGGGAACTGAGTCATGTTCTGTCGCTGAGCTTGCCTTAGACAGCTCACAGCTTTGCTCCAGTCGCTTTTTCTGGCCGTTCTGTTCCACGCACTGAAGTTCACTAACCCACCTCCAAAATTTAGGGTGTCAGCTGAAAAACAGAACATTTCAAAGCTGACTCCCCTGCTCTGTAGCAAATCAATTATTATAATGGCCTCATTATTGACAGGTGTGTGGGCTGCCTTTCTCAGGGGTACGATGATGACATAAATCTAGTATTAAGCATTCTTTTCATCACCATCTTCCCTCTTCACCCGCTCTGCTGACTGCAGCCCTGTTTTCCCTGACTCTGGGAGTGACGGCTGGGTCTGGAACAGGCTGTTTCTAACATGCCTCTTGTGGAACAATCAGGAAGACGTTTGTGTCCTTACTCTTCCTTCCTTTTGGCTTAAGCCCCTTTTAAGCATCTCCATAGTTACCTCTTCATCAGCCCGCGGAGTCATAGCTGCCTGTGTGCAACCATCTCTCGAGTAGCTCTCGCTGTCTGGAATAACCTTCCTCCATCTACTCCCTCTCATCGACTTCCATCTGAAAAGATACGGCTTCTCCCTTGTCCCTTCCTTCCTTCTGCTGATGCTGCCTCGGTGATTGAAAGCTTTAATTCATCCACCAGCCAACGTGTCCACTTCTCTGCTTCACCTCACTCATACCACCTACTCTTTGATCGCCTGCATTACAGTTTTCAGTTCTATGTTATAGTGTTATGTGAGTGGCTCTGCAAAATGTTGTGGGTTTTTTTTGTCCTGGGTAGTCCTTTCCTTGCCTAAATTCTGGGTGTTTGGTTCTTTCCTGGAAACTTATAGCCTAGAGGATTAAATGAGAAATGTATTTCAAGGCTTTTGCAGTACACTGCTTGCTCTCATAGAGTCAAAGGCCACCAGATAATAAATGAAATGAATTGAACAGACTAAGAAGCTGTAGTCCTCAAAAGCATATTTACTGCAGCCCTGAAACCAAGCACTGTGGTTACTGAAGTTCTGTATTTGTGGATGACAGTTTCAGTTTAGCCCCTGTGAAATGCACCACTAAAACCATGCTAATCCCTCGGAGATCATCAGCCATTTCAGTATCTTGTCTCATTTAGCAAATCTAACCATTAAAAGATAAAAGCACTTTAAACAGGGTTTCTTTTCACAGCATCTGAGCACTTACGGTTCTCCCTCTGTTGCGCAAAGGTGAGGAGGCGTACCTCATTGTGGAAGAGGCCCCTTTCTGAACAGTTGTTTTCTCCCAAACTGAGAAGATCTACAACAACTCAGGTGGCTAAATGATAGCCCAAAGAGGGCTGGGCCAGAGACCAGTTTGCTTTAGGCTGTTGCTGCTATTTCCAAACATTTCTGCTGCCACTCTCCTTCCGTGTGCCTTCTGAGGCTGTCCAAAACTGCTTTCAATACGTCTTTGAGGACTTCAGCATCTTCATCTGCGTGGATGTTCAGGTGTGCGGAGAGCTGGGGCTGACAACTGCATAGGCTTAACCTGTAATGCTGCTTTGCGCTCGTTACAGTATATTTTTCTGTCTTACCATTTTTTCTTACTGAAAAGCCATTAGTGCACATCGCTATTTGTCAGTCACTGGCCCACCTAAGGAAACTCGCATTTCTGAGAGCTCCTCTGCGGCTTATTGCCAGCCCCTGTTTCCCAGGGGAATGGGACACTGGAGCTGATGGGGTCGTACTGCCGTAATTAGTTGGACTGTACTGGAGCAGTCTGGGGAGGTATCAAAGGCATCTCTAGCTGTCCTTTCTGAAGCATCATTCCAGGAACAAAAATAACAACAGACTGAACTAACTTTGCTGCACTTAGCACAATCTTTCCAGCTGAGGGACCCGAGTTAGTTATTTTAAAGCTGGACAAAGACAAGTGTCATTTGGACCTGGGAGATTAAGGACCAACAAAGGCTCCTGTAACACTTTGAAAAACACCTTTCTAGAAGTATTTTCACTCAGAGGTCTAGTGTTTTCTTCTTTCTTTCTTCCTTTATTTTTGTTACTGTTTGTGCAAAGACACTAACCTTTGATTTACTATTGGTTCTCTGCTTAAAGACATGGGGATACACTTGTCTGTCAGCAGCTAGAGTTTACTCAAGAAGGATTATTCTTGCAGGATTTCTGACTAGTCCCTGAGTCCGGAGGGCTACAGCATACCCGTAAGCCTTGGGGAGGAATCTGCGCTGGTGGGTTCTTTGCTGCACTAGGCTCGAAGGCCACATCTATTCTTTTCATGACCGTGTTACCTGGCAGTCTTTCAGCGCTGCGTTTCTCTGCTGCCCTGCTCTGGTGGGAACGCTGCCGTGGCTCGGGGCTGTAGTCGCTCAGTCTCTAACTTCTAAACACTGAACTGTTGTACTTTTTCTCCTGCTGCTAAAGGAGCAGCATTTCAGTAGCTGTTAGTAGCTGCCTCTGCTTTCTCCTTCTAGGGTTGGAAAGTGGGAGGTGTAGTCCTCAAACCAGCACCAGATACTTGTCTCCTCCTCCTTCACACTGCGTCTATGCTGCAAACCGAACACAGCACGAGAGACTCCGGCATTATCTGAATTACAAAGTCATTCTATTGTCAAGCCTTCTAAGTGTCACGTTCTCTCTTAAAACCAAAGGCTGTGACATTCACTAAAGAACAGCATCACTTCAAAGTCAGGAAGGTCTATTCTTAGCACGTCGGTCAAAAAGGGGGAAAAAAAAAATCTTTGGGGGGGAGAAAAACCCAACAATTTTACCAAAATGAACCTTGTCAGAAATGATCAATTCATCTTCCATTCGGATTGACCTGGTCCTCGCTGCATGCCAGAGGACAAAATCTGATGACACAGCACAATAAATTAAGATTGCCAGATGTCCTTGTAATTAATTCCCTTGCAGTGCAGGTTTGGCAAAGACTAATTTATCTTCAAGGCGATTAAATCACTGGTGGTTTGGTTTTGGTGTTATTCTTTCCTTTTTAAGGAACATATCTCCTCAGTTAGTTGAAGAATAGATGCTGATGAGTAACAGCCACCTCCCGGTATTTTATTCTTGCTATTTAAATACCTCTTCCTGCTAGACTGGTGCCTCCTCGGCAGTTAGGAGCCAAAGGCCGAGCACATGGTGGCCCAGAGGGACATGGGGGCCGTGCTGCCTTTTCCTGTTTTCTGGAGTGCAGCCCCTCGGAACCCCCCCCGTGCCGCAGAGCCCAGGTTTGCTCACACCCCGACCTTCAAATTCGTGAACATCACATGCAGCCAACTTGACGTTCGCCTTTTTTATTTCTCATTGGGAAACTTCAGTCTGTGTTCATAAAAAATAAATAAATAATGTCTATAGCCTAATCTTGAAACCTACTTGTACATTTTAAAAGTTATGATTCTTGAACTAAAGAGAACTTCTTCTAAAGCATTCATACTAATACATACCCTACAAATTATTTACTCTTCAATTAAAAGAGAAAAATAATTTATTTAGTGCACTAGAATCTTAGGAAAGACATCTGTGTTATTTCTTCAAAGCCGTGTCTTCTGAACGCTGCTTATAAGGAGCTTCTACTAGTGGGCGCTTCATATTCAAGGACTGAGAGAGTGCAAAGAGCTTTTTCCAACCTTCTTGAAAAAGCCACGCAAATGTCTTTGTACCGTTCGATGGGGATAGAGTTTTAGCTATTACTAAAACTTTCCTATTTCTGAAGAAGGGATTCAATTTGCTGGAGGATGATGGTGGAACAAGTGTGCTATCAAAGCAGATTCCGAACGTCCCCGTGTACGTCCTGACCATCTCCAGAGAGACTGTCATTAATGTGCTTCTCTCTCTTCCCTTCTCTTTAGTATTCATGCGGTGATGATCATGTGAAAATTACTCACGCTTCTGACTTGAGAAAACTTTCTTAGCCCAGAAATTCATCCAATATCAAGGGAATTAGAAATTCAAATGGGGGGAAATTATACACTCCGTGTGTCAATATGGCAAACCTTATAAAAACTGCAATCAATCACATAGGCATCAAAGGTGGCGGTACGTGTCCTTGTCACTGAGTGGATCACGGTCCACCAAATACAGGAAAAGGTGACTCGGAACAAGAAACTTCATTGCGCTGCCTGGAGAGGACAGCCGCCTCCGACAGCACAGACCTGCACTCCCTTCTGGAGCGTCGTTGTGTTGTGATCCGTGGCTGTGCACAGATCTCGTTTGTGTGTCTTGCCTATCTCTTTGCTGCCGAGGCTGTGTCTCTCGCTGTGTTTCTGTGCCGCTGCAGTAGAACAAGTGCTTTCTCTCAAAGTCTGCCGTTACTTAGATGGGCTATCGCACACAGTCCCCTTAGCAAACCGCTCCGTGGGTGCTCCAGCCCTTCCCTGCGCTGACACCTGCCAGTTCCTGCTCCGAGGTAAATCCAGGTGCCTTATGCCTGGGTGCAGCCTTGCATTAGGCAACTCGCTCTGCAAATCATTTAAATTGATTAAATGGATGTAACAATCCATACTGGTTTCCCACTGTCCAGCTGCTGACTGAAGAATGTGGGGTATCAAGTGGACTTCCATTGTGATTTCTTCAGATTTTTTTTTTTTAATCTATATTATGTTGTATGACTAATCAGAGAAACAACTCTCCCTCAACAACACCTCCCAAAATTAGCGGTTTGATGTTTCACGTGTACAATGCCAAACCTAATGCAGGTATGTGTAAAATCCAGCAGTGACTTACGGAGGCTGCAGCTCATTCCTGCGTGACTCTCTCTCTGCTACTCTCCTTATGTGTTTTGACTGCCAAATTTTGTGGTTTTGTAGGTCTTGTATCTCAGCGCTCTGCTGTCAGCTCCCCGAGATGCAAGAAGTAGGCATGGCCCAGATGCTCGCCTGAAGCAGAAATAGCACATCTTGCTACTACTATTTTCCATCAGGTCCCCTGAGCCTTGAATTTCTGGCAGACAGCATTCCATAGGGAGAGAAAAAAAACCCCAGACCTTTAGATTGCCATTGTTGTAAAAACCTGATTCTGGTTTTGGTGTAATTTAGCAGACTGAAATAGAGATATAATAAATCTGTTATACTTTCTCAGTGAATCAGTAAGCTTATGCTGGCAAAAACTGTTCGGATTTTGGAATATTCAGTAATCCCCTGACATTTCCAGGGGCTTTTATGTATTCCCAGTGATTTGCCTATGTTAGTCTGCAGCGCTGAGGGGATATGGGTACTGCTAAGGACAGGTTTCTGCAGGGGTGTCCTCAAAACTCCAGAGAGACAACAGGAACCAAGCAGCCAGAAAGATAAACAGCTCCCCTTGAAGATTTAAGTGTTCATGTGTGTATTTATTTCAGACTGGTATGTAGCAGAGGCGAGCGATACAAGCCCTGTTGCTTCTGACCTGTAAGACCCGCCAGCACGCGGTGTGTGCCGTGGGCCGGTTGCGTCCCCGCGGGCAGGGGTGGTTCTAGCCGCGTGTGCTGAAAGCCTGCAGGCGGATGGGGAGGTGCGTTGCAGAGGGCAACGCTCAGACCTGTCACTGTTGTCCCGCGAGCCCTGTGCTGACAAGAAAGGGCTGAGGTTTCAGAGGTGGCGGCGGCAGCGCGGGAGGACTTACCTTCTGTGCTCTCCGCTTGTCGGCTCGCTGGTTCTGGTGGTAAATTCGGCTGAAGTTGGAAACAATGACTGGAACCGGCAGAGCAATGACCAGCACCCCGCTCAGGGAGCAAATGGAGCCAAATATCTTCCCAGCAATTGTCTTGGGCACCATGTCACCATAACTGGAGGGGGAAAGAAAAAAAAGGGAAGCCCCTGCTTCAGACAAGTTCAATGGCACCAAACGCCCCTTCAGGTTCCCTGAGTGCGCGGCAACATGAGTGTCCAGGTCAGACACCGAAGCTTAGAAATCCACAATTCACGTGGTGCTGTCATCCTGGAGATGACAATTTACACCACACTTTGGCAATGAATTAAGCTAAACCAAAGAAAGGCACTTTTGTTGCAGAACAGATGTGCCAGTCCAGGCAGCTGCTGGGTACGTTAAATTCACATCCTCGCTCGGTTAGCACCTACCTCTCCTCTCCATCTAGGTGAGCTCTAACAATCTTAAAACTATACGTCTGCTTGTGAGCAGGTTCATGTATGTGCATTCCCTTGTGTCCAGGTGCAAATGAGGACGGATTTACACTTCCATTTCAAAACCCAGCAGTCGTCTTGCCATTTCTGTACCCCAGAAATTTGGGGTTTGTTCAAAGTCTGGATTCAGTAAAGGGTAAATCCTCAGGAATATGGGACCATCTGAAAAATATTCAGACAAACCTCTGCACTGGGTATATTTCTTTGGTATTTTCAGGTTTTTGGGTTGGTTTTCTTTTTTGGTATAAATGCTTCAGGCTTCACTAGCTAAGGCTTAATTATCCCAAGCAGAATCCTTCTCCTGGATTCACCTGCATTAAAGCCCCTCAAAATACCTCAAATCAATAAAATGCTATTTATGTCTATTAACTTTTTAGCTGCTGCTTTATGCAAAGATAGTTTAAAAGCTCTTGCTAAGTGACAAGGTCTTCTGCCTCATCTGACACTGTTCTAAAAAAAACCACCAAAACTTTCTTCTCTCCTGCCACCCCATAACACAATAAGGCTAAAAATTAATCATATGCCTCAAACATGATCTCAGTGACCCAGAGCAGGGAGAGAAAGCCCTTCTGTGCATTTGTGGAAAGTACAATAATAAGTGTCTGTCTCACAGTCTGTCTTGTAGAGTTTTGTTCTTACACGCAGACCGAGAGTTACCTCATTACTTGGGACTTCAGAGAAGGCGCTTTAAAGCGCCGTCAGGAAAGATCAGACTGTCTTGCAGCGCGGAGGGTTTTGCTGGGGGATGTAGAACTTCATTTGCAAAACTATGACGAGAGATGCTGCCGTGAGAAATCCTGCACTGGCTGGAGCAGGCTGCAGAGGAAGGAGACCTAAAACTTGTACTTAACTCTGACTCCGGGATCTACTGCGGAGCTCTCTGTGGAGAGAACGTTGTGGATTTGTCCCTCTGGGCTTGCAGGGCACGTCGTGCTCCCGTGGCCGCGTTCTCTGGCTCCACTGGGCTGCCCTGCAGCCTGGGTGGTACTGAGGGCTGGAAATGCCCCAGCTCTTTGATTGGAGTAAAACCCAGCTGTGCTTCGGCAGAGCTTGGTCTAGATCCCCTTGCGCTTAATGAGACCCCCTCCCTTTGATTTTGACTATGATAGGGTTTGGAATGAACCCACAAAGTTGCTGTTATTCTACTCCTGTATTGACATACGCAGCTACTGCAATATTAATTGCTGGAGTGACTTTTTTTTGTCCTGATGGTGCCTGAGGTACTAATGGCCACATGGCATATTTATAACAGATACAGTGCCAACTAATCCTCCAATATTGGATTTCAGTTAGTACTAATTGGGCATTTTAAACCCAAAACTTCTTTTCCCCAGACTGGAATGAGAGAACTCAACTTTCCCATTAATTTGTTTAGTAAAAGGCAACTTGTCACCTAAAGAAACTTCTACAGAAAGTGCATTTTAAGTAATTCATCAATAATCTCATTAGAGCGGCAAGAAGATAGAAGAGTTAGGTAATGATTAACATTCACAGGGTCTAACGGGATGTTTGAGCCCGTAATAAAACAACAGGAGGCTGCAAATTCAGTAGACTCTTAATGTGACCTCCAGTAAATCGTTTCAGTTTTCCTGTACCTCAGTTCCCCGCTTATGAAATGGCATTTGGTTACTTACTCTTTGCCTGTTTGGTTAAGCAGGTGCCAGGCTCCTCCAAGGTGGAGCTGCCCCATGTTCTGGCTCTACCCAGCCGTGACCCCCGTGTCCTACTGCATTACAAATGCTAATAACGCAAGGCAGATGCCCAGGAATCTGGAGTAAACCCAGCCCGTGCGGGGCTCCAGGCTCGTCCAGAGAGAAACGCTTTGCATTGGCTAGGTTAGATGTGGAACGTGCCTAGAGATAAACAGCTTTCCTGTTTATTTTGCCAGGAATCCAGTTAAATGGCAACAGATTCCACCAGTTCGGGGTTGCTGAGTTCCTCGCCCCGCTTCCTGGCCGTGCTGGCGGGGACACGCTGCCTCAGCCGAGCGCCGGGGCACGGGAGGGCGAGCTCTGGAGGAGCTGCCCCACTGCCGCTGTGCCTTCGGTGCTCTGGGCACCGACAGCGATTCTGGAGCCTCTACACCTGTATGCCATGGTTCAAATGGCGTAGCTTCAGTTTGTTCCTTTTTCTTCTCCTGGTGTCCCTTCAAAGCCCCGTTTCCTACTGAGGAAGCGCCAAACACTGAGACTCTTACTTGCTGTACACATCACGGGAAGTTCAAGTAAAACCTTAAACAGGCACAGCAGGAAAAAAACAAAATAGAAAATTACTTTTAAGTGGTCACTCCTCAGACAGGAAAAGACTGTGAGTGCAGAATTCCAACATCTTTTAAAATTTGTCCTGTGACTGCTGTGTTCTTTGGCTATAAAAGGGGTCGTATGTCACTCACCCTAATTAGCAGCTATTAGCCCTGACAGCATAATGTGCTGTTGTTTTTCTCTCTGTCAGTACAGAAAATGTTATCAAATAGAGGTCACTGCTTCTGAGTTCTGGTTTCAGCGGCAGAGGTGTCTGGACACAGCTTAGCTCCCAGCTGGAGACAGCGATAAATAAGGTGCCGAACAGCTCATCAAATGACTCACTCCAAAAATAGACTCCCAGCAGCATCTCTGATGATCCTGTCTCTCTGGGCAACACTCACAGCCCTACAAATAGGGAATTGTAGTCAGAAAGCTGGAAGATCCGATGGTGTAGGGGCATCGGAAAGTGCTACAGCAATAACAACTCTGTGGGGACAGCGAAACAGCTTTTCAGAGGATGCTCTTTTCCAGCAGCCTTTTTCTGTGCCAGCTTCCCAGCCGGTGTAAGGCACACAGCTGGGGAGGGGCCGACGGGCCATGGATTATTGCTCTGTGTAGCTGTTGTCTCCGCTGGCTTCTCCAGGTGCAGAGGGGATCAGAGTGCAATTGAAAACTGATAAACCTGTATCCCAGCGCCTTCCTCCTCACCCGTAGAAGACCTGTGTGTGGGCAGCGCGTCAGCCCAGCACCCCTCCTCTTCTCCAGGGCTGGCTCGGGGCAGGCAGTGAGCCCCTGCAAGCAGCACGTCCCGGGGGCATGCTCCTGTGCCCCTGGGGGACTTGGTTGTGGACACAGGGCCAACACGAGACCGTGGGGACAGCTGGCTCCCGGGTCCGATGGTCAGAGGAGAACTGTCGCTACGTTTAAGCGGCCAAGGGATGCTTCCTTAGTGCTGCAAAACCGTGTGGTTTTCACACACCTATTGCAGCCTGCGAGAGCTGCAATATCTCATGGAGGATGGCAAGAGAAACAATGCTGCTTCAAGTGATTTAGTATTTCTGCCTCATGCTGGCACTAACAGCTCTTTGAGAGCTTCTTTATCTCTCTAACCTTTTGCCCAGCACAGTAGAGTCAAAAGAAGATTTCACTCCAGCCTGTAAGCTTCTGCTTTTAGGACAGTAAGGATGGAATAATAACATTATGTACTGTACAATAGAATATGATTTTGAAAGCCTTTTGCATGAAAGAGATAGAATAAAGCATGGAATTAGCATGTAGTTTTCCAGGTGCAAGAGATCCTTTTCTATACCATGAGTAAATCGCTGTAGAATGTTTTGATTTGCACAAAGGAGGAAAAAAAAAAAAAGTCTAAAATTCAGCTAGAATGTTTCAGTTGCATTGCAAGGCTGTGCGTGTTGCGTTTGACAGCCCAGAGGAGCTCATGTCCCTCCGTTTAATAGGTACAAGTCCAATGTAATCATGCTAATGCTGCTTTGAACCTCCAGTGAAATAATGATCATGTCACTTCCAATGATACAATGAAAACAAAAGCAAATATTACTCATTCCTTTTCTGTTTTTGCACATGACGAATGAGCAGGGAATTAACAGCTCCGGTAGGGGGGCTGGGGAGAGTTAGGCCTTTTGTTTAGGGTTTAATTCGCGGTTCCTCTGCCACATCAGCTGTTCCGTCCGCCTTGCTGGAGTTGCCCCAGCACAACCCGCAGCTCTCCGAGCGCAGTGCTGCTCGCGTGGGCTGTCTCCCTGCCCGGCCGGGTTCTATCCTGTCACGTATCCGTACCTCCTGGGGGGCGAAGATGATGCTGCCTCATTCAGCAGAGGCACACAAACTTTCACCTGTGGTGTATTAAATTCCCGTGTACGGGGAAGGTGGGAGGAGGGCTCTGGAGGCAGGGATACCGTCTGAGGGACTCAGCGCAGAGCTGCAACGCAGAACCAGCGATGGGGCAAGCGCTCCTCCTGTCTGAAAGCTGACTTGGGCTGGTTTTATGGCCTCGGGAAAGACAGGTCCACTTTCTATCTGATTTTTCCATGTCCGTAAGGGAGATCAAAGTATTTTCAGAGCTGTCCTGGACAAGCGTTGTGAGGATTAATTAGTTAATGCTGGCATGATATATTGAAAATATAGGAGAAGTTTTCTGAAGGTGTCTTGCAGACACAGACTCAGTAATCCATGTCCGTAAGGACAGTCTGGTAAGTTATGTCAGCTTTTTAAATATACAAATCCTAGAAGGAAGGGGATGCGCTGATGAATGCCTGAGAAACCTGACACGTGAGGAGGCTCGTGGTGCCTCCTGAAAGAGCGTGCTGTAAACAGAGCCATGATGGCTTTGAAGCCAAAGAATCTATAAACAGGCCGTCAAATGACAGACTTGAACAGCAAATCAGCTGTGTCCGGGGAAGTACAGAGCCTATTTCATGCTAGGATTCTTTTACATTAAATATACTTATTTTCTGCCTTGTTTTGAGCTGGGTAGCTCCCCAGCTGGGCGTTCAACTTCTGCAATATCTGGCTTAGTTTTACACTACTGTTTTCTTTTTCCCTGGCATATTTTATTTGCTAATGTTTTTGCGGATGCTCTCATCCTCCCTAGATGTTCTGCTGAAATTACATCCATCAGCCAAGCTGTGAGGGATGCGTGCTGTAGATGCATATCAGTGCTAGCAGCAGAAGCTTATCGTCAGTACTCGGATTTGTTTTGATTTTTTGTAAAGCTGTGGTCAGCAGTTACTTAGTAGGGATTTTCCAGGTAATGTTGCCTTTTGATTTTGTGCTGGTTTACAAATTCCTATTTGTTACTGAGTTTTATGTAATAAAAGGACTGAGACACGTATCTGAAATCCTGAAGAAAGGTCTGATGCTGTTAGGCCCTTTTTCAAACTAACTGAAGTGAGCGTGCAGTGAGATGGGAAGACAGGACGCTTAAAACCGAGAGGGAATTCTGTGCAGTGCAAGAAGTTACCTCCATGGAACTCGCTGTTTCCAGATGCTGTGGGGAATTTGCTAGAGATTCACGAAAGGACCAGTCAGCTGTCTGTTTACTAACACCGAGACCACGTAGTTACATCTCCTGGGATGAGAAAGGATCACTGAGGAGATGGAAGTTCTGTGGCTTCTCTAACAGTGAGAATTAGAGAGAGGCGGGTTATTACCTAATGACTTGCTCGGGGGCATCTGTCCTTCTGGGTATGCTGTCCCAGCCCTCACCAGAGCCAAATTAAGGGATTAGATGGCCTCAGGGTCAGTTGTAGCCTGCTGGTTCCTGTACTTGTACAAGAAAGGTGACCGAGCTGAAGGTCTTGGAGCAACTGGTAGCGTAAATGTTCCTTACAACAAGAGCAGGCGCTGCCCAAAGAAACGGGAACGTTTATGTAGACTTGGGAATAAACTGAGTAGGTTATTTAATACACCGAGGGTTGAGAATTCTTAATATATGCACACACTGGTTCCATTTATTCTTCCTGGCTTGGATCAGCTTCTCAGCCTGTAGGCAGTTAAAACAGATGGTCGGAATTTGGGTAACATTCAGACCTTGAGTTGAAGCTAAAAATGGAATTTCATTGGCAAAGAAAGTAGGTCAGAAAGCTAAAGCCCCTAGTCCTAAAATGATGAAAGGCTCCTAATCAAGTGTTCTCTATTACCATTCATTAGAAGGAGCAGGGGAAGAAACGTTATTAGAGACCTTTGAGAAAGGGATTACAATGGGAGTGTGAACACCTTCCTGCGGGGAGACCTGCGCGTTTGCAGACCTGTGTTGGTGTCAGATGGGGCGACCCGGAGCATCGCCTCCCAGTCCCGCGGGCTGGACCGGAGCCACCGCAGGCCGGGAATGGCTTTCTTCATGGGGACATAAGCAACTTTATCTTCTGCTTCAGTCGGAGGAGTGCTGAGAGAGAGCCTCTTTGCATATCCTCTATTAATACCTTTCACGCTAATAATCCCTTCCACACTAATGCTGTCATCCACCTGACTCAGGTTCTGTCATTTCATCGCCTCTGCAAATTGTGACTTGCACCATACCCGAGACTCTCAGTCAGTCATTTCTTTGCTCTTCATTTTTAGATGTGTGCCAACTGCTAGAAATCTTTCTTTGTTGTGGCCGACAGGGATTATTCAAAGCAAATGGGGAACCTCTACCAGTTAACCCAGTAGTCCCAGTTCAGCACATTGTTTCAGCCCTTGCTCAGTATTAAGCACATACTTAATTGCCGTTCACTGAAAAGATGGTAACATGCTTGTTCAAATATTTTTTTGAAACGGTACGAAGATGGATGTTTGTTCTTTGCGTTTGGCCAGCCCAAGCTAATTCACCGTCGTCACTCCTCTCCTTTCCCCCTCAAACTACTGCTAGAAATTACATTTCTCTGGATGGAGAATTGCCTGCGTTTCAGCTCTGCCAGCAAACGCATTTTTAGAGATAATGTCAGAGGCCGCCTGTTTGCTCTCCCTTAATGGCAGATGTGGACCGACTGCCTTCGTCCTTGGCTCTCGCTGTCACAGCGGCAGGCAGCAGAGGTAGGGATGGAAATCCAGAGCATCCTGTTGGTCTGTATAGCTCAGAAATGACGTGCAGGGTAATTGTCTTCTGCTTAACAGAAACAGCAGTTTACTCTGTCGTACACATCTCACTAAAGAAAAATGGATGTTTTCTTTTTTTATGATATCTCAATAAAGCATTAACTAGTTTTCACAAGAAAAAAAGGAAAATTTAAACCGTTTATTCTCAGAATAAACAGTTATTCTGAGAAAAAGAGGAATTGACTTCAATGTAGAATCAAAGAAAACCTCAGTTTCGCTTTGCAGAAAATATCTCCAGTCTTAACCTGCTCACCTTACTGTCTTTTATTTCTAATGTTTATTCATTCAGCTTTTCAGAGGAAGCTCTGTTCATTTTAGTTCTTGCAAAGCTGATATATCTAGCAAAAAGTGATCTCAGGTTTCTTTTGCTTCGTGCATCACCAAGCAGCCATGCTGTCATCTAAGTTTTTGATCCTCAAATCTCAGTTTCGGTAGTGATAGATGTAGCAGAAAAAGCTTTCTTAGACTTTTTTTTTTTTTCTTTTTTTGGTTAGCCTGCTGAATTTCAGAGCATTTTTGGTTAGACAGATCTTTCTCCAATTGGCAGTTACTTTTGATTTGAAATTTATTGAGAAGACTTAGCAGGAAACACCAAAGATGATGTCTGGGCTGTTATTTTTCTGAGCAGAAGATGTCTGGAAAGAGGAAGCGTTTCAGTGGACCCAGGAGCAGTGGGGGGTGGTGACAATTTCATGCCATTCTAAGTTCTCCGCACTAGAGAATTTCAAGTGAAGAGAAATCGAAGAGGCAGCAGCCCCCCGGCCATGCTGACGGCACAGTCTCTCTGTGTTGCAGGGCAAGTTGCAGAATAATGAAAGGTCCAACAAGAAAAGAGTCAGAATCCATTTCCTACACTTGTGTTTGGAAAATTGCAAAGGTCCTCGGTTCCCTGAACCAGGAAAGTTCGTTTGTTTTTTTTTTCTTTTTTTTTCTTTTTTTTTTTTTTTTTTTTATTCTAAGCTGCAGATTCCTAGACCCATGGTAACGGTGGTGTTGGGGCCTGTGCGGGTCTCTGGAGCAGTCTTGAAGTGGGTCTGTTGTCAGTAGAATTGAAAAATGCACAATCTGTTCACAACAAGTTACTGTTTAGCCCTTTAACTCACGATTATCAGTTGAGGAAAAGCTCTGGTTTACTGTAACAGCGGGGATTTACTGTCATGCACGACCAAAAAAAAAAAATCTATTTGATTCTTTCTTTTCTAACAGCGAACCCACCCCTTGCTGTGTACCTCCATATCGTGGGGTTTTTTTCCCCGTGAAGGTGAAAGTATGATGTTATTTTCAAGGACTGCTGCTTCCTTGGTAATTGAAGCTTTTCACCCTGAACCTGACAGCAAGTTCTGCCTCGGTCAATATTTAATTTAATTGAAATTCTAATGTGGGCACTAAGACTCAAATCCATTTATAAGAATTAGCCCTTGCGGTGGTGCGGGGCAGTCACCACCCGCGGGTTCTCTTTGGCCCTGAAGCCGTAGAGCTGTGGCACATGGACGGGTTGTAATGAGGCGCCTCGCTCGCCTCTTTCTGTTCATTTTTTTATTTTATTTCAATTAACCTCAGCCGCACTGCTGCTCCCTGCACGCGGGAAGGGGAAGTCTGCGGTGTCAGTGCCGGTGCTCAGAGGTGTCTCGCCTAACAGCTTGTGATTATAACATGCTTAAAGAAGTTACTGTACACAGTTACTAATTAGTTTATGATTTAGCATTGTTACCATTTTACTAGTATGTCAGTCATAATAATTTGTCTGCAAATGAACGGAGGTGTATTTTATCCAATATAGAGCGCACGCCAACTGAAATAAGGCCAATTAAAGTGGAACTGCAGTTTTGCAGCCACTCATTACTGAGGGAGCACTTCGTCTTGGGTCTTCTTGTTGTGGCCCAAAGCAATCATTTTAACCCTCCTCTTTTCCTCAGCCATCAAGCATCAACAATGCTCAGAAAATATTAAGAAAAAGTCATGAGTATTATTGTCCATCTGACCATCATCTGATACAGCATCTGGCATGTTAGCAACTGAGTGCGTCTCTTCTCAGCAACACACACCTTTAAAAAGTGTTTGTTTTAACGGAAAATAAAATGTCCCACATTAAGGCATTATTTATTTCTGGCTGCGTACACTAAAGGCCTTTAAAATTACTTCATTCATTATTAATTCAAGAAGCAGCCTCATATTACTCGGAGTGAAAACCTTATACAATTACCTGATAGTAGAATCCTTTCTTTTTTTTTTTTAAGCACCTTAAAGCTCTCTGTAAAAGAAATTTTTTTTTGAAAAACATACAGGCTGGAGAGGGCACTCAGTGCATGGAGCAATTAGACTTTTCACCTAATAGCAGGGCTGGAGGCTCCCTGCCCTGCCTCAAATTCTTAACTGAGGTGTCAGCTTAAAGGAAATGCTGGGTTTTTGCTTTCATTTTATCCTCATCTTTTTCTTTTCTGTCTTTTTAAGCAGCTTGAGTGTCCATGCTGAGCCATGTCACATTCAAAATGATACACATACTGTGCATTTTAATGAGCTGCTAACACTGATTATACAAAAAGCAATCTCAGAAATATTTACTGAGTCCAAAAAAAAAAAAGCCTATGGGGAATTAATTAGCTTTTTAAGAATTGGCTTTTTGAAAGCCTCAGATTCTGGAAAAGTTGAACTTGGAAGTGGAAGCAGTTTCAAAGGAGTTGAAGTGAGCAGAAGAAAAAGGGATTAGGTTGTAACGGAGCGTTACACATCCCAGGCCCCTCTGGGCTGGGCAGAGGATGCCCTGGAAGGTGTGTGTGTGCTTGGTTCACGCTCCCGGCTCTCGGAGGGGGATGCCGTGCCATGCCTGGGTTGTCTGAGGCTTCTGTAGCCCTTCTGCGGGGATGGCAGAGAGGGACAAAATCATTGAGCCCTGGCCACTTCCCTCCACCCTGCTCATGGCAACAGATTTGGATAAAAGTCTGCTCTGGGTATTTGGCCAGTCACGGAGTTGTGGGGTGGCCGGGGCTGGAAGGTCCTTTGGAGACCGTCTGGTCTTTGCCCAGCTGAGAGGGGGCCACCCAGAGCAGGTTGCTCAGGGCTGTGGCAATCAGGTTTTTGATGTCTCCAAGGCTGGAGACTCCATGATCTCTGCGGGCGAGCTCTTCCAGTGCTCAGTCACCCTTGCCGTGAAAAAAATGGTGAATACTCTTGATCTGGAGGCGGTTCTCCTCGTGCAGCGTTGTTCTTGCTACTGCATTTGAAGCTTTGCCTCCGTGCGGAAGCAGCTGCGCCTCGGTACTGGGTGCAGTAACGCAGATGCACAACTAACCTCTTCCTCACAGCTCCTATTGAGTGGCTTTTCGGCTGGTTTATTGAAAGAGTAAAGCTGTTTTAATTTGATCATCTCCTTAGAAGCTTGATTCCTTTGGTTATATTTAAGCACCTAAGCTCCTCTTTAAATAATAGTTTGAAATATTTTATATTTAAGAATAGCTATAATTCTGTAAATTTGCGTAGAACTACCTTTTGTGATCAAAAGTTCTATTTCAACAGTCTAGCAATTATGATCACATAGCAAAGTGCATAAAGTATGTCAGGTTTATTGGCATGAGAGACGTGGCACAAGTGAAAGGCATATCTCATGTCTTAAAAAATAACGTGAGCTGTACACTTCTCTCTCTATTCTATTATCTCTATCCATAAAATACGAACCCTGGTAAACACAATTTCAAAAACGTGTGTTTTTTTAAATAGTGATGTCAGAAACCGACTTAATTCAAGGCAATGGAAAGTTGCATACAAATTCCAGTTAGTTTTAGCGCTGATTAATGCTTCTTTTTTATGCAGACGTAAAATGCTGTCCAAGGGCTGGGTATTGCCTAACCATACAATTCTGTCCCTTACGAGGAAAAGTGATCTGATAATGTGGCATTTGTCATCAAATAGTGACATACAAAAGGAATTAAGAATTTACTTGGCTCAGGCACACATTGTAAATGAAAGACGTGTTTCAGTGATAGGAAGAATTACGTGAGCATCAAAGCGATCACGTTGCAGAGAGTACTTATAAGGTCTGCAGAAATGATTTCGGTGCAGGCTGCTGGAGTCCTGAAAAGGCAAGGGACAAATCCATGTAATAATGGGTTGGGAGGCAATCCGGAAATTCAAACGTGGAACTGCTCCTTGCAGGATAACTTGGTGCGTACAGGATATTACCGAGATCAGAAAGATTTGAAAGGAGTTTTCTATATTGCTCTTCGGTAAAATCACAACCAGTCCTGCAGGTGTCCTGAAGCGGTGTGGGGGGGTGGGAAGGCACCACAGGTTTCTGCTCGCTCTCGTAGAGCGCGTGAGCTCTGGTGCTGAGACCCGGGAGGGGTGTGTTTGTG